>NW_004955493.1:4240994-4288983 GCF_000276665.1 Chinchilla lanigera | reverse complement strand
CTTCCTTCCTTCCTTCCTATTTAACTTCCCAATTCCCCTGCCAGTGCTTCCCGGGATCACTTAGCATGAAATGGCATCATTATTACTTAGTAAATTAATATAACGTTCTCTTCAACCTGTGGCTCCAAGTCTCCTGTTGGGAGATAGCACCCTTATCCCACCCACCTCGTGCACAACCCAGCAAGACGCACGGAGAAAGTGGTGAGGATGAGCCAGTGCTCACTCTTTAGAGAACATTTCTAGAGAACTTCGCAGGATACTTCTGGTTCCACTCTATTGGCCAGACTTTATATGGCCTCAATAGGCCGCCAAAGAGCTGGAAAGTGTACTTCTTGTTCTCCGTGATGATACACCCTGTGAAACCAGGCATATATATCTAAGGAAGAAGGTTATATAATAAGCCAGCAGGTCCATGTCCAGGGAATGGGAAAGGAAAAGCTCTGTGGCGTGGGCAGAAAACCCACAAGGACATGTTTGTGTTTCTGATGATCCACAAATAGCATTTCCTGTAGACCCTCCTGCAGCCCCTCCCGTCATCACACCTTGATGCCCGCCTCTCCCCCTGCTCCCCGCACCAACCACAACCTCCCCACTCTCCCCAGTCCTGAGAGAAAAGCCAGGGTGTAGCTATATCAAACCATGCCAAGATGCAATTTGTATGGTAAAGTCACTCCAACTGGCTTTTACTTCACCTTCATTCTAGAGAAATAAGAAATGACACATAGGAACCCGGTCCTGAAAGGGGCTGGACGATTCATACGGAGGCAGGACAGATGGCCAGCAGCAAATGCGTGGACCAGATGTGAAAGCTGCCCTGGGAAGCTCACCTGACACAGCAAACTCACAGATTCTCGGCACAGCAGGGAAGTGGGGAGAGAAGACCTCCCCTGAATGGATTTCTGCACACAGCAACACACTACCGAGGAGACTATTAGCACCACTTTACAGATACAGAAACTAAGACCTGATAGCTAGAAGAGCTCGCCTTCAGTCCCACAGCAGGTGAGAAACAAAATCATATTGACAAAAATCATAGTAACACTGGATATTTCAGCTACGTCTTTTTTTTTGGCATGAGCTACCGAACCTGCCAGAGGTATGCAATTTAAACTTCAGCACAGTCTTAAGGAAGGAAAGTTAGCATTTTCACTTTACAAATGAAGAATCTGAAGTTTAATAGGTTAAAAAAAAAAAAAAAACCTAGTGAAAATTGTCACCAGGATTTAAAGGACCATCTTGTCCAACTGTCAACTGAAGGCCTGACTCCCCTTCACCGAACTGTCTGACTGTGGTCACAGGTACATCATCTAAAAATGTCAAGGTCAAAGAACACACAGCCTCTGAGATCAGTCCATTTCTTTCCTGGAGAAAGCCAATGGCGCAGTCACAGGCTCTGGACTGTTTTTCACGGTAAAAAACTAAACCTTACACTGAACTGTCCATGCAGAAGTGAGCCTTCAGACAGAGCTCAGAACCAGATAGTAAACTTCTGCTTTTTATCCACCCCACCTTGCTTCAGTTACTCAACTCTGCAACCACAGGTCAAATGCAGCCACAGATAGCACATAAGCCAAAGGGCAGAATGGGTTCTGATAAAATTTACTTATGGGCAGGGAAGCCTGAACTTTATGACTTTCACATATCACTAAATATTGCGATTGTTTTCCTAACCACTTAGAAATGCAAAAAGCAATCTTTACTCATGGACACCATGAACCAAGAGGTAGGTCCGATCCAACTCATGGACTATCATTTGCCAAGCTCTGGCCTAGGATACAGAAAAGTATACGGACACACGAGTGCTTAGCAGCCTTGGTTTTCTTCCCCACTTACAAAAATGCTAATGGATACAGCAAGAACTGCTTTTGTTTGTAGAGTGACCAAGGTTAGAGAATTGATGTATTATTTTGGTGTGGTCCATCTCAAACCCTAGGGTTCAAGCACTAATGTCCACAACCAGAATTACAGAGGGTAAGGGGGACTCAGAGGGGAAGGGCTGCATGCACCATGCTGAGGAGGTTGAATTTCTTTAAACTGCCATTTGGGTGTGCAGTATTTTGTAACAGTTTGTGCAATCAGTGTGTGAGTGTTTCCCTGCCTTGTATCTCCATTATGACACAATTAGCAATGCATTATTCTATTTCACTAGCAGGGAAACCAATACTCACATAGGTAAACGACTTGCCCAGTATCACTCAGCTTGTATCACTCAGGGGTGACAGCAAATGCTGCCCATTTGCAAGGCACTGTGTAGTCTGCCCTGGATGAGCAGAGACACCAAACCACATTCAGTGTCCCGCTGGACACAGGGGCAGTGGCTTCTCCCGGGTCTGCTGCATATTCACTGCCGCACGGCTGAATGAACAGTACCCACTGCTGGCTGTAGCCTCTGATCTAAATCCCCTCTCAGCTTCAAGTTTCACTCAGCAGCAGGCGGGGGTCAATGTTTACAGAAAGAGGGATTAATTAAGAGATCCAGGGGGATGACCCTGGATACGCTCCCTGCTTCCTACCAGAGCAGGCGGGAGGCCAGTTGCTGCTCAGGGCAAGGTGTGCCCAGTGGGGTGCGGGCGGACGATCCGATCCACAGGCCAGGTTTTCAGTAATAATGGGAAGAGTGATCAAAGCTGGCCTCGTGGAGCACCGAGCACACACTGTGGCTAGGTCAAAGCACCGTATGTGTTATCGTTATTCTCGGGACTCCAAAAGGGGGAGTCTTAACGCACTTACTTTGTAGATGAAGGATAGAAGCCCAGCTAATCCATGCAGCACACTGCAGAAGCCGTGAGACGCCCACACCCATGCTCTTTTACCTACCGGACTCAGAAATGCAGCTCCAGCACCAAACACGGACTATTAACCTCATTCCACTTCGCGTGGCTCAACACCCATCGGTTCAGACGCTTGGGATGCCTCGGCAGCCAGACAGTCACCTACCTGGACACGAACGAGTCTCTATCACTCCATTACTTCCATCTTGTTCCCTTCCAGCCCACTGCCCTCGCTGATGTTGAGGCTATCGTTCCCATTCATAAGGGACTGGAATTTAGGTCAGTGAATAGAGGTCACAAAACAGGGAATTTGTGAAGTTGTGCAGTAGAATTCCTAATCTGAACCGCAAAGGGATATGTATTAGGAAGTATCAATTCACTTGGGAATGTTCAAGGAGAGCTTAATGACAGCATTCTTTCTTTTTTGGCTAGAACTCAGCAAGTCCAGGTGCAGCGAGAGTCCTGCTGGGACAGTTTAGTAAAAACCCTAGACCTTTGACATCTGCACCCTTGATATCTTACCACACTGTCCAGCTTTCAGCAAAGATTCTGCTCAGTCAGTGTGGCCAGAATCCTCTCTATCCATGATGCTGCTTCTCAATATTATTCCATCCTCTCTCCCGCTGCTCCTTGGTCAGAGTGGTCAGAGTGCTCCACTGGTCATCGCTGTATTCGCAGTGAATCTCAGTCCTGTGCTGAGGTCTCTTCCCGCTGCAATTCTTGCTGAATGAAATTCACCGTCACTGTCTGGCTCCGGTTTTCTTTGATACATGGATGCTACAGAATGAAGGTCCACATGGACAGGAATCATTTGTTCACTGAGAAATAATATGACTCCACTGCACCTGCTTTGAAAAGCAGTGCATCCCAGCAGTTCTGAGTCCAAGACAGTGAAGACTTTGGGCTCAACATCAATTCAAAGACAGGCCTGTCCTCCTTAAACCCTAGCATTTATTAACTGGAAAAGTATTACATATTTTTTAAATTTCCATTTCCTCGCCTACAAAACAGGCCTAATTGCAACCTCCGCGCGTAAGGGTATAACGATGTACTCAGCGTAAGTCCTTGGCACAGGTTTGCTACACCATGGTGCTCAGCAGCTCCCAGCAACGGTGACTTTAGCTTTCCCATGGGCATCAGGCCTGAGAGAAGGGGCTGGGTGATGAAGGCAGATGGCATCAGAGCCAAAGAACACTTGCGGAGCACCTGGAGTTTTACACAATCCCTAAATTCAAGAATCAATACAAGTAATTAGAACGAGAGGGTACAGGGAGATCAATGTTGTAAGAACGTAGCAACAGGAGAAATTGCTTCCAGCTTGGGGGATAATGGGTCTTCAGAGAACAAGCTGGTATCTGGGCTCACGCCACGACCGGAATACACATGAAGCAGGGCCAGCAGGCATTTCCAGAGGAGGCTACAGTGCGCACAAGGATAACCCAGGGTCATACCAGATTTCAGAGCTTACATAAGCCACCGTCTGTGTCCACAAACCTAAAATCCAGAACAGCTAAAATACAAAACCAGGGGCTGGGAATATAGCTCAGCGGCACAGCACCTGCCTGGCAAGCACAAGGTTCTGAGTTCAATTCCCAGTACCCACCCCCGCAAAAAAATCAAAAACAAACCTTCCAGAGGGTTTGGATTACAAGCCTGGGCCATCATGCTTAGTTAGTACTTTTTTGCACGTGCAGACGATGAAACTGGCATGCAAGGAGGTTAGGAAGCTTCCCAGACTCACACAGCTGGGAACTTTCAAAGCCAGGATTCAAACCCACAAAGCGCTGCCACAAACACAAAGTCCGCAGCATGAAACGACGCAGTTGGCCACCTGTGTGTGCTAGCATTTCAGTAACAGCAACTGCGACTGATTTATTATTTACAATTGCTCTCCCCTCTCCCGCTCTACACACCTGACCCTTTCAACAACCATACTGTAATGACATTGGACTGATTTAGGCCAGTAAAATGTTAATGGAGGTGACAAACAGAGGTCAAACATATACTTCTGCGGTTTGGCTGGGTCATTCATGCTGTTGTGATTTTTCATGAGAAAGGCATGGATCTCACAGAGAGAGATGAGTAAACGCATCTTGAACTCCATCTAGAGCGGGAAGCAGAGCTGCCTCTGCCAGCTGAACCCTTATGAGGGCAAAAAATAAAAGCTTACTATTGCCCATGTGATCACAGCAACAGCTGAGGAATACAAGGTGTAACTGAAAGCTACAGTGGGTGAATTAAATTTTGTATTAAAGTACAAGATCCACTGCCATTAATACCCCCCAAACGCTCCCCAACTTGGCATACACTTGTCCCACCATTCTTGCCACTTTCTGAAGCAGTTCTGGAAGTCCTCTTTTGTGAGTACTTTCCTTTGCACTGTCCTGGCTGCCTTGCTGTCGTGAATTGCCTCAAAACATTTACATTTCATGGTCATTTTGACTTTGGGAGAGAGCTAGAAGTTGCACCATGCCAGATGCCCTGAATAAGGTGGATGAGGACACACTGTCATGTTTTTATGTGTCTGCCTTTCTAGTAAGTAGCAGTTAGCAGCACTGTTCACTGTATTTTTTATCACCACTCATAAAGACTGTCATGAAAGAAGATTTCCAGAACAGCTTCAGCAAGTGCCAAGGATGGTGGGATAAGTGTACTCAAAGTGTGTATGTGTGTGTGTGGGGGGGGTATCCAGCAGGAGGTTAATAGCAGTGTCTCGTACTGTAATAATTTCACAATTTAAACATTCACTGCATATTTTGATCACCTCTTGTACAACACTATATTTGAACTGCTGGGCCTGAGGTGAATAATATTTTCTAAGATTGGGATTTAAAGTTGACATTAGCCATACTGGAAAGTGTTCTAAAGTGATGTAAATGATTTTAATTTCACCCTGACAGCAGTGGAAAATGTCCCAATGTCTTGATGTAGAACTAGGAAATGATGTGACTTTCACTTTCTACCTTGCAGTCAAAGCCGTCTTTCAAAATCTAATTGGAATCTCTGTTCTCATTCTTAGCACCTTGTATTCAGTTGCATGACATCTGTCGAAATCTGCCCATTGTTCGTAAGATAAAATCTTCATGTTTAACAGTTTCCAAGGTCCTCTGTCTTGACCCCACTCAGCTACCCAACCACACTTGCACCATGCTCCCAATCACACCCTTTGCACATGCCCCCAACCACACCGGGTGTGATTCAGTTCCTTATCTGTACATAACACCTTTTATGCCACAGGGCCTTAACACATGCTTTTCTTATTGCTAGCAATCCTCTTTGTCTAACTTGTTGCCTAATTATTTCTCAATTTAACTACAACTTCATCTAGAGGCTTTTCCAAGGGGCTGGGGATTTAGCTCAGCGGCAAAAGCACCTGCCTGGCAAGTGCAAGGTCGTGAGTTCAGTTCCCGGTACTGGAGAAAAACCAAAATAAATAAATAAATAAATAAAATAAAATAGAGGCTTTTTCAGACCACTTTGGTCCTGTTATATGTGTTCGTATCACCATGTATGTCTCTTTCATTTTGCTTATTAAGGTTGTAATTTCACATTTATTCATAAAATTTAATTAGTTATTTACCGCTACTAAATTATCTAGTTTCTGAGAGCTCAGGGTCTCTTTTTTCTCTTCTCTTTGTTATCTCTTGCAGAAGCACAGTCCCTGATGCACTGTGGAAGCCCAACAAAATTTGTTGAACGAAAGAATGCTGCAAGTTGATAGCTTAGATAGCAGTGAGGACAATGGATTATTTTGGTTGCCTAAAGCACACAAGAACATAACTAATCCTTCTTCCTTACATCAGCCCTTTCAACACCCATTTGATTTCTCTGGGATTTTGCCAAGACTAATCTCTCATGATATAACAACGTGGCAGGAATGCATGATCAGTCTGTGATTACCAACCAGGAAATATGGCCTTGACACAATACAATATGGTCCATCTACATGGCAAGTGTCCACCCCATGTCCCTCAGCGTCCACACTGCAATTTCACAATCCAAAAGACTCCTGTAATTGGAAGCGGATGAAACACCTGGATGTTGCAAACCCTCTGGACAGATTGTCTATACCATCACCTTCAAAATCAATACACAAGAAATGAGAGTTTCTTGGAACAGCAGAAATAGTGGCCGGCGGCAGAACACACTATTTAATCCCCTTCATAGCGTTAAGCAAGGACTGTCTGGATTTCTTCTGAGAATGACTGGGAATTGGATCTGGTGATAAGAAACACCATGGTAGGACTGAATGATGACTTCATTCGGAATGTGTTCGTGCTAGGAAACAAGGGTGTCGATTATTCCCATAGTACCTGCGAACTGAGCAAGTGAATTCAGTAAGTAATCCGTATGCTGGGATCACTTTGTTCAAAGGACAGAAGTTGGGGTCTGAACTAAGGGGAGATGATTTAGGGAAACATGGAGAAACCAGGACAGGAAAGGGGGCTGTAGAAAATTAAAGTATTGGCAACAATCATCTCATCTCATGATGATCCCTAATTTAACTGCAATTTTACCAAAGACAGAACAAACTTTGAGGAACAGAAAAACTGTTGATCTCACAGGGTGGGGAGGACATAGCACAGAAAGACCCTGGCTTGATTGTCTGGGAAGTACTTTGGCATTGTATCTTCAAAACTGAGTCACATCTCCAGTGATGCCGAAATTACTCTTCCCAGAATATAACAAAAAGAAGTGCTCCTCCAAGAACAAAAGGCATCTTAGAATGAGAAGTTCCCTGTTATGATGATCATCACAGCGAAAGCTGGGAACTAGGTCTAGTGCTAGAGAACTAACTGGCTGAATGAAATGATGCCGTCATCTCCGGAACGCTATGCACCAATGAAAACTGCATCTACGTGGAAATACTCCAAAGACATCTTCTTGAAAGAGGAGAAGGAGCAAGTTGTCTAGTGACATAGCTAGAACGTTATTCTCTTCCTAAATATACACACTTAACAATATGGTACACTGTGCATTTCCCGCTGACATCTATATGTGTGTGTCTGGGTAGCAGATGGCTCAATATGTTACCATCACAACTGTTAACAGTAGCCACCTCTAAGGATGGAGCGGGAATGGGATTGGGTGTTGGGGTCAGTGGGGAACGCAGCGCTGTCTATATATTCTGGTTTTCTTCCAAGGAAAATAATATAATCATATGTTACTTGTGAAATTAAAAGGGATTCATTAAAAAAAACCCAAGTTGTTCAACTCCGCCAAAGCAAGTACAAAGTAAGGAAATCAGGAGACTGAAATTGCACTTGAAACCGCGGCGCTTGCAACAGAAAGGGCAGCTGTGCACAATGAGACCTGGATATTCTGACTCCTCGCTGCGGCTCTGGCTCTGAACTCTTGTTATCAGTGGCTGGCAGACCTGGGGACACTCCTAGCTGTGTGGGAGTGTGCGGGAAAGGAGTTGGTTTCACTGTGGACGCACCAACGGGGATGGTGAGGGAAGCAATAAGGGGTAGGAAAATTGCCACCTTCCTTACAGGAAAGTTTCCCAAGAGTCATTGCTGACCCTGGGCTCATTCACACAGTGTACAGATCATCTGAAGGGGACGTGTAGGGAGATATTGAAATGTACAGCGTACACTGAAGCTCTGTAGGGAAATGCCAAACGGATAAGGATAAGAAAACCCTGAGCAGAAATGACCACTGGCCTCACACAGTCCAATTCTTAAATTTCACCACGTCATAGTGAGGATTAAATAAAGCGGATCAGGAGTGCCCTTGAAAAACTGTAAAGTGGTGTACAAAGGCTACTTGTTACTACCATGTTATAGTTGTTCTACCTCAGAATTTCCTCAGAGGGGAAAATGGAAGCCATGATGGACTCTGGTATTTTATTCGGCCATCGTCCAGTCTACAGAACTATTTCAATTTGATAAGAAGTCATCTTCATATTTTTTGCTTTTTTTTAACAGAAACACTATATCCAAATTTCAAAAGATCAGGAAACAGAACAAAAATAATGTTACCCACATTTTCACTTGCCCCAAAATGTCACACAGTATACTTCGCCATATGAATGACTGAATGGATAAAGGAATAAAACCACATTTATCTCTTTGCTGCCTTTCCTACCAGTCTTGCTGCATTAGCATATGTGTCAGAGGAGTGTAGCATTACCTTTCATAACCTGCACTTTCCACCAGTATCACAAGCAGATCTTCAAGCTACCCAATCACATTAGGAATTAGGCAGCATTTCCTGGATTCAATATATTGATATATTTGATCTATACTTCTTGTTGAATAGCTTTCACGTCCTCTATATGGTTTTCTATGGGATATATTCATACAGAAGATTTCATGTCTCTAATATTTAAGGTCACAGGGCTTAAAATACGGCTGCTGTTTGGAAGAGGCTTCATTTTACAGATTTTATTGTTACTGTTATGGTTCCGGTTATCCTTTTGCTTTAATGAAGAGGACTGTTTTCTGAGCTGCTTAGTTTATTTCATCTTTAAAATAAGGAAAAAGAATGTCTAAGTACCATACTTTATTTAAAAAACAAAACAGGAAAGAGCTCTCATATCATAATGCATTTTTAATATACATTAAAGACAACAGGAGAAGAATTCCATGGAGAGACAACTTGTTTGGATAAAGGAAATTAGTTTGGGGTGGTGATAAAAAGTCCTGATTTTCAGGGCAGCTTCAGAGAGGATAGGAGGTGGCAACAGCACCTCTCAACCAGCCACTAACCCTTTTCTGGGCTGTCCCAGAGGTGTAAAGACAGGAAGGCACGTGACTATTGCCCTGCGATGTGAGTTTTTCTACCGGCATCCACAATTCTTTCATACTAGTGACTCACTTCCCCAAAGTTCTACTGACCACACATTCTGCAGATCCCACTCTTCATGTTATTCACGGTGCCGCACACACTCCACTATTTCTTCTTTCTTCTCCTTAGTCTCCAAGGTTGGGGCCACAGGACCTTTATAATTACTGAGTTCTGGGCCTATCACTTGGCACAGTCTATACCCCCTACATCTGGCTACCAGCCAATCCTGGAACCAAGTAATGTAAGACTTGGTTAATAAGCAAGCGTACTTATTAATAATCAGTCAGCATCCCCCAACTTCTTTTAACCCCTGTTTTAAATATGCTGGTTCTTCCTATGGATCAAGATGTCCTTCACTTGTTGATTCATTTGATAAATATTGCTTGAGCATCTACTACGTGCCATGCATAGTTATTACTCTAAAGACAAAAAAGAAGACAAATTAAAGGACTTGACCTCATAAAATCCCACTCATATTCTGGGAGATGGATAATAAAAAAGTAGACAAGTAATACAAGTTTGGGTGTTCTAGGAAGAACACAAACCAGGGTATTAGACTGAGAGTAGATGGCAGAGGAGAGAAACCACATTGATTTGGACGGCGAATGGAGGTGTTTCTGAGAAGCTCACATCTGAGATGAGATTTACACAAGAAAGAGCCAGACAAGTGGGAATGTTAGTGGTTAAGGGACAAAGGCAAATCACTTGGGCAGTAAAGGAGCTGGTAACTTAGCACCCAGTAAAACTGCAAACCTTCTGCCCTGGTAGCACTTTCTTCCAGCTGGTCAACCTACTTTATGTTCTCTCTAGTCTCCCAAAATAATTGGAATTTTTTATCAAACCTCTAATGATATGATTGGTGCATACCTCTACAATTATTCTTCTCCTGGAGTTAAGCTCTGCTCTCTGTTCTCCTGGTCAAAGGCTACAGACTACCATAAAAAGAAGTACTCTCTCAGGAGACAACACAGTTGGACCCAATTCTAACATTTTGATCCATTCTGCAAATCCCCATTCATACTGCATACTTTGAACTATGTTCAGTCTTGCTTTGCCTTTTAGGCTTGACATCTTGGGAAGTTTGGCAACAAGGCAAGCATAGCCTAATCCTATATCCTATTCCCACTAAGCAGGGTGCCCCTTGGTTCTGTCTCTTCCTCCTCTCCTTTAGCCCTGTGCCTCATCCTCCCAGGTCCTGATCATGCTCTTGTTAGGACTGAATCTTACACCATAGTGCTTCCAAAACACTACTGTGAAGCTTAATCATCAGACTAATTCACTGGACTTAGCTCCAAATAACTGTTGGCAGCTTCAAAAAATCAAATCTGGAGATTTGTCACAATTGAGGACATTTAAAAATTGTGTTCCAGGCCCTGATGACAATTACCAAAGAGCTGTTCCCAGAATAGCTGGTAAACTGCCACGTAATTGGACTAAAGCTATGACCTCCTCAGGGGTCTGGTTGGAAACAGGACCACATTTCTGCGAATGCGTAAGAACCAGCGTACTTATTAATAATCGGTCTCATTACCTACCTACCACACCATGCGTTTGTGGTCAAAACTCCCGGGGCACTTCGGAGTCCTGAATCTTATCTGGTAAATTAGGCACCAAACTAGGAAACCTTGGGCAGCAAAGCTGAGAAGCTCTGATTAAATATTTGCATTTTGGGTAACAGCTCCTTTCATGGCAGGATTTCTAGACTCTTCATCACTCTGGCTAGCCTATTTGGCCTCTGCTTTTCTATAAGGATTTTCAGAAGGTACTGAGGATAGAATTCTCCCCAGTGGTACAGTCAGCATAGCCCAGAGGTATGAAGCACTAGCTTCTCTATATTGAAGGCAAGCTAGCGGCCCTCAGGCTGGACCAAGCTCACAAATACAACTGCTTTGACGAATACCATGTCTATGCTTTTTTTTTTTTTTTTTTTTTTTTTTTTTTTTTTTTTTGGTTTTTCTCTGGTACCAGGAACCGAACTCATGACCTTGTACTTGCCAGGCAGGCGCTTTGCCGCTGAGCTAAATCCCCAGCCCCATCCATGTCTATGCTTTAAAAATACTACCCAGACTTCAAAATTGAAATGACAGCCATAAAACCAAGATCTCAAAACTTTCTTGACAAAATTGTAAAACCTAGCCACACCGGACCCTCTCTGCTTAAAAGGCTAGCAAGCAGCATTATAAGCATCAGTTTCATTTGGGTAACCGCATGTGATGGTCAACTGATTGTGTCAACTTGAGTGAAAAATGCCCAACTAAACTGGATCAGCATAGTTCTGGGTGGGGAAGAACCACTCTAGCGGGGCTTGTCTCCAGAATGGGTAAAAGGGAAATGAAGAGGGGCAGCTTGCTCTCATTTCTTCAGAGGAGCTCCAGGCTTCACCTTCACTGTGGATGCTACTTTCTGCCATCCAGCAGATGCTGCACCCTCCAGCACAGACCCTTCAGCCGTCCAGTGCAGACCCTTTAGCCTCCTGACACGGACACACGGGACACTTCACTGGGCTCCAGGCCTTAGACTGCATCCCTTGGATCCTCATCACGCTTCATCTGGTTCTGTGTAAGTCCATCTTATAGATATTTATATATCTTGCATTGCAATTGTTTCTCTAGTAAGCACTGACTGATTCAGGCGACCACCTGAATCGCCTTTCACCTCATGCTCACCTGGTCTGAAGTGTTTCTGGTCTTGGCATGTAGGCATCCCAAACCAAACAATTAAGAGCCATAAGCACATCTCATTTTGAATCAGGAAGGCCATCTTTGCACATGCAGCTCAGGGGGCCAGGTATATAGCTCAGTGGCACAAGCACCTGCCTGGCAAGCACAAGGTGCTGAGTTCGATTCCTGGTACCAAAAAAAAAAAAAGTGATCATATACATGCAGTCCTCACTGGCCATCGCTGACTTTGTGCTTGACATAACACCAGACACATGAGAACGCAGTCATGGGCAGGACAGACACTGCCCTTGCTGAACTTCTGTTTAGTAAGGGAAGAAGGGAACGGAAAATACTCACTTGATGTACTTACTAAATGTAAAAGTGAGAAGTGCTTCCAAGGAAAATCAAATAGCACCATGAAAAGAATTAACAGAAAAATCTGCCCTGCCCAGGAGATCAGGAAGCCTTCACTGATACTGTGACATTTAAGCTGAGCCTGAAGGATGACAGAAGGCAGAAGAAGTACACAGAAAATACAGGAAGCAGAGTTCAAGGCCAAGGAAAAGCCAGGCAATAGGCCTTGAGAGAGGAAGGAAGTTGGCATATCTTGGGAATCAAAGGATGGTCTTTCCCTTCCCTTCCCTTCCCTTTTCTTTTTTCTCTTCTCTTCTCTTTTCTCTTCTCTACTCTACTCTATAGATAAAACCATGGGAGGATTTTATTACGGCACCAATTCCCTATCACAATGGTGATCTTTCCAGTATACTCAGTATCCTTGAGCAAGAGACAGGTGTTGCAGTGCCTATGTCTTTACACACAAATGCATGAATCCCTGGCAGAAGATGCACACTTCGTTTTTCTTTTTTTTCCCCCTAAAAAGACAATGAAATATATGTAACTCATAAGCCCCTAACCTCATCAGCCTGTGACTACAAAATGAGATTACACTCTTCCCTCATACACAAATTGTTACGGCCTGAGGCCCTCCAACTGTCTCCCAGCTGTTTCTGATCCTTTATGTGGGTCTCTAGTGTGTCCAGAATTATGCTCTTTGTTTTGGTTTATTCTGAGCTTCTTGTGTGGCTGGGCCCAGCTGTCCTTGTTGGTGACTGTCACTTATGTTGTACTTGGCTTTGGGAAGGGGATACTTATTTGGGATACTTTTGTTGGACCTTCAACCCTTGCTAGTAGAGTCTGAACTCAGAAGGAGAATGCCCTGACCAGCAGCTTCCATGCTAACCTTTTCCCTTCCCACATTCTTGTAAAAAGGATGCTGGTTCCTACCAAGGGACTCTCCACACCTCAGAGCTTGGAATCCTTAGTAGGTGACCTTGGCTAACTGTTAAATTTGTCCGCTCCCATTTCTGTAAGTAGTTCCCCTTACAAGTACAGGATATGTCCCAAGTCACTCCTCCGAGGTCTGAAACCACAGACAGTACCAAACCCTATAAAATATCCACTATGTTTTCTTCTCTATATATGTACATTCAATAATAAAGTTTAATTTATAAATTGGGCACAGCAGGAAACCCATAATGACTAATAATAAAAGAAGACAATTAGAACAATATACTCTAATAAAAGTTATTGAAAATTCATGAATTGTTCTTTCTGAAATGTTCTATTCCGTATTTTCAGACTGTGGCTGACACGGGGTTCCTGAAATCGTGGAAAATGAAACCATGGACAAAGGGGGATAACTGTAACTGCAGAGCAGACGCACTTACCGGCTCCACAGTGTCACTGGGAGGATAAGAGGAGCAAAGGAATGTAGAAGCGTTCTGTGGGTTCTGCAACCACCCACAGAAAGCTTATAAAACAGATCAAACCCATGCCCCAGCTGAGCGTCTCAGTGGTGCCCAGGACAACATGGGACAAAGAGGGTGCGGGCCAGCGGCCTTGGAGGCCCTGAATAATCTTGCTTCTCCCTACTAGCCAGCCCAGTCTGCCCGACCCAGTCTCTTCCACGTGAGCAGAGAGACACAGTTGCTGAGGGTAAGCACATGGCCACTCCTGGGCCTCTGCGTTTCACCTGTGTGATCCCTCTGCTTAAAATGCTCTGTCCCTGCTATGATCACTATGGATACATAAGATCACCCGAGATTCCCTGGATGTGAAAATGAGAAAGACGTCAACTCAAGGTGAGAGAAGAAAAAACTGTAGTAACAGGTTTGTACAAGTGAACCTCAAACACCGCTTGGTGTAGGGTCCAAATAATAAGAGCAAGACTGAATGTCTTCCTTCATTTTGTCACTATTACCTTGACACAGACTTCACTCCTATCCCACATACGCCCATGACTCAGTTATAGTAGATTCTACACCCATTTTCCTCTTTTTAGTAAAGAATTAGACAGATGGTCAACTTTCCTGCTAATCCAAAACTCAGTCCCAGAAAGGTACTGGCTTCCCTGGGGGTCCTACTTGGACAGCCCAGAGATAGGCTGCTCTGTTCTGAGCAGGTCAGCCAGGAAAGCATTTCCATCTGGGACTCAGGAGCTGTACCAACTTCACCCAAAGCACAAGGACTGAGAAACACCGAAGGTCTCTTAACACCACGTGCTAAATGCTGGGTGACAAACACACAAACACATATTACGACTAACTCTGAAGTCATGTTCCCTATTTTTTACTTGAAAAAACTCATACAGGATGCAACTAGAAACCATATGCACAAGTGAAATAAATTGGCCCCAGATGACTAAACATCATATTGTCTCCTTGGCGTAGGAACCTGAAAGACTAGGTAAAACTCAAAACGTACAATAGATGATAGAAAAGGGAAAGAAACTGTTCAAAGGAAGGAACAACTGGGATGAGGGAAAGAAGAAAAGGAAAGAAGGAAGGCAACATATAAATATATATATGAATAGCTGCGATAACTGTATTGCTGGTGTCTGATGGTGGTATTGAAATGAACAGTTAATGCTTATAATTTTTTATGTACTGATCGATTTTGCATGCTTGTGTCTGGTGGTCTGAGCAACTGATTTGAAGGTAACAATATGCAATGGAATTACAATGGTGAACTCCTACCATCTTGTCTAGTGAAACTCTGTATTATCTCTATTGTTTGATTGAAGAATTATTTTCTTATTCTCTTTAACGGTTTGAGCAATCTTTCATTCTTACATCTGGTAATCTGAGCAATGTAGTTGAGGATAGTGATATGTAATGTAACAACCACTGTTGATTCGTATTATTTTGTCTTGAGACCCTGTATCACTTTGAATGTTCTTGCTTTGATTTGTTTATGTTTGTGATACTGGTATGCTGCTATTGTTCTATTTCTTTGTTTGTTTCTCATTTACTACTTTCTTTAAATTAAAGAAAAGAAAAAAGAAAAAGAAAAAAAAGAAAAAACTCATACATTTCCTTCAGAAACTTTATTTTGCCTATTGTAAGAAATTCTGTACCATTCAAAAATGAGTAACGGTATATTTTGAAGTCCTACATTTTTCCGCATGAGCCCCTTTTGTAGAATTTATCATACTTATTTTATTAAGGTATACTAATGTTCCTGAGACCTGCTTCTGGTGCACCAGTGGTCTAGAGTGAGCCTTACCCATTTCTTTATTCTCTGCAAGGAGTACATATTCTGGCACATAGAAAATGCTGCATAAGGTTGCTAAATGAATGACCTATGTATTTTCAACCTCTCCTTTTTGAAAAATTATCTCTCTCCCAATATCTATTGTACATTTTGGGTTCCACTTACTCTTTCATGTTCTTACACTAGGAAGACAACATGATGTCTACATATGTGGGTCTGATTTACTTCACGAGTATGGTCTCTAGTTGCATCCATTTACCTACAAAAGCCTCACGTTTATCTTTTTATAGCTGAGTAATACTCCATTGTATAAAAATACCACATCTTTTTTATCCATTCCTCAACTTCTTTAAAATAACTAACTAGCTAAATAAATAAATAAATATCTCTATCAACCACTATCTATATTTATCCTGTGGCAAACAGACCTTCAAGCCTTACCTTTCCTCTCTTTTTACATAAACACAATTCAAATTGGTGATGAGAATCAAATTCATATTTTACACCTAAACACAGAACTTCACCTTACAACCTACAAAATTTCAACTTACTGGTGCTTCTCCCCGTAACTCTCTAACTTGGTCAGCTAGTTGGGCCCTGATTTCATCATGTCTCCTACCAACTATTGTTCCCAGCCTGGTATCTGCGTATTTGATTAATGGGCCTCATCAAATCACTGAAGAAGATAATTAGTAGGACAGAACTGAAGATGATGTCCCAGGAATCACTAGGGGAAATCTGTCTCCAGATTCAGAAAGAACAACCCATCTCAGCTAGAAACCTCCATAGTGGTGATCAGCAGGGCCGTCATGAAGATTATCCCTCCATTATGTAGCAAAGGTCAAGAGATTCTGGCATCCCCATGAACTTTTTTTTTCATTTTTCATTTTTTTTACCTGAAAGAGTCAATAAAATCTGAAAGGTACAATAGATATTGTAAAAGGGTAAAGAAACTGGTCAACTGGGAAGGAGCAACTGGGATGGAGGAGGGGAGAGGAAAAAGAAAGAAGGAAGAGGGGAAAAATATGCTTATGTATACATAGGATAGCTAGGATAATTGTACTACTAACATCTGTGGGTTTATTGAAAGGAACTATTGATGTGTCATTGCTTGATCAATCTTGCATGCTTACATCTGGTTATATGTGCAACCATTTTGAAGATGACATTATGTAATATAACAACCATTGCTAATATCCTATCACCATGTTCTGAAATTCTGTTTCATTTTTATTGCTCTCTATGTTGTTTTGTTTATGTATTTGTTTTGGGTTTTTTTTTTAAAATGAAAAACTAAATTTATATGTATGTATGAGGATAGCTAGAATAGGTGTATTGCTGATGTCTGTGGTTTATTGAGAGGAAGAGTCAATGCTTAAAAGTTTCTCTTTTCTTGACCCATTTTGCATGCTTAAGTTTGGTAATCAGAATGACTGATCTGAATACAACAATATGTAGTAAAAGAACCATTGTTGAACTCCTACCATCTTGTATGGTGAAGCTCTGAACTTTTAACTAAAGTTGATGGTTTTATGTGGGAAATTTCATTTGAAAGTCTCAACTGCTTGCACTTAAAAATGCTAAATATTCTATAAACATATACACATTATAGCAGCTTTACTCATAATTGCCAACACCAAAACCAAAAAGCAAGCAAGTCATCCCTTAGTAGCTGAATGGATAAACAAAATACACTATATCCAGACAACGGAATATTTAGTGATCAAAGGAAATAAACTATCAAGGCATGACAAAGACTGCACAGGAGCCTTACGGGCTTTATTATTAAGTGAAAGAAGCCAATCTGAAAAGGCCAAAAAAGGCAAAGCTGTGAAGAAAGCCAAAAGATCAGTGATAGCTCAGGGTTAGGGGAAGGAGGGAGGGAAGAAGGGATGAACAGGTAGAGAGAAAAGGGTGTTCTTTAGAGCAGTGAAACTAGTCCACATGGAACTATGATGGTTATATATCGTGATACATTTATCTAAACCCACCAATTGTACAAAACCAAGAGCAGACCCTAGCGCACATTACAGACCATGGACAACGCTGACATCAGTGTAGGACCATCACTGGTGCCCAGTGTACCTACCTGATGAAGACGGCTCTGCACACGGAAAACTACGCATGTGTGGAGGCACAGCGCACAGCAGAAACGTCTGCATCTTCCACTTAACTTCCTGCAAATCTGAACCTTCCCTAAAACATAAAGTTTAGTTTGGAATAATCCCAAATGCCTGGCAACGTTCAGCCCATGTTACTGAATTAAAGAAATAAACTGAGACTCAGTAGTAAGGGACCGTATCCTCCGACTTGCCACACTCCATATTGGGACCGTTCTTTTACCGACCTGGCCCACATCATGTTAGAATTCACCAACCTTGCTTTTTGCCTTTCTCCAATATGCCTACCCCAATGTCAAAGTCCTGGGAGCTCACCATGTCCATATTCCCAGGATGTACCTAAAGCCAAAGCTCCGGCAGGAAAGCAAACAACTCAGACAGAATCTTCCAGCGTCAAGAAGCCCACAATGCTCTGGCTCACTCTATCTTTGCTAACAGAGCTGATCCTTCAGGCTCTTTCTTGGGGAGTAAAAATTGCCCCCACACACTCTGTTCTTCGTCTGTTAGATCTTATTCTGTCCCCTGGGACCATGTTCAGCCATAATGACGTCTTTCTCTCTCTCTCTCTCTCTCTCTCTCTCTCTCTCTCTCTGTCTCTCTCTCTCTGTCTCTCTCTCTCTCTCTCTTTCCTACAGGCAGGCCTGTGTTTTGAAGGCTCTGCTCCTATCTACCCCAGGTGAGGTAAGTCTTTTCCTTCCCCTCAGTTCCATCCACTGTTTCTAACGGGTCATGGTTTTCTGGCCCCTACAGATCCCCCTGGTCACCTACTCTTAGCCCATGAAGCTTGGAAAGATCCAGAAGGCAGAAGAGCAAGAGAAGCCAGCAGGGAGTGGACGGAAACAAATCACAAACACACCTACCTGAGAAAGATACTCCTTCTTCCAGGAATAACCAAAGCATCTCAAGGTTGAAAGGAATCTCGGGAATTACTTGGCCCTTTTTAAGAGAAATGCAAAGATATTCACAGGCACTGGGAAAGCCAGCCGTGATTTACCCTCCTGGAGGCTGACGGAGGAGACAAGCAGATAAAATGTGACATCTAAGAGCCTTGTGACAACTGCCAGAGAGTTCATAAAGCAGGGTCAGCCTTCACGATGGCATCTAAATTTTGTTTCCTGCTCCAAGGAATAGCAGAAATAGATTTTTCAACTGTTCTAAACCTCGCTTCAAATGCAGCTGAAGGTGGAAAGCCACGGTGAGACGCCTGTGCTTGGAATGATGCTGCATCTGGGAACCAATTATCACCAGGAAGAGTGCTCAAGAATTAGGGAAACTAACCTTTTCTAATCCGCTGTCTAACAGAAACCTCTCAGCAGCCAATCAATAAAGGCCGCGGTGAAGAGGCACAGGAAGAGTCTATCTCTTCGCCTCCACATAAGTAATTAAAGCCAGTTTAATGAGATTGCCTGAGAGCTGGGTGTCCGAGTGCAGGGTAGGTAGGCAGCAAGCAGCTTCATGGAAGGAAGCAGATATCGAAGCAAAATATGAGGAGTTAGAGCTGTTGGATGTGAATCACCTGAGTCTCCGGCAAAATGAGAGATGGGACACTCTGGAAGCAGGTGCCTGAATAAACAGAAAGTAGCCATGACATCGCCCATCAGAGCTGACAGCAGAGGGAAGGGGAAACTGGAAAAGATCTGTGGTATCTGAGATCCGCTCCTTCTTTCCACTCTTGGAGAAAACTATTACATCCCACTGTCCTTTTTCTGGGATGGCTGGAGGAGCCTGGGTTTGGACACTAGGCTGAAAGGACAGTTCTGCCACTAAAGAGCTGTCCCACCTTGCAGAAGTCCCTTTGCCTTCTGAAACATCAGTGGTTTCTGCTGTGAAATGGGGTAAAGGCAGAAAACGCCTCTTAAAGATTTTGTGAAGCATGAGTGGATCACGCATTTAAAGTATCAAGCCCAATGTCTGGCTTGACATAGCAAGTACTATCATCAGCGACTGCTGTCGCTTGGAGTCTCAGCCATCACTTCCAGTGTTGCAGTTAATCTTGATCATCAATTTGAGGAGAAAGAGCACACTTCTGTGTGTGTCTCGCTGGGTCATGGGGCCATGACCTCGGGGACTTTATCTGGTCCCCGGCCCCTTCCTCTGAGACACGCTTGCCCTGTGCTTTGCTTTCTGGCCATCAGGAAGAGAGAGCAGCTTTGCTCTACCATGCCCTTCTGCCATGAAGTTTCTCCTCTGGAAAGCCAGTTAACCATACTAAATCCTCTGAAACCACGAGCCAAAGTAAACCTCTCCTGCTGAAAGGTATGGGTGCTGGGTATTCCATTTCAGCAACAGGGAAGGTAGTCAGTATGTCCAGTCAAGCGTATTCCACATGAGCAAGTCCTGGCAGAAAGCAGTACTAAAAATGGCTATTACTACACTTCCCCTCTGATTAAAAAAAAAAGCAGGTAGGATAGCAATAAAGAGTTAATAATTAGAAAATTGCTGTACAGGGTCCTCACATGGTAAGTTCTGGGGCTGGGAGATGGAAAGTAGAGAGAAGTGAGACAGACTCACAACAGTTTTAGTCCCTTCCCTTCCAAAACTTCCGGTGCAGGGAAATGTAATCTCTGGGACCTAAGTTCATTCCAGCAGAACTGTTTCCCCACAATCTACCCTCTGGATGCACTGAGGCAGCCTCTGCCATGACATCTGAGAGGTGCAAAGGCCCTAAGATAGAGCAGTAGCAGCTGGAGGGGTGGTAGCCCTCACACAGAGCCATATGGCTTGCTAAACATTACACATAAATTACCTTTTGGCACTGAGCTAAACAAAAGGGCTTAAAATAATTCTGCATGTTAATAACAGGCTCCCTCTGCGCAGCCCTACTCCCTACCAGGAGAATCTATCTGCATGTGACTGCCAAATGTATCCCGGTCAGCTGCCCCGTGATTTAAGATCAGCTATTTCTTGTCTCCATCCTGTATAATGAAGTCAGTCACATTTTATTGCCAAATGGCCCTGGTAATGCCTCCATAACTGCCCGCAGAAGGTGCTTCTGCTTTCGGGAATAAAGAGCAAATCTGAATTTCACCAAGATAAACTCACGGCTGGGTCAATACATCGAATGGTTATCGTTTGTGCTCTGCACTTTGTCTATTTTTAGGCCTTGTTCCTGCAAGGAAATAAAAATGTACTACCTGAGTGAGAAAAAGCCCTGGGCCTGGGGGACAAGGAGGAGCATTTGCGAACTGTTTCCCGGGGGAGAGGCAGGCAGGCACAGAAAAGCCCTCACGCTGGTGGAAAAGAACCACATCGGCCATGGTGCAGGGACAATAAACGAAGGAAAAATCACATCCTTTAACACCAACTATGTATTTTCAGGGCTCTTTTCCTCACGAGTAATAATCTTGCAAAAGTATCAAGTCCTTAGCCTCACAACACAAGAGAGAACTGAGGACCAGAGGGGGAAAGGGCCTCGGCGTTCACATCTCAGAGCTGCAAAGCCCCCAAGATAGAGCAATAGCAGCAAGGCATGCGGTTCTTCAGGGTTGCTCCCTCTGGGTCTTAGCTGGAAACTCTTTCTAGAGCTGTCTCCTTGCAGATCCATGGAAACGCCACTCTCCCGTGCCCTTTGGAGTTAAGTGTGACTTGTGATTCGTTCTGGTCCACGGATTATGAGCAGAAAGGAAGGATATGCTCCTCAGCGGGAGACTTAAGAGGGAGAGCACAATTCCAGACCCTCAGCTCAGGTAATACAGCATTCCAGACAATGGCTGCGTGGTTGGCAGGGTCCTGGAGTGAGGAGCTCTGGGGAGGGCACCAGGCCCACCACGATGGAGACACACCAAGAGAGAAAAATACCACCTGCTTCTTGTTTCCTGCCACGAAATTTGGAGGCTATTTGTTTTGGTGGCAGAACCCAGCCCTTCCGGATCTTTAATTCCAGCGCTGGGCCATTTTATTCATCCACGAGAAGCCAGAACTTCACCGAGCTCAGCTCTACCCAATCCAAGCACAGGATTTTTCTTTGATCTTCTTTCTTTCATTATGAATTCCTCCAATTTTTATCCTTATTTATAGAGCAAATTAAGTTTCGGAGAAGACACAGACCCAACAAGGGACCTCAAGATTCCATCTTCATTTTAGGTTTTTTTTTTTTTTTTTTTTCGTTTTTCTCTGGTACCAGGAACCGAACTCACGACCTTGCGCTTGCCAGGCAGGCGCTTTTGCCGCTGAGCTAAATCCCCAGCCCCTAAGCTAAATCCCCAGCCCCCCATCTTCATTTTATTTCTTAAACTTATTATTTTCTTTTGATTGACACATAGCATTTGTTTATAGTCTGGGGTACAATGAGGTGCTTTGATACACAAATACTTATCCTGTCTTTGTAGTGAGAACATTTAAAATCATTTGAAGTCAAGGACCAAGAACTAAATGTGACCTGAAAGTATAATCCACTCGTTCCGTATGTTTCTAATTGATTCAGTGAAGCAAAGGTTTTGTCTTTTCTGGTTAGTTCCATCGTTAGCACCTAGAAGATGACTTAGGACACAGCAGTTGTTCAGTAACCACTTACTGAATAAATGGGTAGAATAGGTAAAAGAATCAGAGGATTTTTAATAAATATTAGCTTTCTCACTTGCTTTGAACAACCAGAAAAACCAAGGGAAAAATAAGAGAATGGTGATCTGGGGCCAAGGAGAAGCTGCTCCCGAGGACAGGAGCCATTCACTCTACTCACCTTCGTCCTTGCTGACGTCCCTTATGTTCTCCTGGGCCCGCTTCATTCCCACCTATCACCTGCCCGCATATAGACAGTTAAGTTCCTTGTCCACAACCTAAGCTGCTGTGAGAATTTTCCAGGTGACGTCAACCCTTGTCCCAGAAGAGTGTGGATCCAGAAAAGTTAGCTCGGTCACTTGCGTTGCTCTTCCCAAGGTTTCCTCTCAAGACAGCTCACTTCTGGCCAGTGTCTGAGAACTACGAGCAGACAAACTGTCACAACCCCGTCCTGTCTCTTCCTCTACTTTGCTTCTCACGTTCTCAAAATGTTCTTAAATCCTTCACAATTCCAAACAGTCCAGTGCAGTTCTTCTAGTAAGTGCTCAGGCCACGCCCCCACAACAGTGCTTCGCAAATGTTAAGTGTGTTATTCTGACTCTGTATTTTGCCCAACCATTGCTCTCAAGAAGTCAATGGGAGAAGAAAGCACGCAGCTGATTTAGCTGATCAAGAAAATCAAATGGCTTCACACTAAATTAGTCGAAGACCCTTCAGTATTCTGAAGAGTCCCATCCTTTTAAGAGGACCCCAAAGTGAATGCAGATGGGGTGCTCACTGGCTACAGAAAACCGAAATCTAAATGGTACTGACCTACCGTGACAACAGGGAGAGCATCAGTCACAGTCCTGGCGAACACAGTGTCAGCGGAGAGACAGCACTGGAGAGGTGGTGGTTAGCAAAGTGGACTTCTAGTCTTCACAGAACCAGGTCGGAGGTCTGGCCCATCACTTACTACATGCAAGTTTTTGTCCTCCCTTACCGTCATCTGTTGCCAATAGTGATAGTCACTATTGCAATTGACGAGAAGGTTAAATAAGCCGGCAAGGCACCCAGCACACAGCCAATGCGCAGTAAAAGTTGCCCTGGCTATTTTAAAACAAACACTATTGAAAGATTGCCCCAGATCAAGCGATGCACTTAATTTATACCTGTGGCCAGTCATACACAGACTGCTCTATTCCGTATTTCACACGCAGGGGTTCTACTAAACTCCCCAGGTAAGACAGTGGTGTTGGTACTGAAACGCTAGCTGGAAAAATAGACATATGTAGTAATTGCCAGATCATTTGACAATGAAGTACAAGAGATACTGGGCTCTTTGGAGACAGAATTACTCTGCCAGGGGTAGTGTTGAGTTCACAGAAAAGCAAATTTACAGGGAGGGGTTGGGTGGACAGGTAGAAAATGACTCAAAATAGGCATGAAAGACCTTATAGAAGAGAAAGAAATATTCTAAATCAGGCTATGGTGCTATCTGTACTCCTTTATAAGCTTTTAAAATCCCTTATTGGGGCATTTACAATGACTGAATATTTTATATGGATAGGTTATCCCATAATTTTAAAAAAAACTTTTTTAGAGGCAGTTTGTAGAGTTGGTGCAAACCAATGCCTTCAGGACAAGTCGTATTCATTACGGGAGGAAGGATTTGGTTTCCACCCGGACAGACAGTCCAGCAGAGGAGCGACCATGAGGAGGAGGTAGAGCTTTCCTGAGCAGGGGTCAGCAGCACGGAAGGTGGAAGGAGAGGTCAAAGTGGTGGGCAAGAAGGCTGGCTGCAGTACCCGCCACACCCCTGCTGTGAAACTGCAGGCAGTGGAGCAGGCACCCAACAGTCAGGGACATGAACGCATCGTCCCATCCTCAGCAACGCCTGGCCTCTGCTGTTTGGCATTCTCTCTGGCACTCAGGGCTGGCTCTGGCTTTGCAAAAGACACATCTGAGTTCACTGTTTGAAACCACAAATCCCCTTCTAGGACATGAGAGCAGAGTGAAGTGTTTGATTTCTCTGATGTTTCCCCAGTCGAAGCTCTCTCTTCACTGGTACTTAGGGGATTTGCAGCTTCTTTGCTGAAAGGACACAAGAGGTTTTCCTGCTTAATCCCCAGATCTTTAGAGTTTGGGCTGCATTCGGCTGATACTTCGAGAGCATCACAATGTAATCGGTGACACTGAACTTCAAGCGCTCGGTGCAGGAAGCGAGCTGGGAGAAATCAAGGTGCTCAGAAAGCTTTTAAAGATGAGAAAGCTAAGGCCAGGAGCAGCATCTTTCAGAATTCCTGGTGTGGTAATAGTTCCTCTTCCAATTGCCCCACCTTCTGCCTTAGCAGAAGAGCTATGTTCTGTTACCTAATCCTCCTGGATGACTGCGTTTGCATTCTCGGCCCCAGCTGGACTAATTAGGTGAGCTATCCACAGAATTTAGAACTGAGGCAAGGAATGTTAGTTACTTTTTTATTTTAAAGAGAAAAGAACAAAAATAAAATAAAAACAACACAAAAAATATACAAAATTTCAAAACAAGAGGATAGGAAAAATCAACAATGGTTGTTGCATTACTTATAGTTATCTTCAAAGTAGTTGCTTAGATTACCAGATATAGGTATGCAAAGTTGATCAAACAATTAAATATTAACTGTTCCTTTCAATAAACCAATAGAAATTAGTAGTAGAATTATCTTAGCTATCCTATGTATATATACATATTTTTCCTTTCCTTCTTTCTTTCTTTCCTCCTTTCCCTCATCCAGTTGTTCTTTCCTATGGAGCAGTTTCTTTTCCTTTCATAGTATCTATTCTACTTTTCAGATTTTATTTACACTTTCAGGTTCTTAGAATAGGGAGACAATACAGTGATTACACAGGCAGGTCTGATTTATTTCACTTATGAGTATGGTCTCTAGTTGCATCCATTTACCTATAAAAGCCTTGAGTTTATCTTTCTTTATAGCTGAGTAATACTCCATTATATGAAAATGCCACATCTTTTTTATTAACTCCTCAGTTGATGGGCATTTGGGTGGTTTCCAAGATTTTGCTATGACAAATTGTGCTGCTATAACCATGGGTGCACATATATGATGTGGTATGATGTTTTTAATTCTTCTGGGAAAATACCCAGAAGGGGAATAGCTGGGTTAAATAGGACCGCTAATCCTCATTTTTTGAGGAATTATAGACTGATTTCCACAGTGGTTGCACTAGTCCACACTGCCACCAACAGTGAAGAAGAGTTCCTTTTTCCCCACAGCCCCTCCAGAGTTTGTTGTTGGTTGATTTCTTCATGGTAGCCATTTTTACTGGGGTGAGACGGAATCTTAGTGTTGTTTCACTTTTCATCTCTCAAATGACCACTGATGTTGAACATGTTTTTGCATATTTATTTGCCATTTGTATTTCCTCATCTGAGAAGTGCATATTCATCTCAGATGCCCATTTTTGGACTGGCTCTTTGAATTATGGAGATCTGGTATTTTTCAATTCTTTATATATTCTAGATATAAGTCCTTTATCTGAATGACAGTTAGCTAAAATGTTTTCTCACTCTGTGGGTTTTCTTTTCACTCCATGTAGTGATTTTTTTTGAAGTACAAAACTTTTTAATAGGATGAGATCCCAGTTGCTGATTCTTGAAGTGTTTCCCATGCAGTTTGGGTTTTGTTCATGAAGACTGTGCCTACTCTTCTGTCTTCAAGATTTTGACCTACTTTCTCTTCCAGTAGATTTAGTGTTTCTACTTTAATATTTACATCTTTGATCCATTTTGACGTTAGTCTAGTGTAGGGTGATAGACATGGGTCTAGGTTTAGTCTTTGGTATGCAAAGAGCTAGTTTTTCCAGCACCATTTATTAAAGAGGCTATCTTTTTTCCAGTGAACATGCTTGGCTCCTTTGTCAAAAGTAAGATGTTTGAGTGTGTTTCTAGCTGTGTCTGCATCTTCTAATCTGTTCCACTGGTCCTCAGCTGTATTTTTTTAGCAAGCACCATGCTGATTGTATCACAGTACCTTTGTAGTATAATTTTAAGTCAGGGATGTTAGTTACTTTGGATTGGTCACTAAACCCTACCACATGCAAAAGTAGAAGCTGTGTATTTAATTTCAGAACACTGACATTAGGCCTAGAGAGAAAGATGTCATTGATCTCAACTTCCATCCTAACTATTTCTAGGACCTAGGCTCACTTTTTCCTACTTCTGGGATTTACTAGATGTCACACACGCTTTCACGACATTTCTACATTTTACATAAGCAAGTTTAAAATGGACATACTTCCCCTTAAAGTATCCCAAGTCCAAGAATGGCTTGCCCAAGTCAGAACGCAAATTCAACACTACACCCTGTTCTTCTCTCAGGCCAAGGATTTTGGTGTTCATTACTCAAAATGGCAGGGGTTAGTGGCTCATCAGTCGGGACATCCACACAGAATTCACAAATTCATTTCAGCAAATAGGCACACTTCAAGTCCAACCTGAGAAGGGAAGGCATTTCATGAGAGAGGGGCAGTTTATAGTATAGAAATCACAAATACAAAGACAAGCCAGAAGAGGCAGGTAGGGTCATGGTCACAGTTCTTTATAGCCATGCAAGGAGTTTGGTGTGGGGTTAATACATGAAAATAAACTAAAATAGTTTAAAAAGTACCTTGTACAAAACAAATGCCCATTACTATTAGGAAATAATACCAATGCTGTCCAGAGGACAATGCAAAGTGTTTGAAGGACTTTTTGTTTGATCGTTTGTTTTCTGGTACCGAGAATCGAACTCATGACCTCTGCTTGCCAGGCAGGCGCTGTGCCGCTGAGGTAAATCCCTAGCCCCCTTGAAGGACTTTTAGCAGAGATGTAACATCACTTTTGGATTGTGAAAGAACCCCCTGGATGGAGGATAGAGAATGGGTTGGTCCAAGGCCTCACTGGCTAAAGGACATGGATAAAAAGTTGTTGCTCTCTTCAAAAGACAGAAGACGGTGACCTTAGCTACACTGATAAGTATAGAGGGAAGACAGTAAGTGAAATACTGAAGGGGTACAATTGGCAGGATTTGGTGAGAGTCTGGAAATATGGAATAAACAAGTAGCTCAAAGATAACTCTCAGACTTCTATTGAACAATTGGACGGTTGGTCATGCCATTTCACTCAGAGAGTAAACACCAGATTAGAACTAGTTTGTATGGGAAAGGTTATGATTTTAGTCTTTGAGCAGGATGAATGTGAGATGCATCTAAATATCCAAGAGAAGATGTCAAGTAAGCATTTGTATATTGATCTCAATCCTCAGTGGAGAAGCCTAAAAAGGAAACCTTTTGAGTCATCACTGCTGCAGAGTTGATGCCATGGGTAGATAGAAAGAGCGGCCCCAAAGGCAGCACCCAGGGTCACATTCCCAGAAAAAGCCAATGGGCTCCACTTACACAAGATAGATGACACAGCCCACCTAAAATGCATCACCATGCCTCAAAGGCAGCTCAATAAATATTTACTTATTGAACAAACAAATCAATCAATTCATGAACAGAATTGAAAGTCAGAGTTGTACACTGGATCCTTCTCTGCAGACAGCGAGCGCGAGACAGTCTGCCACCAACTTCTGTTCCTCAATTCCACACTCCATGATTATTTTCCTTTTATTTTTAATTTTGGGAAATAAATGTAGAGCCAGAAGTTGCAGGTAAATACAGCATATTGAACCTCATTCCAGAAAACAAACAAACAAAAAACTTAATTTTGTTTTAGAAATCTGCTCACTACTGTTCTGCCAGAAATTCCTTGCTCTTTGATAGGTGTCTTGAGTTACACACAACAGAATTTCTCTAGGCAGCCCCTGTTTAGGAGTCCTCAAAAGACTTGACAAGCCAAGCTTTGAGCTTTCCAGCTTGGACAGAACGATCCTGGAGAGAAATAGGCAAGCTTGGCTGAGTGAACGCATTTAATAACTTTGGTTAATACGAAGACAGAATGTAGCCCTGAGTATTGTGAGTATGTCCCAATTAGCATTGGCTTTTCCTCGCAAATAAAAAAAAAAAAAATCACAAGAAACCCTGCTACCTCCCCAGGAGAAGTTCCAGAGAAGAAAAACAACAAAAAAGAAAAACAAAACAAAACAAAACAAAAAACAGAATTTGAGGAGGCATCCTAGACTACCTCGTTTAAAATTCTCTCAGTACACGGATTTGTGCTACTGTGGTTAAAAATGAAAGAAACAACAGCAATAAAAACAAGGTTGGTAAACTTTACGTGATGGACTGAGAAAATCCAATTTTTAAGGATAGCTGCTGTGGTCATCAAGAAATTTTGTTTTCATCAGGGATATTCATATTGCATGTTAGATGCCTGGTACTCTAACAAGCCCTTCAGAGGAAATCTGCCCAGTGGCTCTGCCCTTCTGTCACAGCTGAGTGGTCCAGGGTTACGCACACCACCACAGGGGAGCCAATCTATAAGGCACAGGTTCTTAAGTACTCATGGGCAAAAGTAGAATCCAAAAAGCTTGCTAAAACACAGCTTTCGGGGAGTGCAGACTCAGAGGCAGGAACTCAGCAGGACTGGGTACACCCCATGAACTTGCCTTTCCAAAACAAGCTCCCAGGGAGTCTGATTTTGTTGTCCCCAAGACTGGAGCAAGTACATTGCTTAAGAGGTGTTACAGTTCTTAGGGGCAGAGTACCAGGTATCGAACATGCTGGGCACAGGTCCCAGCCATAATAATTGCTCAATAAATATTTGTTGAATACACAATCCTCTCTCTTGAAGAGTTTGATTCTCTAGGTAACTAGCTATCCATCCATCCATCCATCCATCCATCCATCCATCCACCTACCTACCTACCTACCTACGTATTAGAGATTGAAGCCAGAAACTTTGCACTGAGCTACATTTAAAATTTTAAATTTAATTTTTAAATTTTGAGACAGCTTCTCACTAAATCATTAAGTTTCTCAGGCTGGGCCTGAACTTGCAATCTTCTTGCCTCAGCCTACCAGAGCGCTGGGATTACAGGCTTGTGTCACTCTGCCTGGCTGTCAAAAGTTTTGATGGATTGTGTCTTAGTTTGTTCAGGTTCTATAACAATATACCACTGGCTGGGTTAGTTCGTAAACAACAGAAGTTCCTTTCTCACAGTTTGAAAGGATGGGGAGTTGAAGATCAAGATGTCAGCAGATCTAGCATCTGATGAGGTCTTGTTTCTTGATTCATAGATGTCACCTTCTTGCTGTGATTTCATGTGGTTCGAAGAACAAGGAAGCTCTCTGGGACCCTAAAATAGTGACACTACTCCCAACTGACTGTCCACATTCCCCTTCCCAAGACCATTACAGAGGTGACTGGATTTTAGTATTTAAACTGGGTGGGGGAATAGGCAAGCATTAAGCTCACAGCAACCAGTAAGCAGAGAAGAAAAAGTCAAAAGACACAAATAGCCAAACAATATGAAGATACCCTGAGGCAACAGAAGCCATGAGGACCTGAAGCTATGAGTTTCTACTAGTTTCTGTGATCAAAGTTTAGAAGTGAGAAATTAATTACCCATATCCAGGGTAATGGAAGGAAAGGCTAGATTCTGTTGAGTTATCATGAATCCAAAAGTCTAGAATAGGCACCAGAAATCTCTCTTCTTGGTGGGGTGACCAGAAAGCCAGGTTGCACACAGGTCACTTTGTGAAAAAATCTCACACTCTCTGAAGAGGAAAGTAGCCCTGTTTTCTTCTCTCCTTTGGATTTTGCTTCCCTGCCCACCTTGCTAATGAGGAGACCACTCATCGCAGTCAGTAAATTCCCTGGTATCAACTCAATTTAATCCCAAATCCTACACCTGGCTTTGTGATTTACTTCTTGGTCAGCCAGTAAAGATCATTAAAATCCTCTGAACCTTAGTTTACCCTTCTGTCAGACAGAGACAGGACTGCCCCCTCACAAGAATAATGGACATAAAATTCAAGATACAATAACTGGCACATAGGAAGAGCTCAGTAAATGCATGTGGATTCTGAATAACATTACTGAACTTTGGGAAACAGAGAATTCGAGAGCATAATCAGCACCCTCTTTCATTGTTTATTCATTCAGTAGTTGACTGGTGAGTGCTGGGTACGATTCTAGGTATTAGGGATACAATCGTTAACAAGGAAAGAGGTACCACTATTTTCATTGGAGTAGTTAAAAAAAGAAATGAATGTGATGAAAATTATGGTAAAATGCGTAGTAATAACCAAGCACAGTGGTGTAAGCCTATAACCCTGCACTCTGGGAGGATGAGGCCAGAGGATTGCAAGTTCAAGCCCAGCCTGGGCAATTTAGCAGCTTAGTAAAACCTTGTCGCAAAAATAAATAAATAAATAAACAAATGGCTCAGTGGGAAGGCCCCAGGTTCTGTCTCCAGCTCCCCTCCATGAATACACACAAAGTACAGTACTATTTGGACGGTGCTAAGTCCCTTGGACAGAGTGCCAAGAGAACTAAAGTTGTTAGACATGGCATCCTAGGAAGGCCCAGTTATATAGACCGAAAGTAAGCAAGGGCACAAGTCTTATGGATACTTAAGGACAGACTTCCAGGTGCTCAGACCTACAGGTCCCACAGAAGGTCCTGGGACTGGAGAATGCAAGTGCTTGAAGAACAGAGTGTATGTGAAGAAGAATGAATAAAGCAAGAGTGGTAAGAGATTAAGTCAAATGCTTTGATTTCTAACATGGGTAGGGCCCTACATATGTGATAAAAGTATGGCTTTTATGGAGCCAAGTGGGAAGCCATAATTTCACTTGAGGAAGATACGCCACAATATAACATACCTAAGAGGCATCCATAGAGATGCCCATTGAAGTCTCACACTATAAGGATGCACGAATGGAGGCAGACAAGATCCGATGCAAGTTCAGAGTCAGGAAGAACAGTATGAATGAGAACACTCATGTTATCACTGTTGACATTAAACAGCAGGGGCCACTGTGGCAAATCAAAGATGGTGGACTAGAAAAAGTCACAGATGTCAGCGAAGAGATGGGGCAGAAGCCTCGGACCCGTACTCTCTGCTTTATAGACGCAGCTCATGGTCTCACGGGTAGCTTATGAGGAGACACTGGGCCTCTCCCTCTGGTCCTCTGTGTGTCCATGCTTTCTAGAAGTCTTGCTTATATACTGATTTTAATTTCCCTCCTGCATTTCATTCTTTAGCTGCTTCTCAAATACGGACTCCTTCCACATGACTGCTACAACTACTGCCAAAACAGCAGGGCACATTTGAGGTCCCATCTTACTCCACCTTCCAGCATCATTCTGGCGTACATGCTTCTTACCACTCCAACACACGCTATTGACCTCTCCCTCTCAGCTCCAGAGCGTGTCCTTCTACTTCCACCATTCTAGAATTTGCCAGTGTGCAGACCTGGACCTCTTCTCACCCAACTTTACCCCTCTAAGTGGCATCAAGTCTCCTGGCTTAAATACCACCTATTGACAGTGACTCCAAACACCTATGATCTGGCTAACTAGATATAACTGCTTCTCAACTACTCTGCTTGGGTGTCCAATAGGCATTTCACACTGAGAATACCCAGACCATTCCTAAGTTTTTCCCCCACCCCTTACATCCCTGTTTTCTTTACTTAGTTCCCATAATAATAACTTCTAAAAAGCACTGCTTATCTCTAACAGGACAATTCTTGGAAAACACGGACACATGTGTTAACGCGGAATCGCTATTCGGCGGAGGGACAGGATGTGGTAGGAGACCCATGTTGTGTCAGTCCCTGGCTGGTTCGCTTCACACAAATACAACACCTGCCTCACCCCTGTACTGTTTGTGCATGGGCCTCCTGTGCACCTCGGATCTATTCACATTAGATTTCTCTTCCTTCCTCAGATGAACCAGGTGCTTTTCAGCCTCAGCAACTTCCTTCTGCCTGGGAAAATGACTTTCACTCGTCACTATGCAGGCCTTGCACATCCTTCAGATCCCAATCAAATGTCACTCCCATCGACCTCCTCCCCAGCCTCCACCCAAACCGCTCTCACCTTATGCTCCTCTGGGGCCTCCCTCCCTCTCTAATTCTGCACACATGGGAGCTTAACAGTTTCCTGCTGCCTGTCCTCTCACAGCCTGCACACCCCACACGTCCATGTTCCATGGGGCTCATTGCTGGCTACCACAAGTTAAATGCCCAATAAGCATAGTTAAATAAGTGAGTGAGTGAATCTCCTCTGCTTTGTAACAGCTGAGGGTCAGTTTCCTCCTCTATAATACAGTGACCCTGAATTCCATCTTTTTGTGTGTAGATATTACTTGATGAACCAAATAAAACCCTGAGGCACTACACCACAGTATTACATCTTAATTCCCCTACAAACACTGTTCTGTCTGTATTTGTATCATCAGCACCTGGTGTAGCCTAATCCATCCAACAAATGCATGCTGCATTGAATTGCTATGATTATATGTCTGCAGAAAGGAAAAACAAATTTGATCTCAGCCCCCAGGTTCACAAACAATACCCCTACCCATCCTGTGTCTGAAAGATGCCTCAACCTGATCATAAGATTTGGAGATCTTAAAGTAAGCATGGTTGGCATGAATCAATAAATTTATAGCCCAGAGCAAAGTTTGTTTTTTTGCCTCAAACAAGTCTCTGTTTCTTACCTGTTTATTTTATTTTTTTTTTTAAGGCATCTGAAGTGTGTCAATAAAGGTGAAATATATTGCTTGAAGGTTTGGCCAGCAAAAAGAAATTGCTGCAGATTACAGAAACCCTTGTCTTCTACCAAAGAAGCCCAATAATTTGAAATATTGATTTCACATGTACAGCAGAGGTCGAAGCCAGGGTGTACACTGACGGACAGGGAGGCACAAGGTGGGTCTGTCAGTATGGTCGGGGTAAATATACTCTAGTTTGTCCCCAAGGCTCAAACATCACCTTTTTGACTCTCCAACACTCAAACAACACTACGCCCATGAAACCAGTTTATACTGTCTATGGTTCACCTACCCAACTCATATCCTTGTGTGACTAGGAAGACCAGTAATACAATGAATATTTTTGAGACCCTACTAGGCTAGGCAGCCCCACTTACAACAACTGGTTTAACCCCTATGGAGAGGAATTATTCCTTTTGGGAGTGCAGACATTAAGACTTAAGCAGGTTAAATAGGGGCTGGGGATTTAGTTCAGCGGCACAGTGCCTGCCTGGCAAGCGCAAGGTCATGAGTTTGATTCCCGGTACCGGAAAAAAAAAAAAAAAAAACCCAAAAAGCAGGTTAAATAAGCTGCACAAGGTCATAAAGTTGATCAACAGAAGGCAGTGACATCCACATTTAAGAACCAAATTTGTTTTAAGTGGAAGCCTAGGTTATTTAACCCCTATCCTGCCTCCTTGACTGCATTCCAGGAGATAACTGTTGAGGAAGTATAAGCTTTTACTGTGCATTTATATTTTCACAGCAGTATTTCTTCACAAGGCAATCTACACTGATGCAAAATCACCTGGAAAATTTCAAGAGGGAACGCTCAGGGGACATCAGCTTGGGCCACGTAAAAAATCAGCCATCCACCCTGATCAGATATTGCAATGCACAGGAAATTGCTAGAAGTTCACTACCGTCTGTGGAAGTTTAATTTTGGTATGATTTTACCTTTAAAATGTTCTTAGAAATCCAAATGCATCCACAGATGCTAAGGACTTGGAATTCTCATTTTGTGACTGTATTTTCCTTAACAACTTCTTATGCATCAAGAGGAGAAAGTGGGCCAAGAAATGGAAGGCAGAGGCAAATGATTTTTTTAAATTTTAAAACAGAATTTATAAGCAGGTGTGTCTGCGTTTCTCACTCCAGGCCAGGTTCTGCTCCTCGCTGCTGCTTCAGAGGAGTAGCCAGCAGATCGATCCGCCTCTGAGGTGAGGCTCTGCCGTGGAACTTTGCAGGAGTCTTGGGGGCTGCTGAATATTTGAAGGGTCTGGGCTTCCACGCAGAGAATACAAAGAAGAATGAAGCACTGCATGGTACAGAGCTGTGGCTCACAACCGTGGGGTGTTTTGCGCCCCAGCAGACATCTGACCAGCTTTGGAGTCATTTCTGAATGCCGTGGCTCAGAGGAGGGAGAGGCTGCCACCGGCATCCTGAGTACTAAGCACGTCGCAGTGCACACAACAGCCCGTCACACGTGTATCTGGCAGTGTCGGTAGTCCCAAAGATGAGAAACCCTGCTTTACAAGGAGGGCTGTTAATTTTTTAATTAAAATTTTTTTGGTTTTTGAAAAGCAATTAACTGCCAGCCTGTAAATAAAATGATCTTTCCAAATTAAGATGTATTATGTACATGGACTAACTCCATACGCTGAATGTAATCATTATGTACTGCAGACCTGTACTAAAAAAAGCATACACTTTAAGACTATTTCTTTCATGAAGCTCCACAGCTCCCGGTGTCCTACAGAATCACTGGGGCCCCTCAGCTCTGTGTGCAAGAGTCACTGTGACCTGGTATCTGCTGCTGCTCAGTCTCCTCCCTAGTCCCAGCATGAGGTCGGATGCCCTGCAGATGCCAGGGAGCCCGGAGCCTTCCCGCGTCTGCCTCACACACGCCCATATGTGCCGCACACATAGGCACCCCACAATATGCGCCCCACACATGCACTCCACACACACATACCTCCCACATGCACATGCACATACCCAAACATGCACATCTCAGACACGCCTAAATATCCCACAGTGTGTACCCCACACCGCACACCAACACACATGCACATAGCTCACACACATACACACATGCCACACACATATGCACAGCCACAAACACACATGCATGCAATCACCACTCACATACACACCCACACACACACACGCCTGCACAGTACACCCACACACCTCCACACATACTAACCACACTCATATATACACTCTCCACATATAAACACTCCCCACTCATCCACAAACTCGTGCCATACACATCGTACACACTCCTACCTCACATGTACACACAAATTCACAAACACATAGACATACACCACCCCACACACTCACACACATGCTCTGCACATCCGTATGTCCACCTCATACATACATATACTCCATACATACACTGCTCACACATATGTACAACACACACACACACCCCATACCTTTCCATTCCATTTCATCCCAGCCTGGTAACCTTCTCTTTCCTTCTTCAGGAGAAGTTTCTATTCATTTTGAGGTTTACCCAAGTCCCTTTCATTGACATCTTTCTGAAATCTTTCCTGTTCAAAGCAGGGGTAGCAGACCACCTTGGGTCATTCTGCTGCTATAACAAGATATTGGAAATAGGTGGCTTGTAAATAGTAAATATGAGTTCCTCACAACTCCAGCGAGAGAAGCCCAAGGTCAAGGCGCTCACACATTCAGCGTCTGGTGAGGGCTCATTCTCTGTTTCACAGACGGCTCCTTGGTTAGGGCTACTTTTATTAAAGGGCGCATGCCCTGCTCTGGGGGCTGCCCTGATATCCCAACCACCTCCCAAAGGCTCAGCTCTTCGCACCATCCCCTGATGATTAGGTTTCTATGTGTGAACTTCAGGGGAACACAAACATTAATAGCATAGTATGGGCCAGCTGGCGACAGCATCACCTGGGGATTTATCAGAAAAGCTGAATCTCAGGGTCCGACCCTGGATCCACCCAACCAGAATCCACCTTCCAACAATACCCCAATTGCTGTCATTTCCAAGGCCACGTTGAAAGCTGTTGTAAACTGTGAGCTAGCACATCCCCCGCACACTCAGCATATCCTAAACAGACCTGTATCCCCAGGTTACTATCACGCAATTGCCTGTTTGTGTGTCTGTCTTTTTCTTCACTGTACGGCCTGGATCTGGGGAAGAACAATATTTTGCTCATCTTTCTACCACTGGTGTCAAAACAGAACTGACACGTAGCAGATATCCAACATACTATGGCTAAACAAATGAATCATCTGTCCATCATCCTCCCCTAGTCTTGCCAGGGGAAAATGATGTATCTGAGCTCAGTGTCAGTCCAGGGCCAGCTACAGGGTTATCCTAGTACTTCCTACAGCATCAGGCAATGCTGCTCTGAACGAAAAAGCCTGGGTTCCCTTCATACACGATCCTACAGAGCTCCCTGTGTGAGCACAGCGCTTAGCAGGAGGACACAGTGTCAAAGAAGAAAATGGACCCAGTTCCTCCTCCTGCTGGGGCTGATACTCTAGGGAGGGATCTGGTAAATGGACAGGTGAGCTCAGGGTGGCTCGGGATGCTTTGGCACAGGTGTGGTGTGTGGGTAGGGATGGACCACCTGCTAAATGAATCTTTTCTTTTTGAAGGAGTGAATTTTAGCTCAGGAGTGTAAGAAGAATGAGCCACAGGAAATTGGTTCAAAAGCCTTCCAAGATGAGAGGACGCAGCATCTGAAGATACAAAGGTGAGAGAGAGAAGACTGAGCTCACAGCTGAGCCCGAGGAAGCCAGGGGACAAGAGGCTCAGGACATGTGGCTGTGGACATGGACAGATCCACAGGGCTCTCACACAGGGGCACAGGCGCTCTCCTGATTAGGACCCTCTCTGCCCCCACTTCTGCCTCCTCTGAGCCAGTTAGAGAGGATGAATTATACCCCCCTTGTCCAGCTAGTACCTTCTTTCCTCTGTCACCCTGAGACCTTCTGAATCAGTGGTCCCCTTACCCAAGGCCTTCTCATCTTCCACAAAGCTGAATCTTGCTTTTCTCAACCCTCCATCTTTTTCCCACTCCCTGCTACCTTTAGGTAGGTGTCTGGTGTCATTCACTCACTCAGTGTCTCCCTTACTCATTCGATACATTTATTGAGTCCTTCAGTACGCCAAGCCCTGGGGAAACAGAGGTGAATAAAACACCCAGGAGAAAAACAAAGAAAAATAAAACCTGCCTGCCTCTGTACTCTCCTAGGGGCTGAGGAGGGAGGTATGGGGATGCAGAAGAGAGAATTCCAGGGCTTCACCCAACAAGCTGGCTTGACCACCATGTCCCCTACGGCCAGCTCTGCAGGTACCCCAGCTGCTGCACAGTGAGCGGCTTGCCCACCCCCCTCCTCAGTGCCCCCCCACAGCCCTCCCTTTCCAAGCTCTCTTAGTAAATGGGGGGAGGGGTATCCACTAGGGGACAGCTTGTGTGATTCCTGAACGTGCTATCAGGTGTGAGAATCACCCAAGTTGGAGCGGCCTTCCTTGACTGATAATGCTTATCTGGTGGACTCTGCCTCTGAGAGATGCATTCTGTAATTTCTGAGTTTCTGAGAGAATGCCTTCATATTTCCCAATGCAATACACATGGCAGGAATGTCACTATTTCTTGGCCCTAACAGCTCCATTACCAAAGAGCGCAATATCACCACACATTAAGTTACCTGTAATTATTTTGTTTTATTCTCCATTTCAGTGAGATAAGCCATTCAGACTGGGCAGGGTATAAGCATTATTTGCAACTGGAGGTGAGTTAAACAAAGCCCATCTGTAGCAAGGAGCTTGATCTATACTCCTCCCTGGGCTGTCTCTTCAGACCTCTCTGGCTATACCTGCTTCTTGCTAAGAATCAAAGAATATGGTAAGATTCAACAACAGGGTGGAAAACTATGGCTGGGCCAACTCTAACCTACCACCCATTTTTCTAAATGGAGTACTATTGGGAAACAGCCACACCCACTCATTTATTTATCTATGTTTTCATAGTACAATAGGAGAGTTGGCCAGGGGAGTAGTTTAGTGGTACAGTTTGTACTAAACGTGCACAAGTCCCTCCGTTTAAGGCCCAGCACTACACAACAAGAAACAACAGACTGAGATCTCTGGAACAGGGAATTTATGAACCCCAGAGGCTAAAATATTTATTATCTGACTCTTTACAGAGAGTTTCCCAACTCTTGCAAATAGTCAATGTTTCTAGAATAGAGGCCTTGTGCAAATTTTTGTATGTTCTGTATCTTTTAAGCCACCTAAGATCCTGATTTATAAATGAGACCATTTTAATTTGCAATGCTCAAATGACAGCTCAGAGCCTCATTCCTGTAAATAGCACGATGAAGCTCAAGCCTCCTACTGAATTAGCTCTGACTGACTGATACCCCGCATCATCTTTATCTGAAATCTTGGTATCTGAGCCTGCACTGACCTTCACAAACTAGGGCTCTTGCTAAGTGAGGCAAGTCGCTTTGTCTAATTTTGCACAGTTGTTCAAAGGAGCTCACGATAAAGCCAAGTTGCCACTGTTGTTAGAAGCAGTAGCGGAACTTGGATGGTAGAAACACAGTGAGTCTCAGTTAAACATTCTTTCAGGGGCTACATACTTCCCAGGTGACCTATGCCCATCTGCCCGTGGCAGGAGATGTCCCAGCTCCTCCCAGAGGGTTCCTCTACTCCTCCACTTCTTAAAGCTGACCTGCAGAACACTTGGGCTATGATTAGAAATGCAGAATTTCCAGGCACATCAGATGAAGTGAGTTAGAATCTGCATGCTAGCAACATTTCCAGGTGATCTGCATTCGTTCTGAGTTGGAGATGCTTTCCTCTAACCCTCAACCTGAAGAAATCCTGGCCAGGACAGGACGAGGCCACCAACCTCAGGCAGGGCTGACAAAGTAAGAGTTCATGTATACCATCTGTGCTGGGCACCTGGCATAGCTTCACAGCCTAATCATATTATCCATGTGGACGTCTCTCTAGATTTTTCTCTCCTGTATCCTTTCAATAAAGGCACCCATTCTGTCTCCAAGTCCACTTGGCTGGACTCTGACGCCTTCCTAGGTTCTTGTGAGTCTCCCCTCCTAAGCATTTTCTTTTCACACCTTCTGCATTGCATATGCACTTTCTGCACCGGGATTTCAGACACTTGACTGACACTATGGCTTTGCCACTAAATATCACGCTGTACCATGTCCCGCAAAATACATCGGAGACATAACTATCCTGCTCTCCTGCCCTTACGCTTGAAGGTGTGTCCTCACTGTGGTTCATTCCTCATGCCCTAACCAGCCTCATGCCCAAGAACTGAGCAAAGTAAAGAATGTTTCTCTTGCCGGACGAGAGATGTCTTGTCTATGAAGATCTGGATATGTCTCTTCTAGCCCAAGCTTCCAGAACAAGCGGGGGGGGGGGGGTCATATCACAGATGTTCAATCACAACTCCCCAAGTTAAATTGCTGATCTCAGGTCTCCACCTACTTTGACCACCATATCTCTTAAAATGTAAAATAAAATAAATCAGTCGCTTGCCTCATCAAGTAGTTGCATCACAGAGGATAACAGATAACACATCACTCTATCATTTAGTATCTTGGTTTCGTAGGGATCCAGCTGTCGCAGGTGTCATTAGGTCAAAGCAGACTCTGCCAGGGGAAGCGTGTGCTGTTTGCCAACCTCTGAAAAGCAGATCTTCTACCACACATGCCAGAAGGTTCCCTGCCTCCCTCTCCGCACCTATGATTCATTCTCCCCCTCCTCTTTTCTATCACAGACTCACATCTGTTCCGACTTAGGATAACTAAAGGAAAATTAAATGAATCTGTTCCGTGTGTCTCTAAGGTTATTTATAGGACTTTAATACAGGCTGATACAAAATAAAGAAATAAAGAGAGAAGTAAAAATAAGTTATCTTCCCAGGAAGCCAAGAAAAGTTCAAGCCAGAGGAAAATAAGTCATGTCCTTTGGGTTGATGAAGCTATAAGAGTCTTTGGTTTATCACAGTCTCTCTTCCAAGTCCTGTGAAAATCAATGAGGGCCGTTGGATTTCAAGAGATCAATATTAAAAATACACGCTTTGCAATGCAGAACATGTGCACCGTGTGCGCGTTTCAGAGGCCGACTTGCCTATGGAACAATCCTTATCAAACACTGTGAGGAGTGTAAATATTGACTGTTAGGATAAGAATATCGCTAGGTCCTTCTCTGTGCTGGCCCTGTGACTTATTTCGTCTGCCCTGTGCCTCCCAGCTGTGACAGGTGGCTAAAGTTTTGGGTTGCTGATGAGACTTTAGTTTTCGGTACACACGTCACACGACGATACCTTTCAAAAACAGGTAAGGAAGAGAGGTGTAAGTTACAAAAGAAACGGCTGTAACATCAAGGTCAGTATGACCTGCTGTGTAGCCAACATACAAGTATCTCTGACCCCCCTACGTCTCCATATCTGCTTCACCACTCACTCACCGAACCTTCCCCCTCTGCCCCCTAAAATCAGAGCCCTGGTCCCAATCTCTCCAACCATCTGCTCTGGGCTTGGTGATCCCCATGTCTCCCATCAGCCAGGGCAGCCTTTAATTAAGACAGGCATTTCACCTGTTTCTCTGTGACGTGAAATCTACAATTCCTGGTATTTCATTAGGAATTGACTGAGTTGTGTCTTCCTCAGGAGACATCTCCAAACACATTTCCCAGATACCAGTCACACGGACACATGGAGTATCTTTTATTTTCATACTTCCATGTACTTCTCAGTAAACAATTGCTGTGGCCCCACCTTATCCATGGGTGATACATTACAAGGCCCCCAGTGAATGTCCGCAACTAATAGTTCCGAATCCCAAATACACTAAGGTTTTCCCTACTGACTGATTAACAGGAGGGCGAAACACACCGTATGGACTTGCTGGACAAAGGGATGATTCACATCAGGCAGAATGCAATGAAAGAACATGAAATCTCATTCTGCTGCTCACAATAGTATACAATGTAAAATTCAAGACTATTTTAATCCCTGTTTTTTTCTGTTTAGTATTTTCACACTGTGATTGGCCACAGGCAGCTGAAACTTGGGAAGGCAAAACTCTGGATGTGGGCTGGGGCGTGTACTATGATCATCAACACACCATTTCAGTGTCTGCTTTCTGTCCTCATTTGCTAACTTTTGTAGGCAGAAACAAATGTGTCTTTTGCGTGATTCCATAGGAAATGCCACTATTTTAGCATTGATTCTGTAGATGATATTATATTTCATATTTACTTGTTTGCCTGCTTTATTGCTTATCTTCTCTCATTCAGATATAAACTCTTGGAGGGTGAAACTGTCACGAGTTTATTGCTCTAACCCTACTACCCTTGTGGCACGTAATAAGCATTTAAAATATATTTACTGAATGAATGAATGAAAGTCTGTCTCCCAGGTTACATTGTGAGTTCACTGAAGTCAGAATTTCTTATTCACTTCCCATTCTGGGTACATAGTTAAGAGCCTGGTACACAGGAGCAGCTTTTTAAAAATTGTTTTGTTGAATCGAATTGCCTTGAACAGCACTTTGTAGGGGGAACCTACCAAAGGGATTCTCAGAATCACTTCTTCATGTCTGTGTACAAAACCATACTGCAAGTTAAAAAGTGAAACTGCCTCTCACAGAAAGAGAAGGAAGTCTTCCATTACGATCAAGGACAAAAGATCCCCAAATCTCAACACCCCAAATTGCCAATTATGCTTCCCAGCCTTCACAGTTCTATTTATGAACGTAAATCCTCACCTTATCTCAAGGAAACATACTGCAATGTCAACTCGATTCTAAAAGACCTTTATAGTCGCCACAACTGTGATGTATACATTTTATTGTGGCACCATTTGCACTGCTAAAGTTAAGGTTGAGTCAGCACTTCCAGTAAGAAATCCATGTTGTGGGGATTTACAACTCAGCCATAAACACTAAGCTATGGCTTTGGTGATAAAGAAACGAGACCTGCCCTGATGGCAAAGATAGATGCATGAACCCTCCAGAGCCGTTGCCCCAGTGGGCTCAAGGAGAAAGCACTCGTCTCTCTCCCCTTTATAACACTAATTATAAATTACTATCAGGAAGCAAAACATCATTCACAGGAGTATAACCTGCCCTCATTTCTCAGGAAACAATGTCCAGCATGTACGCTTGACTTTATGGACTTCATCACTGCTAGTCAGTTATTCTTCGCACTGCACATCAGGGGATCACCAAACCCTGTAGAGTCTCCCTGCAGTCCTTCTCGAGTGTCAGTGCCCCTGCACTCACCCACAGCTTTCCCAGACATGAAGAAGCGGGAAGCCTCAGGCAGAGCTTGAGAGTTTGCATTTGGGGGTGGGGATGAAAGCCAGGGCCTGTGCGTGGTAGCTGGGCAAGTGCTCTACCACTGGGCTAGACCCCTAGACTATGAGTTTGCATCCCCAACAGGCATCCATCCAGGTAGCACCATCGCACCTGATCCGGAGACCACTCTTTGAAAGGGAAAGTATTCGAGATCCCCCGTCAGTTATGCCTTTTCACCCGCATCCTCCTTCTTCCTTATTGCAGACCCTCTTCATTTCCCACCTGGCCTACCTTGCTCCCACCTCGCCTGAAATTTTAGTATAACTGAGATTTAATTGCATTTGCCACTTTCGTGAAACCTCACCTGCCTGTGTTCCATCCACACTGCTGCCAAGGAAGCCATACTGTTTCCTATTTCAAAACATGTTGATAATCCCACTATTGTCTGCCTTACACAATTAGATCAGAAGCCTTTAGCCAGCCCCAGACACCTATCCCCTCACGGCGAGGGAGTCATTCTCCTCTGCATCCTGCCCCTTTTTAACGCTCTGCCATTAAATCAGTCAGAGGGTTTTCTCATTGCTGACCTATGTCTCTGTCAAACCCAGCTGACTGTGAGGACTTAAAAGGTAGGCAGCGTATTTTACCCAGCTCAGGGTCTGCTACTCAATAGGGGCTCAATAAATATTTGATGAGAGGAGGAATTTATATATTAAGGAATTTATAATAGGAGCAAACATTTATTGAGCATTGACTCTGTACCAGGGACTGTACAAAGTGCTTTACATTTGTTAACTCATTTAATGCCCAGAAGAGCCCTGAGAGGTAAAATGATCAGATCCACTTTCCACATTCGGTTCAGAAAAGATACATAACCATCCCCAAAGTGCACTGTTGATAAAGTGACAAATTCAATCAGAAGTCTACTTTATTAAAATTTCAAAATCCTGTCTTACTGATCAAGTTAAATTGAAAGGTTCACTGGGAAAAAAGGAATGAATAAGTGAATGAAAGATGAATGAATGAGTGAATGACTTCCGTTGCCCTTGAGCACCTGTGAACTTGAGCAGCCTGTCCCCACGAGTCAATGAAAGTACCCTATTCAGATGACCAAGTGCTAATACAGAAAAACAAAAGGGATGATTTATGCTGCTGGTTTACTGCTCTGACCTCTGGCAACTCAAAATAAGATTTGATTTTAAAAAGCAAATGCTTCCATCTGCTCCCTGAGCTCCTTGACACGAAGACGAAGGACATAAAGATGCTTGACCAGCATGACGGACTCGAAGAAAGTGAAGAGCAGCAAATATTTCCTATAATAGATATCACTGAGGCATGAGAGGCCCGAAATGCCAAACATCACTCACTCCTCAGCCATCCATGCAGCCTTTCACTCACTCAGCTATCCATTCATTTATTCGTATTTTATTCAGTGATTCCTTCCCATGTTCTTCCATTGGCCAAATATTTATTAAGCTTTAGTACACTGTAGGAATTAAGTGCTGGAACTATGGCAAGTTTGGAAGACAGTGGGTAAAGGAACTCTCATAAAACACAGCAGATTATCCCTCGATGGCTATTGGGAGTGTAGATAAAAATTATTCCAGCAAAAAGCATATGCATCAGTATGTATGTTGTAGTGGATATGGGCCAGGCTTACAAAGGAAGCTCTAGGACTAAGTACCAGCATATGCACAAGCTGTGTGGGCGAGACAGCCTGGCATGCTTGAGGGAATGAAGGAACTTCACAATGGCAGGCCAGAAATTAAAGAACAGAGTGACAGATGTAAGGGAAAAAGATGACCCGAAAATGCTGACAAGTACTAATCCTCCTTCTGACATTGAATAATTAGGGTATGTTAATGGTCATGTGGTCTTGCAAAGGGTGCCCTGAGAAAAAAATGCACAAAGTTGAGATAACTTCATATAACCATATTTCTATGTATATCCATATCCTTCTAGGCAACGGTGAAATGATGAATCAAGTATGAATTATAATTATTAAACTTGGGGAGCACTTCCTTTATCTCTCTCTCTGTGCTTTTCTGTCTCTGTCTCTCTGTCTCTGTCTCTCTATGTCCATCTCTCTCTGTCTCTCTCTCTCTCTAGCTCTACTTCTATCTCTATCATTTCTATCTCTATCATCTCTATCTCTATCTCTACCTCTATCTCTATCTCTATCATCTCTATTTCTATCTCTATCATCTCTACCTCTACCTCTATCTCTATCCCTACCTCTACCTCTACCTCTACCTCTACCTCTACCTCTACCTCTATCTCTATCTCTATCTCCAAACCACCCTCAGTTCCGACCCTAAGGCTTTACAGGTAGAGTACAGTGTGAGGAATGGGGAGTTCCTAGTTCTTCCAGAGGCTCGCTGGCACAATGCTGTGAGTCTGGGAGTAAGACGCAATAGACTGCAGTAACCTATGCAGCCAGCATAGCTCTTTTAGCCCTTCCCAGCTGCCTCAATAGCTCTGTGCTGCTCTGACAATTCTTCTTAAATGCTGGCTGGACTTCTTTTTCCGGGAACCACCATGTCAACATTTCTTGAAGTGCACCATCTCCCTCGTATTCATCTAGGAGGAGTACCCAGGTTCCTCTCTTGTGTACTCAGAGATCTGATCCTCAGCCCCCTTCATTCATTATCTAGCCTGATGGACTGAAGAGAGCAAATCTCTCTTAGTTGTGTAGCAGAAGTTCCACTTTCTCCTCATACTGCAATTGCATGTACATCTCTCTTTTAAAAAGAAAAACAAGAGGGTGTCAGTGTCTCAGCACAAAAAGTTGCAGGGAACCAGGAGGAGACACATCAGTTTAGTTCTTGTCAGACCCTCCACCAAAGGCAATGAACAGTGAGCTGGCTCCTTGGTTGCAGTAGGGGGGCAGGTGAAGAAGAGAGCAGGAAAGTCCAGGGACAACACAAACCCACAAATACTGCAACTGAAATGTGTGAAAGAGGATACAGAGACACAGCAAGAGACCTAGAGATGGTGGGCACGAACATGAAAAGATAAAGCAATGCTAACGGAGTTGACTTTCCAAACTTCCTTTACTCCCAATATGCTAAACTCATGCCGTTTTCTCATTTTCCGAAACTCTAAGGAATGCCCTGCCTTGTCAAGCAGCTTTGTAGGTAATTTTATAATGGAAAATAGAAGAAAAGAGACAGAGGTCAAGAAAAGGGGAGCGAGGCAGAGGCACAGGCATGTGGCTATAGAGATGAGGGGCAGAGGGACTGAGCCAGCTCCTCAGTGGGAGGACACGGAACGGGAGAGGAAAGAAAGGGAAGTGTTGTAAGAACGGCTGCTGTATACTCTCCATTACTCCCTGGAGGAGGACAAGGGACACTGTCTGCACAGATCCAGGGGATAAGCTCTTGCAGATGCTGAGAAATGCACTTGGAATCCCATGGAGCCAGAGCTGCTAAGTAGAGGTCTCGGGGTAGAAAATAAAAAACGAACACAAGGCCAGGGGTGAATTTTGTCCAAGGAATCTTCACATCATGACAGGAAAACGTAACAGACAGTTTAGTTATCTTCCGAACAGGCGGTCAGTTCAAGACAGGTCTATGACAGAGTCAGCTAGATCTGAAGGAAACACAGTGTACACCAAGTTAGGAGCTAGCTCAAGACATGCAGTGCAGAATTCTTCTTGGGGAGAAAGTGCTGAGTTAGTTGACATCGCCCTCCCTACCTCAGCCTGGACTTGGAAGAGCTTAAAAATGCAGAGTAACCTGTTTTCTTTGAACAGGATTTCCTTTGAACTCTGCCAACTGAGTAACTAATTTTGTTTAGACCCTAAACCAACAGAGCTACCTGTTAAAAACAAGCTCCCTCTCTCTGCCTACCTATAAAAGACCAAAAAAAAAACCAAAAAAAAAACCTCGAAAAACTTCAGCTTTCAGAGTCTTCCACAAACATACTAACAAGTACCCACCAGGAGCTATTTTTCTTCATCTTTCCAATAAACACTCCCCTAAGTTTCCCCTATTGTCTGTGACTTCATTCTCTGATTTTGTAAGATGCGAGCTTGAGTTTACACAGAATTAGCTGTCTCAATGTAGGACCTATGAGAAAGAAGGAAACTACTACTTTTAAGGAGGATTCGAGACCTGTGAACTCAAAGAAGCTGAAGTTCCTCTCCTCACCCCACACAGGCACATATTCAGCCCATCACCTCAAGGACGCACCAAAAGGGTCTAATGTTCCAACTTCTCAGAGTAACAGTTACAATTTCAAGAGCAACGTGTTACTGCAGCTTATCAAGCAGGTGTTATTCAGGCGACAAAGGACATGGGATCCAGAATTTCATAGGGTTGTGTTATAGTACAGTCTTCTGTCAGTATCCATGGCAATTGGCTCAAGGATCCCCCAAGGACACCCAAATCTGCAGATCCCACATATGAAATGGCATAGTAATTACATACAGTCTTTCACTGAAAAGACCTAGTCCGAAAGTAATCAGCCTTGAAAATTAGAGATCAAAAATGCCAGCCCCAATCAACCCATCTTGGCTCTACCCGCTATCACTATTCTCTTGCTCGACGGCTACTCTGTAAGGCAGGTAAGGCAAGGATAGGCTGATTGGGCTGGTATTTTTGATTCTGGTTTTCAAGGCTGATTATTTTTCATCTGGGTCTCATTTTATAAGAAACATAGTTATTACCAATATACATCTTCACATATACTTTAGATTATCTTTAGATTACTTATAATATCTAATGAATGCCCATGCATATAGATAGTTGCTATACTATACTGTTTAGAGAATAATAATAAGAAAAATGCTTGTACATAATTAGTACTGATACAATTTTATTCTTTTCAATCTGTGGTTGGTTGAATCCGTGCATAGGGGATTTACATATATGGAGACCCAACTGGATTGTAGTTGGTAAGTCTATCATTCTTCTGATAAAGAGACCAACGCAAGCAACATCCCATGGTTTTGAATTACATCAACCCACAGGCCCGACACACCTGGCTCCTAAGATCTGAAAACGCTCTAATTGTCTCTCATTAAGGCCTCCTGGAGGCTCAAGAATGCAAATTTTCATGGGTTAGGATAAACCATGCAGCAAAAGAAAGCATACAAAACAAAAATGCAGGACAAATAACCAAGTTTTATTCTTCACCCAAATATAAATTCTAATAAAGTTGCTAACTAAACTTGGCATAAAATGAATTTCTGCAAATTCTCCTCCTGGCACTTTTTGACTCAATTATTCATTCATTCTGCTTTGATCAGTGACAAGAATCATACCACAGTGATTAAAGACATAAGTGCAGGAACCAGACACACAGAGTTTGAATAGAGAGAAGCTGTTTTTGTTTCTATTAAAAGTAATAATAGTGACAATAAATAGTACGTGTTCAAAGGCCACTGTAAGATTACAAAAATAAATATTCCACTCCTACCTTAAAATTGCTCAAAATCTAAGAAAGGATGAAAATCTATAAATAAACTAGATGAGCCAGGGGGGATGGTACATGCCTGTAATCCCAGCACTCAAGAGACGGCGAGGCAGGAGGATGCAAATTCAATCCCAGTCTGGGTAACTTAGCAACTTAGTGTTATGGTTTGTGTCTGCATGTCCCCT
>NW_004955493.1:4143061-4240527 GCF_000276665.1 Chinchilla lanigera | reverse complement strand
GCTTCTACTTAATAGTAGCTAAAATCATGAGGACTTATCATTTATTTAACCACAAATTTGAAAGTAAGTGGTGCCAGAGTTCTGGCAGCTCTGTGATTTCTTTTTTTGTTGTTTTTTGTGGGGGGGGTTGTTTTGTGTTTGTTTTGTTTCCAGTACTGGGAATTGAACTCACGACCTTGCGCTTGCCAGGAAGGCGCTGTGCCACTGAGCTAAATCCCCAGCTCTGGCTCTGTGATTTCTTAACGAGACATGTACATCTTTCTACACCTCCCCCTGTGGTGTGTTGGCCTGTTATTCTTACACTTGTTCCTACATCAGCACAAGGCTACCCCTGAAGGAAGTAACACATGAGCATTTAAGAAAGAAAAAAGAGTAAAGGAAAGTTGTGGAAGAGTTTTGTCTGAGGCTTGTCCCTATTCCAAAAACCAAAACTTCTAGGAAGTCATTTGACAGACCTGTCCTGAGATCCCATTGAACAGAACAGGCCCCATAAGTCCAGAGGAGGCTTGTACAATGTATTGCAAGTGTTTCAGCATCTACAGAAGAATGAGCAAAAGAAAAAGAGGAGAGGGATTGTCCTTCTCAGAAACTCCCAGCACACAGAGAAATCTGACTGGGATAACTGACCTGAACTGGGAACAGCGGAGGTATACTGGTCAGCTGTCTAATCACTGGAACAAAACACCTGACGCCCACCACTTCAAAGAGCAAACGTTTTTGGCTTATGGTTTCAGAGGTCTCAGGCCATGGTGAGTTGCCTCCAAGGTAGAAGCACCACAGCTGAAGGGCAAGCAGGAGGAAACCTGCCGGACTCACGGCATCCTGGAAGCACAGAGCAACTGGAACAGCCGGAGCAAGATGTCCGATCCTTCAAAGAATGGCGACACACCTCCTCTAACCCAGCTCCCCCTTGTGAAAGCACACTCAACTAGAAACTCACACATGGATTAATCCGCTGGTGAATATAGTGACTGCGTGATCCAATCACCTTCCAAAAGATCCATCTCTGAACACGTGAGACTTTGGGAGGATGCTGAAGATATAATTTATAATTGAAGAAATCGAAGTACTGTAGTTTGGGGTTTGGGAAAGACTTTAACATTGGAGAAACACCTGAAGGAAATGTACACAGCTCACTATTTGGAGTCAGAAAGGTAGGGCCTTCCAGACAGAGAACAGCCCACAGAAAGACAGGGAGGGGGGAAAGAGTAAGACAGTAAAGAAGCACTGCAAAATTAGAGTTGAAAGAGAAAGAGAAGCTATGCTGAGGATAAGGAAGAGATCTAGACAATCAGGTCCAGGTCTAACTGTGCTTTATTCTGTCAAATGTACTTTTTCAGGGAGACTATTTTTAATGACTATGAGTCCTATCAGGATGCAGAGCAGCATAGCATTAAAGAGCTCTGACTTGGTTAAGCATAGTAGCACACTTATAATCCCAGTACTCTGGGAGGCTGAGGCAGGAGGATTGCAAATTTGAACCTAGCCTGGGTAATTTAGTGACTTAGTGAGACCATGTCTCCAAAAATGCTGGGGGTGGAGGGGGCGGTTCCTGGGGATATAGCTAGGTGCAAAGGCCCTGGGTTTAATCCCTGGTACTACAAAACAAAATCATTAAATTACACAGAAAAAGGTATTCCTCACACATTCTCGTTCAAGTCTTATTTTTGCATCAAGAAGAAAGCCTTGCTTTGGTGTTGCTGTATCTTTAGCATCTCTCTTTTTCATAACCTCGCTCCGCACAACCAGTGCAGGCCTCAGGCAGACTCTTGCCAAAGGTCCCAAGTTAGGATTTAATGGCACTCAGGTTTTGTTCTTCTGTCCCTATAGTCATGTCTAGAGTTACCTTATACTGATGGTGACGCAATGCATCTGAATAAGAGCTCTAATTTATTTTATTTTAATGTATGCAAACATTTTCAAAACTAAGTTAACTGATGGAAAAAGCTTGAGTCAAGATGGCCTTAATGGTAGACCATATGACAGAATCCTTGACGATCAACTGCAGCGCTCTGCTTACTTTGCAGAACCATGGCGAGAGCCAGCCGGCAGGGTAGGGGATGTGGGACACCTCTTTCCTGTATTCAGGGAGCCACTCACTTCTGTGCAGAAAAGAGGAAAATGATCAGATAGATGTATTTTATAAAAACTTGCTCTAAAGAGTAAATGAGTTCATAGGTGCCAAGGGCTTAGAGTGGTGCCTGGCGTACAAAATAAATATGAACTATTTGAGTGCTATCTGTATTACTAATGCTGTTATCCATTTGTAGACAAAGGGAGCTTGAGAGTGGAAGATTAGTCTCAGCGGGTGAGTCAAGAAGTAGTTATCAACCAACCAACATCTAGGAAAGAAGAGGCATAAGATGGTGCATGCCTGTAATCCCAGGATTCTGTAAGGCTGAGGCAAGTTGCAACCCAGCCTGGGCAACTTAGTGATTTAGTGAGACCCTGTCTCAAAATTTAAGAAAATAATAAAAGTTTAAAATGGGCTGGTGTTGTAGCTCAGTGCTAAGGCTCTGGGTTCAGTTATTAGCACATGCACGCATGCACACGCGCGCGCGCGCATACACACACACACACACACACACACACAAATTCTAGGAAGAATGAGGATGGTGGGAGAGCTCTGGAGACATTTAGAGAAAAGGATGCAGATCCCAGGATGACAGACAGAGGCTCTGGCACCTGCTTCCCCCCTCACTGGCACTTGGAGCTGCTTCAGTCCCCGGCAGCTTGCTGTGACCTACTGCCAGGTGTCCCTGCACAGACTTACTCAGGTGAGCGCTGTGCACACACAGATAAAAATCCCTGGCCACATTTTGTCCCAGACGAGGCATCTTGTTATTTGCAGGATATCAGCCGTCACATATAGTGAGAGCCCTCCTCTGCTCAAATGAGAAAGGGGATAAAAAAAAAGAACCGAAAAAAAAGGGGGAAAAGAACCTGAACAAAAACTAAAAAAAGATCCAAAACCTTGGTCTGAAGAACGTATCAGCAGCAGAGGTTTTTTAATGGAGAAGCCTTCCTGTAAGCACAGTGCAGCACCTTAGCAAGGTAGGAGGAGGGGGAGACAAGACCAGGAGAGAGGAAGCCTTCCTGGGGAGCTCTGTGCCCCCATACCCTTAAGCCACCCTCTCCCTAGGTGCTGTCTGATTCATCCTGGAGGTCCTACGGAGAGGTCAGAGCTCTGAGGAGTTAGGTGACTACTCTAGCAAAGGGCAGCTCTGGGATTTGAGCCACGTCTGACCACGGTGCACCTCCCAAGGTGCTCCGGTGGGCAAGGGCTTAAGGAAGCCACCCAAAGGCTGGGTGAAATGCGCCTTGGAGGCTGTTAGGGCATCACCATGTTACTCTTTACTTGGCCATGTTGAATAACCCCTGACATGCTGCATCATGGCTCACTAGCACGGTCCCGGCATCAGCCTTGTATGAGGCAGGCAGGATAAGCAACACGGAACTAGAGCCGGAGTGTGCTAGTTTTAAGCCAAGGAGGATCCCTAAGAAGATGCTGAAATTCTGCTGGTCAAGAATGGGGCTCAGAGGGGAAGTGCAGTCGTAAGTCCAGCCTCCATGGCCCACGCCCTAAAGCCAGACACTTATAAGGGTTATTGCTATCATCTGCAACTGTTTCCCAGCACTCTCCCCACCCCTCACCCTCTGACTTCTTGGCCGCTGAGTGCTCCTGTCCCCCAGACACACATGAAAGCCCAACTCCCCATGCAGTGGTATGGGGGGCAGGTATCACCTCCGGGAGGTGAGGAGCTTCCGAGAGCACAGCCTTGCCTTGCTATGAGAAGACACACCCCTCTCCACCAGCCTCTGTGAAAGGATGAGCAAAATGCCAGCTGCCCACAACAGGCAGGGGCCCTCCCCACTGCCAAATGCATCAGTGCTTGACCGTGGACTCCTCGGCCTCCAGAACAGTGAGGAACGCTTGTCTGACGTTTAAGGCATTTCTCTACAGCAGCCCCAGCTGATGGAAGGCAGCCTGTCTCCGCCCTGGTGTTGACTCCTTCCCTGGTCCACATCTGCTCTCTCAGCTCCTGCCACCTGTTCTGGCCACCCTACTTTCTGTCCACTCTCCACAGATTTATCAGCGATCTGATCACTCCACTGCCCATGACTGAAACCTTCGATCAGTCCCCACCACCCCCACTCACCACGCCCAGACGCGTTGTCAGATTCCTGTCTTCCGACCACGCTTAGTGTCCAGTCCTGTCCATGAATCCTCCTCCCAGTCACACATTAACTCACTCAAGCTGTTCCCATTGCCTAGAACTGAAACCAGGAGGTGAGCAGACTCACACACCCTGCTTCATCTATTCACCCTCCCCTCTCAGCCCTCATCCCACCTTTACAACCCTCACCCCACTTTCTTGCTTTCTATCCTGTCTCCCATACCAAACTAAGTCCTGCAGAAAGTATTTCCTTCTCCACATCCCTGTTGTACAATGCCCAATATGTAGTAGGTGCTCAATAAATATTCAATGAGTGAATACATGGCAAGGAAACAATGAATTCCATATGAAAAAGAATATTCTCACCAACTTTTCTCTTACAAACAAGAGGCTGCAAACCACGTGACATCACAGTATTACATAAAACACTGAGGACCCGAGCAGGATTCTCCTCATATTACTCTACCATTCTGCTTCTCAAGCTGCTTTCTGATCCTCTCTCTTCCCCTAAACTAACCTCCATGAGTTGCCGTCTGGTGACTTCTTCTGCATGTGGAAACACTTCATTTCATACTACAGTACTATTTTATTCTAGCTTAAACTAAGACACTGTTCCTGATAAACTAGAAATCCCTGAAACACACACACAGAGACAAAGAGAGAGAGGAGAGAGAGGGAGAGGAGACAGAGAGAGAGGAGAGAGAGAGAAAAAGAGAGAGAGAGAGAGAGAATAGAGCATGGAACATCCGACAAAGTACAAAACACTCCAATGAACATGACTGGGGTCTCAATGGAACTGTGACTGGGTAGGGAAAAGAATGAACCCAGATTATTTAAGGGGTGAACGTAGTTATTGAAGGAGATGTTCCATTTATCTTCCAAAGGGCTCTCAGGGATCATACTGGAGTTTCACAGAGAAACCTGGGAGAGTGGAACAAGGGCCACACAGGTAAAAGCCATCCTGGCTTAAAGAGGAAATGCCTCACCACTCAAGCGAATTCCTCTTGCCTGGGCTGATGCGGAGTGGAGGGGAGGCAAGGTGGGAAATGAACTCTACGGACGTTGTGGGTTATGCCAAGTAGAGATTAGTTCAAGGATTTATTATACAGCACGGAAGGCTTCTACCACTTCTGCCTATCAAACACTCATTGCCTTATTTATTAAGTGTACCCACAACTTCACTCGAGGAATGACCCCTTCATATTCAGAGGAGAGGGTGGGCTCTCAGGCAGGGTGGCGTGGCAGACAGTCATGCCAGAGGAGAAACAGTTCATGGTGGGCAGAAGGTAGCAAAGCCAGCAAGAGAGGGGCAAGAAAAGCCTCTTTCTGTCCTTCATACTGTTTCCAGGCAATCAGGATTAGAGCAGTGCATATCAACCAGTGAACTGACTTAGTAACCACCCACCCTTATCCTAGCACCCTTAATTCCAGCACTAAACCATGAATCAATCACATACTCTAGATTCAGGCACCTCTGAAAAAGCCCCACCTACAACTGCATGAGGCTTTGAGAGGCCATCTAGACACAAGCCAAAATAGTCACTTAGCCCTGCCCATATGGCCTGTTTTTATTTATTCAAACACAGGAAATTCATCCTTGTATCAACATCATCACAGGTACTGTTCCTTTTGCCTGGAATGTTTTTGCCCACATCAGCAATGGCAAGTGCTCTCTCACTACCTGTGTGGGCATGTGCCACCAGCCACCAGCTCAGATTTTCTGTCACTAGTCTACTTCTCTTTATAGTCCCTTAACTAGGCCATTACATTATTAACTGAAACTGTGTATATTTTCATTTTTCTCTTTCTTCTTTTTTTTTTTTTTGTGGTACCGGTTGGTGTTCGAACACTGTGCCACCGCATTAGATTATATCACCCATCCTTTTATTTTTTATTTTGAAACAGGCTCTTACTGAGACTCCAAATTGCCCAGATTGGTCTCAAATGTCTGATCATCTCACCCCAGCTTCCCAGAGTGCTGGGATCCTAATCAGGTGCCACTTCCCTGCTTATTTGTCCTATGTTCTCTGCCCTGGAAAGAAGTTCCATGAGATCGAGGATTTTGCTACCTTGCTCACTCCCATAATCTTAGTGCCTAAAACAAGCCTACTGCATAGTAAGCCCCTAATAAACATGTGATGGATTAATTAATGATGGAACAGATTTATGGTAGTGGAGAACAGCAAGAAATTTTTAAGGATGTCCTTTGAGCCTGTGAATACAGCTAAAGCTCTGTCCTCCTAGACTTTCTGTTAAAAGAATAAATTCCTTTTTCACTTAAGTGAGGGGCAATGCTTGATACACAGTGGCAACTGCAAGTCTAGAAACTTAACAAGTGACTCAGCAGTTCTGTATCCTGGGGGGAAAGGCCATGCCCCTACCGCTCCAGGATGTTGTTCATTGTGTCAACTCGAGAAGTTTAGAAGTTCACCTAAGTGATTCCGCAGGGGTCAGGGCCCTTACTTTGTAAACATCCTCATCCTGTGCAAGAGGAGGGCACAGGGATGGTGTAAGTGATATACACACCCCACGGGGGTGGTAGCTTGCTTACAATATAAGGGAGGAAAACAGACTTGCTCTTCCTCTCCCCCTTTTGCTCTTGCTGCTTTTGCTGTCTTCTGCCACCTTGAACTGTTGCCCCTGTGCCCTGCCATCCTGCCTTGGAGCCAGGTGATTATGGACTGAAACCTCCACAAACTGTGAGCTAAATAAACGTTTCCTTCATTAACTTGGGCTTTAGGTATTCTGTCCCAGCAACCAGAGAAAAGTAACTAAGATAAATGGTCTCTTCCAACCCATGCTACATTTTCTAAACATATTTCAATAAGCCTTTATGGCAGTGGAGTAGGCTTTTTCCCTCTGTCAGTCACTTTTCACTTAACATGACTTTGCTCCAGGCCTATTACTTGGTAGGTAAGCAAAGCCTCAATGAGACACAGAGGGGCTTATGCAGGGAAAGAGTGTTAAGAGTCAGAACTTCTTAGGTGTGCAGAATCAGGCCTTTTTTCTTCCTGAGCTTAAGGTTCTCTTCATTTCTGCAGGAATGATGTCACTCTGTCCCTTAACTGCACCTAAAAGACAGGCTCCATCTCTGAGATCAGATCTGACCTAGAAGAGCAGCAATTAATTGCCACTTGCCTCGCATTCTTCCTCTTAACATCAGGTCACGTTATCTAACGAGTTAGCTGGAACTTTGTCCCATGGTTTTGGTCACTTCCGGATTGTTCTCTAAACCTGGATCTTTGCATGAGGAACCCACTTAGAGATGATAATAATATTAAACACTTGTCTTTAATGGGCATTTATCATATGCAAAGCTTTGCATACTTGTCATGCTATTTGCTCACTGAACCTTTACAATGGTCCAACAAGATGTGTACCATCCATCTTCCCACTTCACAAAGCAGAAAGCTGAGGCATGCAAAGTTTAAATGACCTGCCAAAAATCTCACAGCTAGTAAGTGGAAGAATCAGATTGTGAAACCAGGCAGCCTGGCTCCAGATCTTGTTCTCTTAACCATCACACACTAATAATTTAATAAAGCTGCAAATACCTGAGGCAGAGTGAATGTCCCAAAGATGCTTGCTCCAACGTCTCCCATCCCACACGCTTGTCTTATGACATCATTTTGTGATCCCCAACACGCAAAGGTGAAGCTTATGTCCCCTCTCCTTGAACCTAGAGTATGTGATGGCTTGTGGCTTTAGTAGTCAGTGTTATGCCTTGTTCTCACAGGACACTCAGTCATGATATCTCCTGCCATCTGTGGGAAATCCTTCATTAGTCCATGTGGAGAAATTACACGGTAATACCACATGTAGATGTTCTTCCTGGCAGGTCAGGTGAGATCTCCACTGAGAGCCATATCAACCCTAAACATGCTAGGAATAGATTTCCAGCACTATTTCTAGGCATCCCTAGCCTTCCAGTCTTCCTAGATGAAGCTTGTCTCAAGGAGCAAAGAAAAATGCTCCTAAATTACTGATCTGCAAGCCTTATACAGTGGCCATTTCAAGCCTCTAGGTCTGCAGTGGTTTCTTAGATTGTCTCGCTTCCTGTCCACAACTTTGTTATGTACGCAGTCTACACAGCTCTGCTGTGGACTGCATTTGGTCCAGCCTGTAATGCCCAGTGACAGGTGCATCATAGTCTGCTAACACGGTGTGTCACACCAGCATTTCTTATTTGACTTCTGGAGTGCCACCAGCCAGCTTCAACCACCACTTCTTTTCTTTACGCAGATCCTCCAGACACCACATTTTACCTGATACACTGAACTTGCTTTACTTTCTGAAGCTGTTTCTGACCCGTTGGAGCTTGTCATGGGTCTCAGGGTCCAGTTTCATTGATCTCCAGGCCAGTCCTGTCAACTTTCAGGTGACTTAGTCATGCCTCCGAAATGGAACAGATACATCCCATTCACTTGAGATATGCAAAGCTAGAGACTCAGGAAAATAAAATAATAGCACCTAGCATCTCTCATTACTTAATGTCATTATTACACAAAGCCTTTACAAGTTATCATAGGTATGAACAATATTATTATTGATCTCATAATACAGATGAAAAATTAAGGCTCAGTGAAAGTAAGTTATTTTTGGTCATGGAGTTGTTTTCACTTCTTCATTGTCTCCAGAAAGATCAGATCTTGGAAAGTTGGAGACAAGGTAGGGCACAGGTTCTAAGAAGGGAAAATCATGGGCTTTTCTCTAGGCCGAAGTCTATCTGATTTCCCAACAAGACAACAGCCATAGTCCAGATTCTCTCTTCTTTGAAAATACACCTCATGTCACCAACACAACTAGGAGGTAAAGATGGTCATTGCCATGAGTGGGTACAACAGGGATAGCTAAGCAGATATGCCTTGGCCATAGCCAATCAATTTTTATTTCTGTCTCTGTGCCACACTCTCAGATTTAACACTGAAGGTCATCTAGGTCCTTCCCTAGGGGAAAGTAACAAATCCATCTTTGATCTTTGATGAGGATGTCATGCTTTTTCACGGAAGGAAATGTGCAAAGATAGCTAAGGCAACTTTCTTTGGAATCAAACATAGATATAAATACGGTTCCTACTAGTCATTTGTTACCTGTGTGACTTGGGTCGAGTTGTGGAACTTCTGTGGGTCTCGATGCCTTCATCACTACAGTGAGGGTAATAACAGGACGTATCTACTGGAGTTGTGGCCGGGACTAAGGGAGATAATACAGAGAGCCTAGCATGTAATAAAAAAAAAATTATCATTATTAGTGTTGTCATATACAGAAGAGTAATGAATCCTTATCAAACAGAAGTAAGCAGACTTTTACTAGGTTCTAGAAAACCCACCAAATTATCTCAAACTACAGTCTGCGAAAAAAAGTCCCACCAAGAGTCAAGAATGCTGGCCCTTGGACTCCCAAGTAAGTGCTTATTTGCATGATTTTAGCCACTCAACTGCTCCAAGGTTGTCTAAAAAATCCATTGAGACACTAATCATCCTCAGCCATTCTAAGAAGCTAATTCCTCCATTTCCGTCTTCCCTGGAAAGCCTGGTAGTTGGAAGATCCTGCTTCTGAGGCAACAGAGGGGACAGCCCAAACTGTGTTGGTTTCCAATCTAAATAAATAAATAAATGGAGAAATGAAGAGATCGGAGCCCCACCCTTCTGGCAAGGAAGACGGTCTATAAAAGCCAGTGCAAAAAGATTCAATTGTAATCCAACTAATGCATCTCCACAAGGGTTGTTCTCTGCTGCAGAGCACTCCCCATTAAAGAAATCAATTTACAATTCGACTTCCCCTGTTGCATACTGAAGTGGGGCCTGACAAGGATGGAAAACAGACTTGTGTTAAATACTGCCAATAAAGCCTGTAGCTCAAGGTTACAGCAGTCAAAGGCAATCCAGTGCCTTGGAAACCTTGAGTCCCTCATCCATCAGCTGATGTCAGTAGCTTCTAAAGGAAGCCATAGATCTGGCTCAAGAAGGGAGGTGCTGTTAAGATCAGGATTTGGGGCCAAGGTAACTTGAGGGGCTCGTTTTACAATAGGCTTTTGAAATTGGTCTGAGCTTCTAACTTATTGTGGTTGCTTCCGCAACCTCCATTCACTCTTTTTCTGTCAACAGAACCCACTTTATCTGCTCTTCTACCTCGGAGTCTGTGAGATCTCTTCAGAATTTAGCTGGCCCCCAGCTCTAGGAGCTAGTGCCTGCAAGTTCAGCCTGCCAGATCAGACCAGAACAGTGAGAGCTTCAGGGATGTACAGACAGCCAGAGGAAGGGAAGCCAGAGCCAGTCAGATTCAGAACTAGAATTTATTTTAAGTGTTTGGTTACAAGAAATCATCTTTCAGCTGGGGTGGCAAGGAGGACAGAGCGCAAGCCTAAAGCTGCTGGCAACAATCTCGTTACAACACGGCGAGAGTGGAAACGACTCACAGAAAAAGAGAGGCAAAAAATCAGACAGAGATCATCAAAATCTGATCTACCTCATTTCAGCTCCTAACTTAAGCTTGACCTGAAGACCAAGCCCTGAACTTCTCAGCTCCTAGATCCAGTAAGTTTCATTTGACCTGATTTTCAAGCAGTGTAAACGCACTTGTCATTGCAAAATACTTTATCACTGTCACGCCCAGGGAGCTGTGTAGCACAGATGAAGGAGGCCTGCTTAGACAGTGTTGGCTCTCTGTAAAACCCTATGCACGGCCACACTCAGCATTTCGTCCCATCTTCCAATCATCTCCAACTTTCCAACCCATGAACTGCATGTAGGCACATCTCCGTAGACTTCAAGTGATTGGCAGGAAAGCAGGTACACACTGCAAACCAAGTATCACTGAGTGCTGGTGACTCTACCTAGAACCACTCGTTCTCTTGCCATTTTCACTCGCCATTCTAACTACCAACAAGGAGTCTCTCTGTGTGTTTGGAAAGGCTGCTCCCAGGTTGTAGAATTCCACTTGGCCTCGCTTTTCACAAGTCAGTAGTTGCTGGACACTAAATTTCCCTGGGCCCAACCCCTTACCACTGGCCAACAGAGTGGAGTTAAGCATCCCACCTCTCCAGTCCTTTGGTGTGCATTGCTTTGAGGCATATTTTTAACCACATGTCTAGCTTCAGGCACTCCCTGTGATAGCTGGCTTGTTAATGCAGCCCAAATCAACAGCCTTTTCCTCCCCCTGTCATCTCCCTTCTACTTGGTGGTACTCCTGCCCCTCCTAAGTAAAAGACATATGCTCAGCCTCTGCTGTCCCATTTCTGCTCTTGCCTTGAGAACAGAAACTTCATCAAACGTCCCATTGGACACCTCTGTCGTTCCCCTGAAGGGAGCGTCTCCCCCCTTTTTTTATTAAACCATTTTTCATTAGGCCACCGAATCTTCTGCAAATCCCTTTTTATGATTCTTAGAAATTCATCTTTTCTCTCAGCCTTCATATTCCATGAAGCAAAACAAAATCTTAGAAGCTCTCACCTCCCTTACACCCACCTCTAAAACTTATCAACATAGTCACAGAGTAAAAATAAAGATCTTCCAGAAGGGAATGCTGTCACCACCCAAGTACGATTTACCTATAAATACCAGAGCAAAGGACGGGCCGCAGGCACAGCGCTGGTGTCAAGAGTGAAGCTGGAAGTCGCTAGCCGAGTCTTCCAGGTTCCCCACAGTCTGGCTCCTGCTCACCTCATCTCTCACCTGCTTGTGCTTCCCCGCTGGCATGTGATGTGGATCCAGCCATACTGAATGAACTGTTTGCAGTCCCCCAAAATAGGCTCTGCTATCTTCTTCCCTTCTGCCTCCATCTGCCTAAAATATCTTGTCTGCTCAGAGGTTCTTAAGGAACTTGCTTCCTTCTCACTCCCTCCAAACTCATGTGTTTCAGAACTTTCTCACCCTGCAGAGGGAACTTGGAGTGGATTGCTTTGCAAGACTGAGCTTCCTTCCCTCAGAACAGATGCTCAATCCAGGCTTGATGATACCGTGGCCAGATGTTACAGATGGGATCACAGATCTGAATAATGAAGTCATTCCCAGGGTTCAGGGCAAACACAACCATTATTTTAGGTGTTTTGCCAGATGACTTTAGGAGGTACGCAAACACGGTGGAAGATCATACTAAAATACACAAGAAGAAGGATACCCGTGTTGCATTTTTCTTCCTCTTTTTTGGTTCATTAAAAAGAGACAGTCTAATTTCTGATGCTCCTCTGTCTTAAATGCCTAGCATCTGCTAATATCTCAGACTTAACAGGCAAAAGCCAGAGTGCTAATATTGTTTTCTTCTTCATGTTGCGTGTGTATCATTCTCTTCTACTTATAGAAAGTGCTACCTTCTGCTTCTTTTCCACTTTTATGTTAATGATATGAAATTTTACTTAAGTGCAAAGAGTCAAAATCAACAAAGATTAAGTGCTTAAACACACACGCATGGTTATCAAGTGTGATATTATATGCGTATACACATTAGGCACTGGTAGTGTGCCTCATTGGATACAACAAAAATCTGTGAAGGGGATACTCAAATTTGTGGTGGTAAGACTAGAATGGTCTAGAGTAGCTAAGCTTGCAGACTCCTTCCTTCCTTGATACACAGTCAGTGTAGGAAGTGCTTGGGCGGACAATGCCTCAAGGGACGGCCCTTCCCAAAAGCTTGAAAATAGAGAGGTGGAGAAGCTAGCTAGAGCTGCTGCCCAGCTTCACAGAGGGCTTTAGAAATCAGGCAGTAATTTGAACTTTTCTTTCTACTCCCCTCCTCTTAGGGGAAACTAGGCTGAAATTTCACATTTCTGGATGATTTCAGAGTTGAAAAAAATTTTTTCAGCTACATTTGGCTCTTCTGAAGTACAAGGCAGAGGAAGTACCCATCTCGCTAAATCCCAGCTATGATGTAGGACAAAGGCTTTTCTGACTTTGATAAACAAATGAAGCTAAACATTAAAGAGGCTTTCTGATCCTCATTTAAGGAAGCAGCCCCAAAGCAAGACAGTTAGAACTTCCCAAACAGCTTCTGACATCAAGGGTGAAAAGTACCAAGTGGTTAAAAATGTCATTTCTATTCTGAAATGTGGCTGGAAGATATGCCGTGTAGGGCTTTTCTCCTCTGACCCTTTCTGATCGCTCCTTCTCCTACAGCCAAATCAGTCTGATGAATTTACTAAGGGAACCAGCCGCTGTTCACAACAGCAGCCGTAAACAAGAGGCCAGAACCTATGAAACACCTGACCGCTAAAGCTCCTGTTCCAGAAAAGAGGAGACAAACAGAAAATAAGAAAAAAATGCATGAAAAGTTAACTCCAGGAGAATGAGGTCATTTGAAAAATAAAACAGGAGTTGACGAAAGTTTGTGGGAGGGGTGCACACACTCACCCCCGCACGTGTGAACATGTGTGCATTCAGTGAGTGGGTAACCAGGGTAGTCACTGATCATCTCTGAAATATTTTCATTTTAGAGTTAAATATTGAAGAGATCAGCCGTGCAGGGTCTGAGAGAAAGGCATTCCTGGTAAGGGAACAGCATGCACAGTAACCTCGCACTGAGACTCTTTCCATTTTCCTCCCTTCCTCTCCTCGGTCAAAGGTTGACCCTTCTCTCCCTGCCTGCCTCTTCTTTTTTATGTGGCTGACACGGAGCTCTGAACTGGGTTGGATCCCTAGTCCCATGATGAACTAACCAAGTGACTAGTCTCGCTAATCTCAGTCTTCCTATCTGTAAAACAGTACCAAGAACGATGATGTCTGTTTCACAGGAGTGCAGTACAAAGATGATGGTTAGGAAATGCCCAGTCTATTCCCACGTAAATATTTAGCAATGGCTATTCAAATGTAATTGATTTGTGAAGCTGGACAAACTTCAGAGGACATCTTTCATGTGGGCAGGAAACATCTCACCCCGAGTTCTGCTCAAAGCTGAGCTGAATCTGAATTCCGATTCCCTACTTATTTGAATGAGTTTGGGATGGATCGCTGTGAAACTGAAGCTGATGTCATTTTCTTTCTTCTGGTTCCAGGTATTTCCTGTGGTCTCTTCAATAGCATGCATTTCGTATCCGCAGTCCTCAGTGTAGGGTTTTTCAGTAGGGATCCAATGAGAGAAACAGCCAGTGCTTGGCCTTTGAGGTTCAAAACAGGCCTTTGAAACTCGAGGCAAGGACTAAAGGCTTTGAGTTTTAGGAACCTTGTGTCTTTGGAGTTTCAAAGGACCATATCCAGGGCCAAATAATAGGCATAGAAGAAATATGTTCATTGATCTGGGAGAATGAAGTTTTCCTGTGCTAAAAAAAAAAAAAAGAAAGAAAAATCCTACAGGCTGGGGAGAAACAGGAGAAACATAGGGGTTGGAATCCGTCTGGCTGTCTGGTGAAGCCAAGTCCAGTGAAATATTAGAGTGAAGGCCAAAAATAGAGAGATGAAGGTAGGGAGGAGGATTTCCTTGCTCAATGTGAACCGTGAAAGTGAGCAGAACCCATGAGTTCTCCATCCTCTACTTATCTACAGTCTAGCTCAGTGCAATAAAAGAACAGAGCTAGACTTCTGGACTTAGAGGAATTTTATGGACAAAGGCAAAGGTAATCCTGGGAGCATGGCGTAGCAACATGTAAATTAGTCCTCCCGCAGACACCAGGCAAGTGCAACAGCCAGTATTTCTCTTGCGCAGGGCTCAGTCACGTTCAGAAATCCGCCAGTGCCCCAGACCTCACTTCGCACCGTCTGAATCACTCCGCATCGACAAAGCCCCTTTACGATGGCTCAGAATAGTCGTAAGCGCTCAAGATGGAATGGTGGCTCTAAAAGTCTAGCTGAATAAGCCTCAGCGCTGATGCTTCAGTGGGACTGAAAGAAGCCAGCATGAGTTCTCCCTGGAACTGGCAGGACAGTAAAACACATCTTCATTACACACTTTCAGTCAAAAGAGATTTGCTGGAGAAACAACCCACCATCCACAAATTAATGGCCCAGAGAAAAAGGAGCAGAAACTGCCTGACGTGAAGCTGGCATCATCCTCCGCTCCCTGCATCCCACAACTCAGATCTTCTAGACCCGAAATCAAATTTCAGGAACATAAGAAGCAACAAAGTGCTAGATGGGGGACTCTATGCAGCTTAGACTCCTGAGCTTACCCCTTGCACTTTCTAAGCCCACACTCCAGAAGTCTTTCACAGGAGCAATAACTGCCACCTAGAAGCGGAAAGATGGACAGAGGGGCTCAGAATGCATCCAGTTTGCCCTGAGATCCATGGGCGGTAGAACACAAGCCACTCACCACCAGCTTCCCTGAATTTACACTGCCTCTGTTTACACTGAGATCAAGAAGAGAGAAGGACAGATGTTCTTGCCTCAGTTTCCCTAAGGAGACAGAACTAGATTTAAAACAAAACACAAATTTGTCTAAAGATAATTTCACCTTAATCTCCCATGTCTAACAAACACTGAATAGCCCTGAAGTGCCTTTTAGAAATACCCCATGTTCTTTGGCCAAGATTTCTTTACTTACCTTCCTTTAATTTTGCAACTCTAATGAGTGACGCTTTGGTTAAGTTCCTTTCCTCAAAATTTATTTTAATTTGTACTGACAGACAAAAAGATGTAAACTCACTCAAAAATGGAGTTGAATACTGTTCAGTAGTGCTTGTCCTAAAGCTGCCTCTGAACATATTTTAAGTTTGGCTTGAAGGTTTTATCAGACACAGTGAACTGTAACCTAACTTGATGGGTGAACAGACTGTAACCTACTCTTCTAACATTTAAAGTCTCAGCCAATCAGAAACATTCCACTGTTCAAACCAAGTGTAAATAAGACAGACAAGAGTTGTGACCAATCAGACTCACTTCTGTTTCCTATATGTCATTTCCTTTTCTCTAGCTATAAAAACAACTTGCCTGGGAGGTGAGACTTAAGTATTGTGAACTTCAGGGAGATTCTAGAAATCACCAAAATAAGTCAGCAAAACTATAATGATTGTAATTTTGCTTTTAACAATATCTTGGTCATTAAGTGATACAGCTTAGATATATTTGGCTACAGGGACCCTTATTTCCGTCACAGCCTTCTACCATTCTTGTTAATCTTTTCTACCAGGACCTTCTTTCCTGTGAACTTCCCACTCGTTCACAAATGGTTGTTAAAAAACATTTAACGTGGCTCAAGCACCAATTGATTTTTTCCACATACCCCTTTGATGGGTCAGTCATCTATACCAAAATTAGTGTAAGAACACTAATACCCTTCATCTCACAGGACTTCAGGCAGAACTAGAGGGGACCAGCCATCAGTACAGCCACCACATCCTCCCAAACTATCCCGAAGTCTACAAAAATCCATTACTGCAGTCCTAACTGGGGATGTACTCTTAATTTAAAAGACATACCAGGAAGGAAAACCTCTGTAGTACGATGTCTCTATTCATTCCACACGCCTGTTCCCATTTTCACTCCATTATTTCATTTCTTAATTTAGCAAGCCAAGCACTCTATGAGTTATTTAGCAATTACTGGGGGACTCACAGGTCTAACACTGTGGTGAGGGTAGGAGGTAGCAAATGCCCATTAGCACCAGGGCCAGTAATGGCCTCATAATGCTGCCGTGCACTTAGCCAGATGAAAGCAGCTATATATTCTAAGGAATTTTAAAGGGTGTCACAAACCTTAATTAATTCTCAGTGCACTGGGAGGAAAGTATTTACTCCCATTTGAGATTCTGTGAACTACCACACAGAGACAGTTGCATGTCAAAATAAAAATACCCTTCAAAAGTTCACCTTCTAGTCTACAGAAGTGATTCAAATTGCATTTGCACCTGGCACCATTAGCTCATTCCCCAACTATTTACTGTATGTCAGCCACATGCTTGGCACAGGGCTAGGGGCTGGGAGCAACAAAGGTAAAAGGAGAGACACAGCCTCCAGTCAAACAGAACTTAGAGTTACAGGGATGAAAAAGCCCTGAATGTAACGAATCTCACACATTCATTAATCACACACCTCCTGGATAATAAAGGAAAGTTATCTGGCACTAAGACAGGAGCCTGATACGATCCCCAGTCTCAAGAAAGATCTCAGGTTTGGGTAATTTTACTACTACTTTCATCCACCTTTCCTTAGACAATTTTCTTAGCCTTTGGTTCCCCTATTAAACAGTGTCCCATCAAAATTCTGTTGAAAGACATACGGGCATCAGTGCACTGTGCCTGCCCCCAAGTAGGTCCTTAATAAAGGCGAACAATTACAGCTACAGTTATTAATTTCCATGAGCCGCCTAAACTGTGGAATCGTGGCTCGTCAAAGAAGTATAAAAAGTTCTGTAACTGTTCAGAACTTAATGGACCTCTACAGGCCTGCTAGGTGCAGTTACATTGAAGATTATCCAGAAGGGATCTAGGTGAGAATCCTGAGTCGGAAACACCCTCATTTCCTTTTGGGGGCTCTTCTGAAAATACCAGCTGGAAGACAGAAGCCCTGGAAGTTGTGTTTTTTTTTTTTTCTAAAACAGCCAGAGGACAAGGCTTTCCATAGTCCTTTCAGTAGCCTGCCGATAGAAGCCTTAAGATATTGCCCACCATGTTAGCCAGGAAAGGTGGTAATGTCAGCCTTGGCCTCATAGTCAATATTGTCATCAAGGACTCGAATAAGGACTGATAAAAATACATGTGTGTTACACAGCTAGGACTTTACCTTGTAGACAATATGTTATAGAGTGGAATCAGGATCCCAGAAGACCTCCACCAGCTGGTGTGGAAGACTGAATTACACAACATGAAATTTAACAGAGATAAATACAACGTCCTGCCCTCTGGGCTCAACAACCATCTGGACAAGTCTTTAATTGGGAACCAGGCGTGAATGCACCTGGCCAGATTTCACCACCTGCATGTTCAATACTAATCAACAGTGTGACGTGGTTTTCAAAGACAGATTATTGTTTGCTGCATTATTTCAAGTAGAGTTCTAGAACAAAGGAGGTGATATTGCTGTTCTGTTTTTCCTATCATTGTATCTTTGGGTACAGTTCTGATCGATATTACCACTCTTAAGTATCATAAAATAAATGTCACCAAAGAAGTAACAGGGACTTAAAATCACACCCTTGATAGTTGAAGAAATTGCGCCAAATGAAGACTGGTGGTGCATAACTTCTTTTTCCTAATTCCTAAGAAGGTATTTAAAAAGTAGCTTATTTGGGTCAAGTAAAGGCTGAACGCTGGGCATGACGCAACTCCTTCAGTTTGCCAAGACTCTGTTGCTATTTCCAATTTAAGATGAGTAAACTGAAACCCAGAGGTTGAAACACAACATGCGTGAGACGCTATGGCTTTGCGTGATGGACTTAGGATATGATTTAGCGCTTTGACCATAACCTACATGCTTTACGGAAGATGCACGCCTTCCCTGGAGATTCATCCTAAATCAAGTCAAATAGAAAAAATACCTCTTGGTTTTCTGCTACACCGGAAGCTCCTGAGAGACAGGGCGCTGTCTCAGTCTTCATTGCATCTCCGGTGCCTAGCTCATGGTAAAATCTAGCAAACATTTGCTGAAGAAATGAGCAAATTAAGGAATGAGTACAAGCCATGGCACTCCACATGGAGAACTCGCTATAGCAAGAACTACCTGTATCTTCACGGCGCAGGGCTGCCATAACAAAGTTCCGCAAATGGGATTGCTTCAAAGAAAGAGGTTATTTTCTCATCCATCTGGGGATGAGCAATCAGAAATAAGGGGCTTGGCAAGACCGTGCTTCCCCCGAAAATGCTAGGGAAGAATCTTTCCTTGCACCTTCTAAATGCTGGTGGCTTCATGCATTCCTTGGCTTGCAGCTGCTTCACCGCAATCTCTGCACCCACCCACCACATGGCCGTCTCTTCCACATGTCTATCTCTGTGGCTCAAGTCTTTCTTTTCTCCTAAGTACATGTGTCTTTGAATTTAGGGGCTTTCTTAACTCATTACGACCTCATCTCTGCTTGACCACAACGGCAAAGACTCTATTTTCAAGTAAGTCACATTTAGAGGTTCTGGAGAGACATGAACCTGGGGGAGGCTGCTAGTCAGTACAGGACAATCCCTGGAAAAGATGAACCATATTAAGAGGTAGGGCATGGTGGTAAGAGCTTAATAGTGAAGATGCAGGTCATAGAATTAGAGCAGATCTATGATATTATCCTTGTATTCAATAAACATTTGTGGATGCCAGCTTTTTATCTAGCACTGCCATGTAGCGGGGATTTTCCAACATGAATGAGCATAGCTTGATCCCTGGTGAGTCTCTAAGTCTGCTTGCAGGGGACACACGTACAAAGGAACAGCCAAATATGACAGAAGAAAGTCTACTCTGAAGAGCTACAGAACCCAGAGGTTAAATAAATTACCTCAGCCTGGAAAAGAAATAGAGGAGAATAACTCCAGTGTCAATGATGAGTGAAGTTCTCCAGGTTAAAAAAAAAAATTATGCCAACAATGTATTGTCTCCACCAAGGTTCCATCCTTCCCCTTTCTAATAAAAACACAAAATTTCACTGGGCGTGGTGGTGCATGCCTGTAATCCTAGCACTCGGGAGGCTGAGGCAGGAGGATCATTGTGAGTTCGAGACCAGCCTGGGCTACAAAGTGAGATCAAGGCCAGCCTGAACTGCACAGACAGACTCTGTCTCAAAAAGACAAACAACCAAACAAACCAACAAAAAACCCCACAAAAACCTTTGAGAGACATTTTGGCACTAATGCTTGAGTGGGATACCCTCACCCATAACTCCAAGGGTTTCAGGCCAGTCATTGTATTCCAATTCCTTGACTAATTACTGTTGGTTTCTGGGTCTATAGGCAAGAGAAGTAGGGGTTCCACTGCATTTGGTGCTGTAAGAATGTAGGCTTACAACTGCTAGAGCCATCTTGCAACCAGGAGAGAACCCTGAAGCTGCCAAAACTGACGGCAGATCCCAGGAATGGAGACATCTGTAGGACTCACAGCAGAGGCTGGGTTCTGATGAAACTGTTTATGTCCCACACGAGCCATACCTAACGTCGAACTCACCTATGGGCCTTCGTTATGTGAGTCAGTCATTTTATTTTATACTGCAGTATTCTTAAGTCAGCATGAATTGGTTTCCCTAGAAACTACAACCAAATGATTACTAACTGAAACAGCAGTCCAGGCTGCCGCATGCCATGCCAGAAAGCTAAAGGGACAAAAACATCAGTGTTGTGGTTTATAACCAGGTCTTCCCAAAGCTTCATGCGCTCATAGGGGAGCATATAAAAGGTGATTGCGTCATGGGGGCACTGTAGCTGAATGTGACGTCAGGAGGGGGTGTTTCTTGGAGAGGCAGCCCTCTGAGGGTATGACCTGGAAGGGCACATTTCACTTCCCAACTAGCATGACCCGAGCAGGTTCTCCTCCACCAGACCCTTCCGCCATGCCTTTCTGCCTTGAAGCAAGCCAACTTCATCCTGAAACCTCTGCAAAATGTGAGCCAAAATAAACCTATCTTCCTTTAAGTTGTGGCTATCAGATAGTTTATCCCAGAGACAAGAATGTGACTAAGGCGACCGTGAGAATGAGAAGGTAGTGCAACTGAATAAAGGAAATGGCAGGTGAAGAGGCTGGTGGAGGTGTCCTCCGAAGGAACTTCAGGTCCAGATGGGCTCTGATTTCATTGTGAATGTTAAGTCCCTTCCATTTCTGACATTCTTTAGTTTTCTGAGTTTATATCCCAGAAATGTTTCAAGAGAAAGGGAACATTTGCCCAAGAGTAGTGGCTCTGTCTGAGTTACAGCCGCTGACCCCAGTGTGCCAACTGATGCCATTAAATGCGGCTGGGCATTTTATCTGTATCCATCAATCTGCAGGGCACCAAGGAGTCAGTAAGAACTACTGATTTGCGTTTCAGAAGCACATGATACTAGGGTGAGCCTTGGCCAGGATCCCCCATCATGTGCAATTTGCCATGCATTCATATACAGGGTTGCTAGAAATTTGCAGTTCTGGGCTCCAGACAATTTGTAAGAGTAGAAAATAGAACCAAAGTCCGAAGTCACGGCTTAATGTACAGATAGTCTCTAAGTCACACAGTGTGCTCAGCAGCTGTCTCATAAAGGGGCAAGACTGCCCATGCTGCCAGAAGTCCATCCCACCCATTTCACACAGGCATACAGGTTCACGTGTCTACGTCTGCAGAGACAGCATGTCCACCACACTGAACAAGACATGGCTACACACAGCCTGCTTACACATGCCACCAGTGCCATGGAGGACCAGTGAATGGCACAGAGGGGGCACCATCCCTTCCCTCTTCAAACGGGATCAAGTGAATGAAAGAGTAGCAATTTTTTTTTTAATCAATGGGCTCACTCCCAGACAACCAAGTAGCAGAAAATAGAGAACAATTTCAGATCTCGTTAAAGCTATAGAAAAGTCTGTTGATCTGGACTTGCCTTGGTTTTGTGACTGTTTGACTGTTAGTTGTCCATTTAATCCTCTAAAGTATAGCTTGTGAGAGTAGTAACCTTGTCTTTTTCGATCACGGCTATATCGTATTTGTTTAATAATAGTAAACCAGTAACACTACACTGGAACTACAGTGAATCAGGCACTATTCTAAACATTGTGTGAGGGGGCTGGGGATTTAGCTCAGTGGCACAGCACCTACCTGGCAAGCGCAAGGTTGTGAGTTCGATTCCCAGTACCGGAAAATAAACATTGTGTGTGTGAGATGTCTTTGATCCAACAACCCCATGATAATCTGAGGCAGAAGCATAACAGCTTGCACAAGGCCAACAGCTAGTATGTGGTGAAGTCAGGATTTAACCCAACACTACATGGTTGTAGTGTTGCACGGAAGTTCATACTTGCATCTTCACTTCATGTATATTATCTTTAAAATTCCTCAAACATATTTTTTAAAAGCCAATGAATATTTACTACATACCAGCCATCTTCCTTTGTTCTGGGATTGAGCTATGAGTAAAAGAGGTGAGGAATTATTAAACACTTTCTAAATGGATGGATGGTTTAACAATGGATGGATGGAAGGACAAAGGCACAGATGAATGGATGGAAGGTATATGGGTGGATGGAAGAACTGATGAATGAATGAAAAACAAGGCAGGATTCAAATATGTGGAAAGGGTCCACTAAATATCATGGGTAAGGCATCAACTGAAGAAGCTATGAGTTTCTCTTGCTGCATCGGATGGCAATCTGTCAGCAGAATGTGTAAGGGCTCTAGGATTATAAAGCCTGGCTCCATGGCCTGGAGATGTACTTCAGAGGTAGAGCACTTGCCTAGAAGCCAGGCTCCATCCCTCTACCAACTGTGTGAATTGGAGCAAATCACTCAACCCCTTGGACCTGTTTCCTCACTTATAAAATGAGTATAACCCCAGCTATTCACATCAGTGATGTGACCTAAATGTTATTTGCTATTGTTTGGAGACCAGTTCAAACATCATCTCTTTTCTGTAGCTTTCAGTCCAGTTCAGTTCAATTCAACTATTTGACTTGTGCCTCTTAAACAGATTTTGTGCGGGAGCTAAAGGTGTAACAGCAAATTAGACAAATACAGTCCTTCTTGCATTGAAATAGGTATGAGTGTTGAGGAGAGAGAAGTGTGTGACAAGGGCAAAATGTGCCTTTCCTCCTTGATTTTCCTGCATTGCTTCACTTGGGTTGGCTACTGTAGTATACATTTGCTTCCTCTTTCAAACATGGCTCCTAGGCAACTACATGATGTTCACAGAAGAAATAACCGCACCACATAGATAGATACAAGGAGGGAGAGAACTGGGAGGCAATAAAGGCATAGATAAATGGGCACAAAAAGCTGAAGCGGTGATCTGTTGGTAAGTGGGAATGGTCAGGACTTTACAAGAGCCAATTCCAGGAGCACATTGTGAGCCCATGTCCACAAATGTAAGAAACGGAAGAAATAAAAATATCGAGTCAAAATTGAGCAACACCAGAAACTTCAAATGAAAAGACAAGAATGAGATGAAAAACAGCTCTCAACTCTAGGGGACACTGCTGGTAAAAGGAACTCTTTAGACAGCTAGACCCAGCAGGACAATTTACCAGGACAACCGTGGTATATTGAAAAATGGTCACCAATGTCTCCTGTCCTTAGAGATACATGCTTTTACCACTTGCCCTTGCAGTTCATCCCACAAAAGAAAAACCAATTTATTCATCTAATCTTGAAACTCGGCCTTGTCCAGGAGACTTGCTTGGTCCCTGGGACAACAGCAGAGGTAACAGCAGGAGAGTCTGAGAAGCAGTTCTAATCAGGGGATTGCTCTCTCTTAATTGGGGGATTGCTGGTTTGGAAAACCCCATCACCACTCCGTTGTGAACTTTCAGACTACCTAAGCATGACAGACCCATGGCTGAGTCAAACCTATTGTCTCGGCTGGCACAGAGTCAACTTCCAGGTAGGACTTGTACCAACCTATAGCAGGCAGCCCCTGCTAAGCTGTCAGCTGACTCTGCAGATCAGCTGAGGGGACCTTTCATCTGAAGACCCATACAGCCAGTCATGGAACCATGAAAAGTAAGAAAATTATTTTCAGCCACTAGTTTTAGGCTCACATGTTATATGTGTTATATTCTCACTGAAAAACAGGGACCCATGACTTCCAGCAGACTGAATGAATGTGCTACTGTGGATAAAGCCCTTCGTTATTGTCTAACCTTGAAGCAGAGAGATAATTCTGGGGAAAGAAAAAACCCTTCCCACCAGTATAAGCACAAGTTAACCACTCTGAAACTAGAGAGAAAGCTTGCATACAAACACAATATACAAGGGCCCTGCCCCTATCTGGGTAAGTGATCATATAAGGGACTAGAACAGAGTTAGGTCGAACTGGGCTATTTTCAATCACCACCCTCCATTACCACTGTCCAGCTTTCTATCCCTGGTCTCACAGAGTAGAATAAATACAGGCTTACACCCTCATTTTTACACACCAGGCTGAACAACGACATCACATCAATGTTGTCACTGGAAAGTACTGAGCAGGAAGTGCATCATGATATTTGTCTGACCTGAGCATGAGTCTTGGGCCAGAGAAAATCTACCCAAATACTGCTTTACAGCATCCAGTAAGAAGGAACGGCACCTATAGGAACTCCTAACCATATTGAAAAAGTCAAGACATAGTGCTGATTTCATTAATTTCTCTGTAGTTCAATTTCTTTGCTAGGAAAATGAGACAAACAGTAGTTGCTACTGTGCAGGGTTGTTTTAAGGATGAACTGAGATCAACTTGTATATATGCAAGTAATTGGTTCACCACCGTAATCACTCCATGTGTATATGGCATTAATTTTAGTATCTTCTCCCTCACCCCTGTCATCATCCTACACTCTTGACTCTAACAAGCCCCAAAATAGGCTTCTCAGAGTCTCTGCACAGGTAACATAACTGACGGGCAGTTGTAGACTGAAGACTCCACTAGCCTTGCCAAACTTTCTAAAGCTGAGTCTGCGGTCCTTCTGCACAATCCCCCTTCCTTCGCCCTCTCCTTTGGGAGAGTCAGACCCACATTGCAACGTGAATGCAATCTCCCTGTCACCTCCACTGCCCCCACTTTCTTTTCCCATTGAAGCATTCTTCCAAATTTTCTTGAAAATCTCATCTGATATTGGCACTAGCTGCTGCTTCTGGAAGCCTCAAACTAAGGTGCTGATGTGCACTGCACTCTATGCATGTTCCTCGATTTCCTCTGCTGCCTGTAACTCCAGGCAATATGCACCTCCACAACAAAACAGCTAGAGCCTGAGACCCAGGCTCTCCTTTCTCTACGGAACAGGAGAGACCAGGAAGAAGCATCATGTATCTGTCAAATACCCTCCATCTTCTTGCTTCTACCTTAAGTACACCTGGGCTCTCACACTTCTCCCGACCCCACTGCTACTGTCTTGGTCCGGGACACTATCCTCCTTGCTGGACTGTTGCTGGACTTTCCTAGCTGATCTCCCTTGTATTCTAGCTTCTCTCCAAACTACTTTATTAAAACTAACGATCCTATTAAAGGCAAGTCAGACTACATAACATCTCTAATCCCTGTCTTCCAAAGTAGTTTTCCATTTCACTCCATTTCACTCAGACTAAAAACTCAAGTTCTCACAACAGTCTAAGAAACTCACTCCCACCTTATTACCTGATTATTCCACTGTCTCCATTGGCTTCTTTTCCTTTCTAATCTTCAGCCTCAGGTAGGGGCTTCTTTTCTCCCTTGTTTTTATACAGATGCTCTTGAAGACAGTCATTTGATTCACTCTCTGGTCTCCAAAATCTTTACCCAGATGTTCCTTTCTTACTAAGGCACCCACTGGCCACCCTACCTGAAATCTGAAACTTCCTCATTCAATATTTTGTTTTAGTTTTTGTTATCTTCATCACAACCATGACTACGTAACACAGTTTGTATTTTACTTATCTGAGATATTTTCCATCTCTCCATAATAAAACGTGAAATTCTGTGAACAGGTAATTGTGGTTATTTTATTCACAGTTACAGTGGCAATACCATGTGGCCAATATAAGATGGATGGATGGCTGTATGGAAGTCTGGATAGAGGGATGGAAAGATGAATGGCAGGAAGCTGAGAAAGGGCTCTCCAGGGGCTGGAGGTGTTGTGAGACTGATACATGCATAAGCAAATGGATACAACAGCGACACAACTGATGCCCATGGGAAGAGAATCCATGGCTTTACTCTGCAATCCTCCTGCTTAGATTCAACTGAATTCATCCATCAGGCTGGGTGCTGAGTGTGACAATATAAAGTTGGGAGGCCTGTTGCTTCTACTTGTTCACAATATGCCAAAGACAGAAATAAGCACCCCAGAAAGGACTGAAGAATTAGAATGAGACGGCCACGTATCTGAATCTTGGTCCTGCCTAGTCTTGGCCAGGTTATTTAGGCCCTGTAAGTCATCTTTACTTCATATTTAGAAATAAGATAACAGCGGCTGGGGATATAGCTCAGTGGTACAAGCATCTGCCTATCAAGCACAAGGTTCTGAGTTCGATTCCCAGTACAAAAAAAAAAAAAAAAAAGAAAGAAGATAACAATATGTTAGGATAGCAACAGAGGTGTTCTGAGAATTAAAGAACATATGTAAATAGTGTAACACTTAGTCTAGAATTCAGCAAATGCTAATTATTCCTAGGGATAAATTATTCTGCATTTTTGCTTTCCCATCTGGTTATTGATACGGCCTGCTGATAAGGATTTCTGGGAGGGTACTGGGCTGATATCAGTAACGATTAGGAAATAGGAAACAATTGCATAAGTGTTAGCAATGCCGCCATCCTTACTGTGAGAGAATGGTGCATTCTGAAGACACCTGATACACATCCAAGATCCCCCAGTGAGACTGGGTTAGCAATTCAATTCCTAAGCCCTTTTGTATATATTTATAACATGGGGATATTTATTTATTTTTGCATCTAAAATAAGACAAAAAGAAGTCATACAAGTTTCTCAAAGTTAATAAATGTGCGAGTTACAAAACTAGGATCTGAATCTGCCTTCACATCAATGGCCTCTTGATTCCAAGGCCCATCGCCAGCTCTGGCAGGCAAAGCTGCCACAGCCTGCCCCTCTCCCCTTGTGAAGAGAGGGATGTTATTTCCCCCTCCAGGCTCTCTCTGTGACCCTGCACAACCAATGCTGTTTTTCCACGGAGAGAAAATCACCAGCCTGGTCCCGGGGGCTGTAACTCGGCTGCAGCCTGTCCTGCTCCCCAGGAGCAGATGGCTGCCTCTGAAGCCATCTTTCATTTAGCTCCATCCTGGTACCCCAGGAACTTTCAGTAATTACCTCTATCATTCTTACATTAAATAAGAGTGAATAAATCAAGATTCCCAAGGCATGGGATGAGAAGGAAGCACACCCAGACACACACGCACACAAGCGCTGAGATGCCACAGAGAGTTTTAGAGGCTGTGACACAGACAAAGACAATCTCAGGGCATCATCCTACCCAGGCACCTGCCTACATAGAAATCTTCTCATCCAATTTTCTTCCAGGAATATACAGTGTTTTATGAACCTCCTCACCCCCACTTTCCCTGCAAAACCATGGCAGGGGGCAGGCAACAACTACAGCGACAAGGGCAAAATATGTTTCTCTGAATTCCTAACACATTTTTAAAATTGACAATCTGAATTACAACACTTGCTCCTGAAAGAAGTAACTCAGGAGGAGTTTAGCCTCCGGAGGAAATGCGAGGTTTTTCTTGTTTGGTTGAATTGTGAACCTTTTCAAACTGATGTCTCACCAAACGGTCTCTGTTTATGAAATATTTTCTCCTGCAACTTAAACAGTGGTTGAGTTTCTCTTTCCTTGAAGACGACCCCGAAGCCTTGCAGGCTGTCGCTCTGTGTCAAGGTGCTCCTGGCTGTCTGCTGCAGGGTGGAAAAAGGGACATCTGTTGTCAAGGCCCGGACTCCTACGAAGGGAGGGAGGAGGAGGAAGCGAGAGGAGCAGGCTGTGAAGCCTGCTGTTACAGCCAGATTTAGTACCCTACCATGAATCTTCAATGTTTAAAAAAATCGGCTTTGTGGCATAGAAGTTTCTGCAGTTGCCGAAGTTCTGAACCCGCGCTCTTCCCTGCAGAGCATTCCAAAGGATGAAGCTGGTCCTGGCTCTTCCGGTCTTGGTAGCACTGCACGTCATGGGGGACGCAGGGAGAGGCAGACATGAGAGGAGAAGAAAGACAAACAAGGTGGATGTAGATTTTGAGTAGAAATATTGGTATCTAACGTAGACTATCCTCCCAGCTTTATTGTCTTATTTTCCTACTATCTCAAGAGAACACTATGGGGAATGTGTATCTACGTATCTCTATGCCTACCTTCCTGCCTGTGTCTGTCCACCTGCCAGCCAACCTATCTATCATCTATCTATCATCTATCCTCTATTATCTATCATCTATCTATCATCTATCCTCTATTATCTATCATCTATCTATCTATCTGTCTATACTTGATCTTAGCCAGAAGGCCGAGAAGCGATATATCTATCCACCTACCTACCTACATACCTGTGTCTGTATCTCACAAAGAGGAAGACTGGAGCACAAAAACACACTAAGTTCCTGATATATATCAGACTGAGAGGCTGAGTCATTTGCTTGTACATGGGTGAGGAGATTAACTCAGTGCTTCTAACTGCATTCAGTATTTTTATTCAGGACCTCACTGACTTAGTATTTCTTAATCATAACTACAAACAATTGCAACATTCATTCAACTTACATTTATTAAGGCACCTGTTATGTGCAATGACCTATGGCTAGTGAAAGTAATAACAGCCAAGTCTCAAGGATTAAAAATACCGTGTGTGTACTCAGCACTCTGTTTTGTGTGTGTGTGTGTGTGTGTGTGTGTGTGTGTGTGTGTGTGTGTGTGTGAAGGTGAACACTGATTGTACAAAGTCAGAGTAGAAGTGCAATAATGTAGCGCATATTTGGATTTTAAAGGATTTTAAAGTCAGTCTCATTTATTTCACTTATGAATATGGTCTCCAGTTGCATCCATTCACCTATAAAGCCCTGAGTTTATCTTTCTTTAGAGCTCAGTAATACTCCATTGTAACCTGAGTAAATAAAATCTAAAAGGTACAACAGATAATGTGAAAAGGAAAGAAACTGCTCAAAAGGAAAGAATAACTGGGATGAGGAAAAGAGAAAAAAAAAGAAAGGAAGGAAGGAAGGAAGGAAGGGAAAAAGGAAAGAAGGAAGGAAGGGAGGGAGGAAGAACCATATATATATGTATATATATGTATACATATATGCATAAGATAGCTAGGATAGTTGTGCTGCTAATTTCCATTGGTTTATGGAAAGGAACAGTTAATGTTTAATTGTTTGATCAATCTTGCATGCCTATATTTGGTAATCTGAGACACTACTTTGAAGATAACAATATGTAATACAACAACCATTGTTAATTTTCTATCATCTTGTTTTAAAATTCTGTATCGCTTTTATTGTTTGTTTGTTGTTTTGCTTTTGTCTTTCTTTTTTTTTTTTTTTGTCTTTTTGAGACAGGGTCTCGTTATGTAATTGAGGCTGGCCTTGAGCTCACTTCGTAGCCCAGGCTCGTCTTGAACTCACAACAATCCTCCTGCCTCAGCCTCCTGAGTGCCGGGATTATAGGGGTGCACCACCACACCCGGCTTCATGTCTTTGTCTTTCTTATCTTGTTTCTGTTCTTTTCCCTTTAAAATAAAATTTAAAATAGTAATAGTAATAAAAAGCCAGTCTCACTACTCACTAGCACAGGATAAAAGCTATTCATGGATCACTGTACGGCATCAGACCCACTTCTTAGAGATTCAAATCCAGCAGTTAACCGCACCTCTGCCCTTGCAGTTCCACAACCCAGGAGAAGTGGCTGCACTGGTTGCTCCTGGCAGCAGGGTTATTACCTTTTTATTGTGTTCCTTCTCCAAACCCTGTCTGACACTATCCTCTGCGAGTCCTCACTCAAACTCTGGGGAAATTCATGCACACTGTGGACAGGGGCCATCCCTCTGGAACCCAGGGCTTCGGGCCCAGGGCAGACAGAAGATGCAGGGTTTGATGGGCCTTCTTTAATCTCAGCAGGTGTTATGATTTCAAAGATCAATTTTATTTTAAAGTTTGCTTTAATTCTGGCAAAGAAAAGACAATGTAAGTTGGATACGTCTTTCTGCGGTCTGATGTGATTCAGTCCCGCTTCTCCTCTACGTCAATGGACAGAAGGGTCACATAGGGTGCTCCACCTTCTCATAAAGTGACAACCATGAGACTCAGAGATAGGGGCCAGGGATACACCTCAGTGGCACAGCGTCTGCCTGGAAAATGCAAGGTCCTGAGTTTGATTCCTGGTACCAAGAAACAAACAAGTGAAAAAACACCTCAGATAGGACAGTGAAGTATGATACTGATTATTAAAATCCTTCAGCAAGATCCCAGATCTGGAACAACAGATCATGCTGCTTCCTTGGAAGTGAATGTTATTTTTAATATGGAAGAGCAAGCCCGCTAGGCACAAACTGTGTCTCTTAATCTTCAGTAAGAATCATATACTACTTAAAAGTACAAGTTAAATTCAGTTCATGACATAAATGCAGCCTGAATCATGAGCCATGTCTATGGGCAGAATTGTTTCCCCTGACCAACTCATACATTCAAGCCCTAATTCTGGTTTCTCACAATATATCTGTATTTGGAGATGGAACCTTTAAAGGGCTCGTGGAGTTCTTTATATAGTTTGAATATTAACCCTTTCTCAGATGTATGGTTTGTAAACACTTTCCACAATTCCACAGATTGGTATACATAGTCTACCCATAAGGCCCCATGGAGTTGAAAGGAATGCCCACATAAAACCCTGCACTGGGACTTTTGTAGCAGTTTTACTTATAATTCCAAAACTTGAGAGCAACTGGGATGTCTTTCAGTGCATGAATGGCTAAATAAACTGTGGCATATTCAGGTAATGGAATATTACTCAGCTCTTCCAAGCCATGAAAAGACACTGGAGGAACTTTCAATACATGTTGCTCAGTGAAAAATAAAAGTCAATCTGAAAAGGCCACATACAATAGGATTCCAACTACATTAGGTCCTGGAAAAATGCAAAATTATAAAGACAGTAAAAAAAAGTCGGTGGCTTTCATGGGTTAGGTTAGGATAGACTAATTTGAGGGCAGTGAAACTATGTTGCATGATACAATAAGGATGGATACGTCACTGTGGGCTTGTCCAAACTCACAGAGGTACATCTCCAGGAGCAAACCCTGATGTACACTGTGGACTTTGGGCCATTACGGTGTGTCAGTATCAATTCATCAACAATAACAAATGTACCACTCCAGTGGAGGATGTTGGTAAAGAGGGAGACAAAGGGAGGGGCAGGAAGGACACAGATATTCTCTGTACTTTCCTCTAATTGTGATGTGAACCTAAAATGCTTTTCAAAGATTAACTGTTAAAAAATAAAACACGCAACACAAGCCAGATGGAATAGTTCACATCTGTATCCTAGCACTCTGGACCCTGGAAGGTTATACAGGAAGATCACAAGTTTGAGTCCTGCCTTAGGTCAGGAAGATAATATAGGTAATAGCCCCCAAATCCTGCTATATGCCCTCTCAAATAACTTGACCATGGTCTCACTTACTGGTCAGGTGCAGTGGTGCACACCCGTGATTTCAGCACTATAAAAGGATGAAGCAAAAGAATTACAAGTTCAAGTCCTGCTTAAGAAACTTAGTACGATCCTGTTTCAAATTTTAAAAGGGATGTAACTCAATGTAAAAGCCCTGAGTTCATTTCTCTGTAGAAGTGTGTGTGTGTGTGTGTGGGGGGGATGCTGCCAGAAGTTGCGAGAACTTGAAGTAATTGATTTCTTGCTTCCATTTTACACTCTGACTCCTAAACAACACAGTTTAGTTTTGCCATCAGTAGGTAGAATATATTAGAAAAGCAGATCTTAAATCTGGTTTAGTGTCCTGGTCCTGCATTTACTAGGTACCTTCTTTTCCTCTCTCTGTCTCGGTTTTCTTAACTATGAAATGAGGATGGTATACAATTCCCTCATGATAGGACCGTGAGAATTAAATGAGATGATACATGTGAATTGTCCTGATTGGCTTAGCGCTCATGTCATGGTTATTTGCAGCTATTCTCTTCTGTACTTTCTGTCTTGCCAGATATATATATTTCTTAAAACTGCTAGTCCATTAGAAATACAGAGAAGACTGCATTAATATCAGATGTTAAAACAAGGTTTTGCTTTCTCCCCTCAGAACCAACAAAACAACACTTTTTAAAAAATAAATTTATGGAAAGCACAAGGAGGTGTGTCAGGTCTACGGAAGGAGAATGTGGGAGCGAGCCCCACACTGAAGGAAATGACTGTTGTGTAGCAATGAGTAGCTCTGGGTTCCAAACCCAAAGAAAGAAACAGGAGAAGTGCCAGGTCTCCAGGGCATTCGCAAGTTAGAAAATTAAGAAGTTATATTCAGAGCAATCAGACATAAAGAGAGAAGACACAGAGACAATGTTCAAAGCACTACAGATACGAGTGAGAATTGTTGAAGTGATAACATTATGTAAAATTCATCCAACAAGTTGGGAAATTCATGCAAAATGAATGACTTCTTGAGAAAATATAATTTACTGAAATTGACTCAAAAAGAAGTAGAAAACTTGAGTAGACCAATAACCACTGAAGAAATTGGAAATGCTGTGAAAAGAAAAAATACTCAAAACAAGATGCTGGTGAAAGCAATTTGGGAAGAGCTATTAAAATTAAAAACACTCGTACTTTTCCTCACTGACATCCCACTGCTGAGAGTCCATCAAAGGAAAAGAAAGCACCAGTACCACAGAATGTGAGTTATGGCTGTTAATGCAGACGTGTTTGTAGAAAAAATACAAAAACCAAAACCAGGAACTTGAGAAAATGCCCCAACACAGAAAGTAATTGTCATGGTTTGGGGGACATTGCAAGGGAAGAACATAATACAGGATACATATTTTATAAGATTATTTATGATAGTCACTCAAAGAATGATATACAAGAGAGTACAGGAAATCTGTCCACACACTATAGGCCAGGAATCCAGCTGAGGGCCTGGATCCCGTGATAATTTCCCATGTGAGTCCAGCTGAAGACCTAGAGCTCTTAACAGTGCCTCCCACAAATCCACCTGGAGGCCCAGAGCCCATAACAATATCTCATGCAGGCCTGTTTCACAGATCTGAGCTGGGAAGGCCCAAAGGTCAGTGGTGGAATCTAGGAAGTCTGTGCCAGCGGGATGAAGGACCTGTGCTAGTAGGCTGAAGGATCTGCACTGGAGCCAGGAAGCAATGTGCAAAGTAAGAACCAGAGCTCCCCCGAAAAGTACCACAGCCATCCTCAGCAACAGTGAGGTCCAGAGCTCCTCCAATGGTGAAGACAGCTGAGTTCCCATCAGGAAAGTCAACCCAGCAAGCTTCTTCAGGAGACTGAGCTGTGCACCTTCTTCCCCTCCAGAGCCAGGAAGCGATACTCAGAGTGAGGACCTGAGCTCCCCCAAAGTGAAATGGAGCTATTCTCAGTGCCAATAAGTCCCTGAGCTCCTTGGAGGATGAAAACAGCCGAGTTCATCAGGAAAGCCAGCATGACGAGCTCCTCCGAAACAACCAACAGCTCCCAACAGCTTCTCAGCTCCCAACAGCCTCTCTTCTTCTCCAGTTCTGCCTTTTATGTTGCTAGCAACAGTCCCCAGGTGGGCCTCCCACACCCAGCACCAAGCTGACTCAGTTCAGCTCGGTGTTATAAGCTGACCACCAGTTGTCAATCCCCTACAATAATATAGCAATAAAAAGTGGGCTGCATCTCTATCAGTTGATCTGTAGCAATTTCCAGAAGGTACTGATACTGAAAAAAAATGCAGCAGCATGTGTATGTTTATTTCAACTTTTGCAAACAGTACTCAAAATATACCCATCACGTGTGTGTGACTGTATACGCACATTTGTGCCATTTTATAAGCAGAGATAGCGCTGCAGAAATATATACCGATCTTTAAGCATCAGTTATAGAGTGAGAGCTGGGGAAGAATTGAGAAGGAAAAGAATGCAAATGGAAAGAAAGGAATTTGGCAAAAGAAAAGATGCCAAAGGGCTAAATTAAGGATTCTAAGATAAGACGTTTTCATGCTATGATCCCATCTGTATAGAATTATATATGTTTACATCTCAGAGTGCATGTATGAGTGTGATCTAAAGACACAGTACAGCCAATGTTTAAATTTAAAACTTCATTACAGTGAAAGACACAATGCCATTAATCCCCGTCAAAATATCTCCCTCACTTCAAACGCAATGAGCGTCTGCTTCCTACTCTCTGAGGCAGTTCTGAAGTCTTGTTTCCTGAGTGTCTTTAGTCCCACTATTGTGGTTGCCTGGATGTCCTCAGTTAATTCAAAGTATTTGCTTTCCTTGGTCATTTTGAATTTGGGCGAGAGCCAGAAGTTGCACAGTGCCAGAGGCAGTGAATAAAGGTGGTCTGAGCAACTGCTTTGCAGATACCAATACGCAATATAATAACCATTGTTAATTTCCTATCATCTTGTTTTGAAATTCTGTATCATTTTAATTGTTTTCTATCTTTAAAATAAAAAAGTGGATGAACATGTACCGTAATGTTTTTATGAGCCCACCTTTCAGTTAGATGACACTCAGCAGCAGCATTCTCTGTATTTTGTGTCAAAACTTGGAAAGACACTCAGGAAAAAGAACTTCCAGTACTACTTCGGGAAACAGCCTGCATGATGGATAAGTGTGTTTGAAGCTAGGGAGAGTATTCAGGGGTCAGGGGTATTAACAACAAAGAGACTTTTATTATAAGAAGTTTTAAAATTTACACATTCACTGAATTTATTACACCTCATATATATGTGTCTGTTTGTTTTATCAATACTCACGACTGTGAAAAGTAAAAGCTCAACACCAAACATGAATAAATAAAAAAGGCACCAACAGACTTTTAAAAGACAGTCCTGCCCCACCTTGAAGATGCAATGGGAACCCCTAGAACTAAAAAGTAGAAAGCTTCTCGGCTTGTTCTGTGAATCCTAAAGGGGTAGCTGAATAAATATCATCTGCAGACCCATGAGAACTATAGCTTCAGCTCACTGGTGAAGATAAAGCAAACCAAGAGTCAATCACACCCAGAAGCGTATAGAGGACTCACAGCCCACAGCCACCCAGGGCTCATTAAATAATGTCACGAGACACCCTGTTTCAGTTACAGCACTTCTGCCCTTCCAACAACAAAAAATTGATCAAACTAAAAAAAAAAATCAATAACTTTTCTTGGATCCATCAAAGAACTAAAGTCACAAGGCAAACCACCACCTTGTCTTCCGGAGAGACTGGTGAATGGAGAGAGCTATAGTCAAGACTCCCTTATCTGGAGAAGAAGCCCCTGATCCCATACAGTAATGAAATGTTACATGGTAATTTTAACAAGTTGCTGGAGGTTGAGAGGGAAATCCCTCTCTCCTCCATAGCCCCAGTCATAGATGATCTCTGGTTTTCTGATCAAGGAGGTGTTCAACAATTCAGTTCCATTCTGAGACTAACTACTCACTGGTAACAAAGATCCCCCACCCTAGATTAAAGAACTCATTACAGTAAGACTTAACAACAAGACAACAAACAACAAGACACTTCAGATACGAGCCACAAATGGGGTGCCCAGTATACCCATACTCCCACAGTCACGTACACATTCAAAGGTCCCCACAACCAGTACATCAGATTTGAGAAATTACCAGAATGACTCACAGAAGTGAAGTAAACACTTAACTTTGTTTACAGGCTCGTCATAAAGGATACGACTCGGGAGACGCCATATTGAAGAATTCTCCACAGCGAAGTATAGGGGTGAGGAGGGTCACAGCTTCTGTGTCCTCTCTGGGACCCAGAACTTTCACAGTACATCACCGTGTTCACCCACCCAGAAGTTCTCCTTGCCCTTGGGAGAATTTGTATGCAAGTTGTATCACACAGACATAGTTGAGCAAATTATTGCCATTGGTGATTGTATTCAATCTCCAATCCACTTCCCCTCCCCAGAGTTTGGGGCGTGAGGCTACAAGTCACAGTGCTCGGACCAATGCCTTGGTCCTTCTGGTGACCGGTGGTCATCCTGAAGTTATTGGGGGATGGCCTTTGAGTGAAGTCACCACTCTAGCATACAATGCCAGGAAATTCTAGAGGTTTTGAAAGTTTTATGCAAAGAGCCAGGGACAAAAACCAAAATATACCAAAACATGTATGTTTTTATTATACTATAGGGTAGCACCCACACTTTTACCAGTTTTATCTCCAGAACCCCAGTAGCTACTCCCTATGTGAAATTCTCTGTGTCTCTATCTGGTTGGAAAAGAGGGAGAAGAACCACCACTGTGAAATATTTATTCCCAGACATACAGGGCTACCCTCCAAGGGATAACACTCGCAGAGCCTTATCTCACTTGCGGAGAGAGCATTCTCTTACTCCAGGCACCAGCAGACTTCCTGGCCAAACTGAAGAGAGGAGGAAATGAAACACTGTGACATCACAGCCCAATGACGTCAAAGCCCAGTGACGTCACAGCCCAGTGACGTCACAGCCCAGTGACGTCACAGCCCAGTGACGTCACAGCCCAGTGACACCGGCCCATTCAATCAACGAGATTTAATCACAAGGTCTAGAATGCTTCCCTCCACACACCTTGCCAGCCCACCGACTGGGCCCAGGGTTATAACAGCAAACAGTATCTGAAAGAACTACAAGAGACAGCATCTCTTTGAGGACTTGAGACTAGGGACATCTAACGTCAACAGAGGAAACCAAAATGCTGGAATACGGGAAACCTCTGGCACCTAGGGCCACAGCAAATCAGTCACAACCCACCTGATAGATTAACATGAAACTTCACCCTGGAGGCGTGCTTCCCGCAATTCCTATGACATAATACATCACATGCCACTTTAAATAAAAAATAGATGGCACGTTAAGAGGCAAAGAGTGTAAGTGCTAACCAACTACAGGGATTTTATTGATACTAATTATCTAACGAATAAGAAAATGGTATTTAATTATTCAAATAGACACTGGAAAAACATGCCATACATTTTTGCCTTTCCTTTTCTTCCTAGGAAAATTCCTAGAAAACTTGCTTTTAAACTGAAGAAAGAATATCTACCAAAAGTCTACAATAAATGTCAGTGTAAGGAAGTCCATAATATGATCCAGCAATCCCACTTCTGAGCATATGCACAAAAGAACCGGAAACAGACATATTTGGACACCTATGCTCAAAGCAGCATGACTCTCAATAGTTAAAACACAGAAGCAACTCAGGTGTTTATCCATGGATGAATATGTAAGAAAATGTGGTCTGTGTATACAACAGACTATTATTTAGTTTTTAGAAAGAAAACATTCTGTCATATCTATAACATGAGTTAAGAGGATCTGTGAAAAGATAGCTGTATCTTCCTCAAACAAGTAAGACACACAGGGGAAAAATATATCTATGGAAGTATCTTCAAGATGATCTAAATAAAGATTTATGTTTCTCACTGGGAAAATTTAATGCAAAGATTTTAAATCTCCAACTTAAAATCTCTATAAATTAAGTACTCAGTGAATTAGTTTTGAAGAGCATTTTTTCCAAATTGACCAGCTATTATTGTAATAAATATATTCAAAGTTTCATAAAAATAGAGGAAAAAAAAATAATGAGGGTCACATGTTCCATCTGCCTCACCAAAACATTCTGAAGCTAGGTGTGGCACACAAGGGTAATCCCAGAACTCTGGCACGCGGAGGCAGGAGGACCACAAGAATGAACCCAGATGGGGCAGCTGAGGGACTTAGAGTGAAGCTGTCTCAAAATGAGATAAAAAGAGCTGGAGATGAAGCTCAGTCAAAGGTCCGGAGTGCAATCCCCAGTACTGCAAAAGAAACACAAGTAAGAGAAAATGTCATGAGAACAGAGTAACATTAGTAAGATGGCAGAAGAGACGCTTCTCGCTAGCATTCATCTCCTCATCACCCCTGCAAAAAAATCAGTCTGAAAAACCCTTCATGAGAAAGCATACTTTCAGTAGAACTAAGTACTTTAATTCAGGTGACAGCGTATAGCTGCCGGAGCACAGAAATCAGGCAAGACGAGGACAGGAGGGTAGGAGTTCCCCATTACCCTCTCCATCTGCCCCAAATTCATGCAGCCTAGCATGGAGAGAAACGCCCTACACATTAGGGCAGACCCCTCCACCTCAGTGAACTCAGGCCAGCCCTTGGCAAACACAGACGTCTGGCTTGACCCAGTACCAAGCTAGTCCCTGAAACCCCAGAGCCCAAGCCAGCCAAGGAAATAAGACTGATCTCCCGCACAGACCCAGCTCCAAGGCAGCCTTCATCCCACCCGGTTCTGCAAGAAAGAAACTGCTAAGGAGAGTGTAACTGGGAAAGCCGTCATTCAGAAATGGAGGAAAGAGATGAAGAAAAGCAGAAACTGAAGGAATTCATCACCATGAGACTTGCCTTACAAGAAATGTTAAGGGTAATTATTTAAATTGAAAGGAAAGAACGCCAACTACCAGCATGAAGATATACAAGCATAAAACTCACTGTAAATGTAAGAATACAGGTCAAGTTCAGAACACTCTAACAGTAACAGCGTATGGATCACTTTTATTTCTAGTATAAAAGTTAAAAGATGAAAGTATTTAAAATAACTGTAGCCAAAAAGTCTGTGAATGGGTACAGAATATAAAAAGATATAAAATATAGCATCAGTAACATGAAATGTGGAAGAAGTTAAAGCATAGAGTTTTTGTAAACAACTGAAGCTAAGGCGATGCCAACTGAAAACAGACTGCAAGAGGATTTACGTAAGCCACATGGTAACCACAAAGAAAAAGCCTGCAGCGCTGCGGGTATAGCTCAGTGGCACAAGCGCCTGCCTGGCAAGCACAAGGTCCTGAGTTCGATCCTCAGTATCGCAAAAAAACAAAAAGAAAGAAAAAGCCTGCAGTCGATAAATAATAAAGTGAAAAGAAGCAAAGCATACTGATATAAATAAATAATCTTCAAGTCACAAAGGAAGAGAGTAAGAGAGAAAAAGGATCAAAACAACTATAAAACAGAAGACAAAAAAAGGGTCATAGCAAGTCCTTCACTAGTAATATTTTTAAAAAACATAAATGGATTAAGCTCTCTAATTAAGGGCATAAAACAGCTAAATGACTTTTTAAAAAAGATCTATACATACCCAAGCCTGAATCATGAAGAACAGAAAATATGAAAAGATCAATAACAAATAAAGTGATTGAATCAATAATAAATAAACTCCCAACAAGGAAAAGCTTAGGAGCTGACAGTTACAATGGCAAATTCTACCAAATGTTTAAAGCATTGATGCCACCCTTTCTCAAACTCTTCCCAACAAGTCAAGAGAGGGAACATTTACAAGTGTTTTTACAAGGCCAGAACTACTGATACCAAAGTTGACAAGGACATCCGAAAAAAAAGAAAATTACAGAACCAATAACCTTGATGAAGACAAAACTAAAAACTTTTCAACAAAATCCTGGCAAACAGATTTCCAAGCACAATAAAAGAATCATACACCAAGATCAAATAGGATTTAACCCTGGGATGCAAGGCTGATTCCATACATGCATATCAATAAATGTAAACCATCACACAACAGAATGAAGGATAAACTCCACATGCTCATATCAATAGACACAGAAAAAGGACTGGGCAAAATTCAACACCCTGTCATACTAAAATCTCTCAGCAAGTTCGGTACGGAAGGAATGCACTTCAAGATAATAAAGGCCATATATGCCACAATCACAGCTAAAATCAAACCCATTCATGAAGAGGTGAAAGGTATTCCTCTAAGATTAGGAACCAAATAAGGACATCCACTCTTACTACTTTGATTCAAGATAACACTGGAAGTCCTAGCCAGAAAATTAGGCAAGAAAAGGAAGTGAAAGGAATCCAAACTGAAAAACAAGTTAGTGTGCCTGTCCCCGGAAGACATATTTCCCCTCCCAAGTCTCTACCAATAATCTGTTAAAACTGACGGACAATTGCAGTAGAGTTCCTGGATACAATGAACACAAAAAACTCAGTTTCATTTCTATACGCTGACAGCAAATGACTTGAAAAGGAATTAAGAAAACAATGTCCTTCAGAAGCACATTTTTAAAATAGTAACCTGTTTAGGAATAAGGGGTCAGAATATCTCTATACCTGTAACAAAGCTAGTGGGAACAAGCATATTGACGCAAGAAAATATAAACAGGCTAGCGCGACAAAACACAGCAGTCCAGAGTTACAGTCCTGACTGCAGACAGACGTGCACAGCAATGCAGCTGGCGCTGATAATTGGAGACACCTGGTGTTACTCATGGCAATCACTAAGGTGGCCAGAGCCGAATATACGTTTGGAAATTTCTAAATGACTCAAGGCTTGCCCTTCTCATGACCATCACAAAATTAAACTGCAGGTAAAGACTCAGATATCAAAAACTGGAGTGACTGCTGAACAACGAAAGAGAACGCTTCTGCAATATTGGAATGGGGAAATACAAGACATGAAACCACAGGAAGAATCACTGGAAACAGTGATTGACTTAACCCATAATTAATTTAAAACATCTACTTGACAAAGATATTTTAAAGAAAGTTACAAGGCCAGTTCAAGAGAAGAAGCATTGTAGGAGAAATTATTTGTATACCATACAATAGAAACAAAATGGGTGTGCATAATATTTCAAATGCTCCTATAACGTATTTTAAAAGACAAGAAGAACGATTATTCATTTTTTAAAACAGAAAAAATTAGCACGGGATATCCCTAAAAGAATAAATGCGAATGGCTGGTAAAGATTTAAAGAGATATTTAAACATTCCTGATCATTAGGAAAGTGGCCTCATTCAACTTCGAGAAGAGGCTGGCCATAACTTCTTGTGCTCTTTCCAAAACTGGCCAAGTTCCCATCCTTTCTGCTATGTCTTCATTCACCATTAGCTTTCATTCCTTACAGAACTACAGTCTTTCCACTAACTTTGCCCTGTGTTCTGAAGGCTCATTTTACACTGCGACACTAGTTGGTAAAAATGTTAAGGAAATTTTAGCTCCTCAAAAAAAAAAAAAAAAAAAAATAGTATTGGTCTTCTAGGGCTGCCTTAAAAAGACACCACAAACTGAGTGACATAAAATGAGGACAATGTATTATTTCACAGTTCTGGAGGCTAGAAATGTAAGTCACAAAGTCAACGGGGCCACTCTCCCTCTGAGAGCTGCATGGCAAGAATGTTTCTTTGCCTCCATCTAAGGTCCAGTGGCCCCATTTCTTGGGCTGTGGCAGCATGAGATTAACCTTCATGTCTCCCTTCAGTGGCCTCCTCTCTCTGTGTGTTTCTGTGTCTTCACGTGGAGTTCTCCCTGTGCCAGTTTATTCTCATAGAGATATCAGCCATAAGACAGTAAGGCCTCAACCCACTCTCATATATGACACTGACTTACCTAAGTACATCTTCAATGACCCTATTTCCAAATACAAGCATATTCGGGGGTACTCAAGGAATAGAACTGAACAAATATTTTGAATAGGACACAATACAAACCCATAACACTGCACTCAACAATAAAAAGCAATGAACTATTAACACACACAAAGACTTAGGTGAATGTCCAAGGCATTATGCTGAATGAAAGAAAACAATCTCAAAAGGTTACATATTTCATGACTATTTATATGACATTCTCAAGAGACAAAACTACAGTGGTGGAGAACAGATCAGAACTTGCCATAGGGCAGGAGCAGGGGAGGGGTATATTATGCAACGGTTGTCAAAATTCACAGTGAATGTTTAAACTTTATAAATGTACACGACATGTACAGGTACCAATTCCCTATGATGAATGTGACCATTATGTATACCTAAAATGTACCAATAAACATAATTTTTAGAAACTGTTAAGTAAACTTTTAAAATATGGCATTATAATGATACACATCATCCTTAACCCCCCTCAAAATAATCCCCACGTTTACGACACTGTTATGCGATCATTATTGCCAGCTTCTGAAGCAGTTCTGGAAGTCCTCTTTCATGAGTGTCTGAACCAGGAATGATTAAAAATATGATGGCTGCTGTTGCTGAGTGCCAGCAGGCGGAAAGGCAGGCTCCTGAGAACACTGGACTGCTTCCTCTTCCACCTTCTCCTCCTGCTCTGGACTGGGGAGACTTTTGGCTCTCCCCTAGAGTCAAAGTAATTACGAAAGATAAACATTTTGAGTCAGTTCAGGACCTCAAAGCAGCCGTGCCAGTGCAGCTAAAGGCACTCAGTGAAGAAGACTCAAGAACTGCTCGAGAAAGTAGCAAGAATGATGGTATACATGTGTTCAAAGCAAGGGGAAAGTGTTCTGAGGCGGATTAGGGACAGTGGGTGTTTCACCGTAATAACTGATTAAATTCTAAACAGTCATCCTACTTTTGGTCATAAGTTGTAAAGAAGCCATACACAAGACTGGTTTTTGGTGGTGAACAAAATTGCTCTGTAGTTTGTTTGCAGCGGTGGTCACATGAATGTATGCACGTGCTTAAATTCACACAGTTAGATTGAGCGTAGCTAATTCAAAATGTTCCAAAATCCAACGCGTTTTTGAGTGCCAACACGATATCATAGGTGGTGGAAAATACCAGTTGTACAAATCAGTGGCTGAGTAATACCTTTGCTTTTGGATGATTCAACCTGTACAAACTTTGCCTCATTCACAAAATTATTTAAAATACTGTATAAAATTATATTTAGGCTACGTGTAGAAGGTGTACATGAAACATAAACTTCATGTTTAGATTGGGTTCTTAATGCTGAGATACTGAATTATATGTGATTAAAAATACAGTGAATGTTTCAAGTTTTCATAAAAGATTATTAGAGCAAAAGACATATTAATTCCCTTTAAAATACTTTCCTTTGCTTCAAACACACTGACAGTATTTCTTTGTTCTTGGCAATGTTGTTTACTGTAATAAGTTTTCTTTTTTTTAACTTAAACATTCACCATATCTTTCAATCACGCTTGAATATCTGCAAATGTTCCTAAACCTGAAAAAAAAAAAAAAACATGAAACACTTCTGGCTCCAAGTATTTTAAACTGTACTTAAAAGTGAGCTTCACTACATTGTAAATCAAGAAATAAAAAATTAAAAGATACCACAATTCAGAGTATTCTTGAACCTCTGCATTGTACTGGTTTCAATGTTCAGAGGTCCACCCAAGTATTTAGACTACAATGATACACTGTGTTGTTTGAGTCACATAAAATCAGCCCCAAGCAGAATACAATGATTCTGGCATATTCCCATCTTACATGTATAGCTCTTGATTTGATAATTTTTCCCCTATTGAGAACTGTAATGCAATATCATTTATTCATCATATACTTCACAAAAATTGATGATCACAGAGTCAGTCTGACAAAACCATAGAATTTCTTTAAACAAAAAAAAGAGAAATGGTTGTGCTGTGCAATCCTCATGTAATTAATATAACTCAAATATGAATTGTTTTTCCAGAGAATTTCATAATGACCCAATCCTTCCATTACTGTAAAAATCACTCTTTAGCACTGTCCTATGATCATCTTGTTCCACTACTCACACTGTAAATATTCAGCCCATAAGAGATAATTTGTGTTTTGTGTTCATTCAATCCCTGAGATATGTAGATTTCTGTCCAAGGCAATGCACAATTTTTATGCCAGGCTATTCTTGGTTCTCACATGTGGAATCTGAACAGTTTCAGTTCTCCTTTCACCAAAGTTCTCTGATCTCTAAGAATATACTTATGGGCATAACAACAAACACCTAGAATGCCTTGCTCCTAAGGTAAGTCAATTATGGGCAACCTGGCTGGCTACAGCCTCTCCTACATCTCCTTTCTCCAGAACCCAGTTCATAAAAACTTGGCCTGGGAAGATGGAACAAGTCTGAACATCCCAGGCAAGGTGACTGGGATGTACCAAGTAAAGGAGATTGTCCGCAAAGCCTAAAGCAAGCTGCTTAACTCACACTATCTGGATTTGAATCACTGCCGCAACACTTCCTGTCTCTATGATCCCAGAGGCATTAGTCAGCATCCAGGTTCTCCATTTCCTCATCTGTTTAATGGGGAAAATAAGAATAAACTGCTTCACAGGGTGGTGAAGACTCGGTGAGCCACTGCTCAGCAAATGAATGCATTCTACACAAGTAACTGCCAGTATCCTGAAAATGGCAAAGGCCATTTAGAGGTTTTATACAGGGAGTGACATCATATTTTGATTGAAAAAGAAAATCTCATTCTAGCTGGGCTGCAGGTGACAGAAGATGAGGAAGCACGTGATTGTGAGTAGCAGCAGGGTGTGCTCTCCTTTGTGAGACTGGGTGGTAAAGCAGTGGGAGGCACTGGGCGTGGATTTCACGTTCTGTCAGGAACTCAACCCAATCAATCAAGATCATAGCTAAAAGCTAGAGTTCAGTCTCCATGGATCACCCAAACAGAAACAGCCAGCATACATGTGGGGGTAGGTACAGGCTGTGGACGTGAACATGAAGGGTCAACCTGCAGAAGTGAGTGGAGACGTTGCTCTTCAGGGAGTCAGTAGAACACAAAGTAAAGGCAAGCGTTTCGGAAGCGTTTGAGCAGCTTCAGGGGAAAGAAGTCAGAGAAGAGATAGACAAAGAGATTTAAGAATGAAGCAAGTAAAGGAAGGGGTCGTAAGATCTAGTTGCCATGACAGACCTGTAGCTTTTCTCGTTTTGAGGATATCTAAGCGCGCCATATCAGAATTAGACCTGATTCCAACCCCAGCTCTACCACTTAGCTACTCACCCAATTTTGCATGGGTCCCCTGATGTCACTAAAAGCCACGTTATTCAGGTATAAAATCATATAATACAAAATGCCATGATGCTCCCATTGTTGAATCAGTGTTTAAAAGCCACAGGGTGTAAGAAACTCCAACTCCATCTTTTCTATCAAAGGATTTAAACTGAAGCTCCATCTTAAAACTCCAGTCCACCCTAGCTTGCCCTCCTGCATCCCTTATGGTAGGGTTTGTAGAAATGCCAGCTCAGTTTAAATTCTACAAAGATAGTTTATCAATAACCAAGGACTTTCTGTTCCCTACACCCTTTCCCTTCCAGGTCTTCCTTCACCTTAGTAACTCCTCCAATCCTCCCCTGGTGCCACTTAAACTAGTCAATCAAGATAGATTATGAACCTTCAATCCAACCAATAGGAAAAAGGTCAGCTGATCTCCTGTGTTAGAGATAAAAGGGACAACCCTCCTTTGTCCTGTGTACCTGGTACCTCATTGCTGGGTTGTGCTCATGGCCTTTTGCAAAAGTAAAAGCTTTGTAGAGATTTCCTAATGTCTGAGCACTTTATAAACTACACTGACAAACTGAGTCTAGGGATTTATTTCCAAAAAGAGAAAGACATGCAGCACATGTCTGTAGCCACCCCCCACTGTCATTACACCATGGCCAGATCCACTAAGAACTTCCAAAGTGTTCTCAGGCATTTCTCCTCAAGAAAACATATGTAACCACTAAAGCTGAGCAACTGAATAGCAACCTTTGGAACTAGTCTCCACCTAGGACGAATTCAGTGTTTCTTAGTCTAGCATGATTATTTCCAACACACCAGCTCCCGACACACCTGCTCATGCCCCACAGTGTTCCCTCCTGATCCCACTTTCCTCTACTTTGGTAACAGAAATTGTCCAAGTTCCCTGATGTCCTGCACCAGCTCTAGTGAAGCTTTCTTTGCTTTTAAAGGAATGTGTGTTTCAGCTACCTCTGGCCACTAGAATGTGCAGGGATGGGGCTAAGGGATTGAAGGGCACTCTCAAGAGTAGCCTAAGAGAAGAACAGTGTTGGGAATCATTTAGGAAGAAAGAGAAAGGCACACAATGGCTTGAGCCATTGGGCATGAAGTGGAAACAAGGGAATAGGACTCTGCAGCACAGGGCAGAGAGGAGGAGCTTCACTCCAACAGCCTTCTCAGGAATACCAAATAAGCACCGAGTGCTCACAGAGGTAGAAGAGTGGAAACAATGCTAACAGTCCTTTGTAATACTCCCTCAGCTGCGAAACAAGCAGCAGTGGAAGAACCAGAAAAGCCAGAGGCCAGATATAGTCACTACAGTCGTGTGTCCACGACTCATCCGACACACCCAGAAGTGTGCCTTATTAATCCCTTAGATGGCTCCCAACAATCAACTTGACAATCAAGATTAACTATGACATTGCCCAACCTGCCAGTCAGCCCCAGAGAAAAGCCAGTATATGATCTAAACTACCAGTGAGGGGCTGGGGATTTAGCTCAGCGGCAAAGTGCCTGCCTGGCAAGCGCAAGGTCATGAGTTCGATTCCCAGTACCAGAAAAAAAACTACAAAAACAAAACAAAACAAAACAAATTTTCACTACCAGTGAAACCCAAAGCCTTGTACAGCACGGACCATAAAAATGGGAATATACTTCATTCATTATTAGTGCCACAATTCTTGGCCATGGCCCAGTTCCCTTGGAAAGTTCCTCCTTGAGTGAGCTTTCCACGTCCAACTGCACATTTTAGGAGTACAACCACCTAGGATTGCCAGCCACTGAACTTTGGCAGTAAAATGAGAAATTACTCAACAAAAGGTCCAAGTTTAGTACAACGCTTTTTAATGGGTCGAAAGATACAGCATCTCCTTCTGCATGAAAAGCGTGTTTCTTCATAAAAATCCGCATTGTTTTCATCCTCTCCCACCATACTTGCTGGTCTCTCCTTAGCACAGAACTGTTTAAGCCACCATGAGAGGTTAGAGAAACCCTGAGCAGAGACCATACTTTCTGGCTGTCAGTGTGCCCCTCTATAAAACATCCTTTCCTTTCTCCAGTTTGCAATCCCTCCAGGTGCAGAAGGAATAACCTCAGAAGACCCCCAAATCTGTACTGTGCACTGCAGAACCAAGAATAGCACGGTCATCATAATTGTGTGGAGGAAAGAGGAAGTATTAGGGATAGAAAAATAAGAAACAAGGTGTCTTGGTTACTTTTCTCTCATTGCTGGGACAAAACACCCAAAGCCCAAAATTAAGGAAGGAAAGGTTTATTCACCTTACAGTTTGTGGAGGTTTCAGTCCATGCTTGGCTGGCTCCAAGACAGAGTGGCACATGGCACAAGGCAACTGTTCATGGTGGTGGAACAGCAAAAACAGCCAGAGCAAAAGGGAGGAATGGCAGCTGGAAAAGCAAGCCTCTTTGCCTCCCTTACACTGTATGCAAACTACCTGCCCCAGGGCAAGTGTAGTACTCATATCCGTAATTCCAGCACTGGACTGTGAATCAATCATAAACTCTAGAAGCCTGCCCCATGACAGCACGAGGCTTTGGGGGCACATCCAGATACAAACCATAACACAAGAAAATAAAAATTTGTTTTAATGTTTCAAGAATCTAGGAGCAAGGGGAACACACACACCTCTGAATATACTCAGAGGTTGGATTTACATGTAATGAAGGGATTTAAAGATAAGGAAGAGGGGTCCACCTACTTTGGGGCCAGAGAATTTTTGAAAAGGTTTCCCTTTTCAAAGGCTAAGTAGAATTTGTCAAGTCAGTCAACATGTGGGGGTTTTTCTAGCCCATTAAAAATGTTCAAATTTTTGATGCCATACATGAGTGTTTAGAAAGGACATTTATAGCTTCATTATAGAAGTCATAAAACAGAATAACCCCAAAAGATTTAAAATAAGACACAAAATATCATCAAATAAAAATGGCAGAAAATGGAATTGGTAACACAAACACCATAACAAATAGAAATTAAAATAAGACGTGTCAGTAAGGGACCCAGGAAGATATTTTATTAATATGTGATCCGTAAAGAAGCTCTCAAAGTCTTTATTGGAAATAAACTGAAACTTATTCACCCAACAACAGAACTTCAAAATATTTATTTAAAGCAAAACCACTCAGAATCTCGTGGAGAAAGTGACACGTCTTGCTCAGAGACTTATAGTTTAAAACATTATAAAGAAATAAGCATAGTGGTGCAGTCCTGTAATCCCAGCACACGGGCAGTCAGACGCAGGAGGACCACAAGATCCAACCCATGAGCTCAGCCTGGGCAACTTGGCAATTTAGCAAACCTTGACTCAAAAACTCAGAAGGCCAATGGGTATAGTTCAATGTAAAGGCACTGGATTCGGTCCCCAGTACTGAACGCAATATCTAAAGGATACCAAGGCTTTCATGAAAATGTATATTTTTGTGGACATATTACTGTATCTTCCATTGCCAGTGACATAATACCACAAACCAGGTGAGTTACAAAAGGAGTGAGAGAAAGAGTTATTTCAGCTCATGGTTCTCAATACAAAGTCAAAGGGCCACCTTTGCTGATGCCCCAGGCCTGAGGCATCTCCTGGCGGAAACATGGAGTGTGAATGTGTGTGAGTGTGTGTGTGTATGTGTGTGTGTGTGTGTGTGTGTGTGTACCTGGTCTCTCTCTCCCTCTCCTTAGAAAGTCACTAACTTTCAATCATACAGGCTCCAAACTGATGACTTTACCTAATCTTTACCACTTTCCAAAGGACCCACCAGTAAACACCGTAATTAGACTTAATTTCAAAACGTGAAGCATCAGGGGACACTCAAACTGGAGCACACATCTATATTCTGTACACAGAAAACCAATATCCTTTAAAAAAATTTATCAAAAAGTCAATGTGTTTATTAGGCCACTAACAAAATGTCAATAAATTACCCCAAAGTTGAACATTTTAAAAGGTGCACAGAGGAATTAAGGAGGTATGTTTAAAAACTATTAACAAATATCCGTTTGAAGATTTAAAATAGCTTTCTAAATAAGTCTTGAGTTAAACAGAAATTCAAACCTAAAATTATGACCTGTTCAGAACTAAAGAAAGAGAACACTACACATCTAAATTATGGAATGTAGCAGTAGTCTAAAAAAAATTTATGACTTTAAATGCCTGTATTAGAAAACATGGAAGACTGAAAGGGCACAAACTAAACATTCAACTCAAGGAACTGGAAAAAAAGAACAATTAAAAAAAAAAACTAAAGAAAGTAGGAAAGAAGAATGAATAAAGATACCAATAGAAATAAATGGAATAGAAAAGGGAAAAAAATAGGAGACTACAGCAATAAAATTAAATGCTCACTTTGTAAAAGCAGCAATAAAATAAATTCCTGACAAGATGGATCAAGAAATAAAGACACAAATAACAATGTTAAGAATGATAAAGAGGAAATAACTACAAATGTGGAGAAGCTTTACACCATATGTAAATTTACATCATTAAACCTGAAAGTCTACATTAGGTAGATGATTATTAAGAAATTATCAAAGAGGAAGAAAGTCAGCAAAGTATCTAACCCTCCCAAATCACTTAACCTAGAAGATAGTTTCACGAACAAGTTCTACCAACATGCCTATAACACATAACCTGCCCTTTATTGTGACTATTTTAGAACACTATAAAGACTAAACCCTCAAAAGAACAAATTAATGCATAAATCCAAACACCAAAAAACTGTATAATAGACTGTTGGTTTTAGTTTAGCAGAATCCTAATGCAGTAATGCATCAGAAAAAGTAGGATTTTGGGGGGAAGCTCTGATGGCCCATCAATAATGAGTGAGGGCACAGGATTTTGTTTGTGATTTATTCCTCTAGGGGTCTCTGGGTGTCCTAAGTCTCTCCCATTTTTCCTCTTGACCACAGAATAGCAGTGCTGATGGCATCTGTTAGGAAATGAACCATCTTCACAACATGAAAGGAAATCCTAGATGTTCATTTCCATAAATGTTAAAAATTTTGATAGGTATCTGCCTGAATGCCCAACAAAAACTCACAGCAAGCTAGAAACAGAAGTTTTATTTCATCTCATAAAGGACATTTAGCCCACATCCAATGCAAAAATCACACTCAGGAGTGACACACATAAGTATTCTTTTTAAAATACAGAAGTTGAATGTTGTTAATATTCAACATTGTTCTGGATATTACTGGCATTGAATCAAGTTTTTGAAAAAACTTAAGGCTATTAAAATTGTAAAGAAATCCATTAACGTCATTATTTGCATATGTTATATTTTTTTTACCTAAGAACTCCTAAAATCAACTTAATTTTTTAATTAGAAATTTATTAAGCTGACTGATTACCAACAAAAATCAGTAGTTCTCCTAAATATAACAATGAGAATTTATAATGGAGGCTATATGCTAATTATAACAGTTGATACAAAATTCCTGGCAGTAGATGTAATAAAAATGTACAAGATACAAGGAAAATAACCCAAACATACTGGGGTATATTAAAAATCCTTACATTAAAAGATACACCATGTCCCTTCATCAAAAGGCCATGCACCAATGTCCTATCTCAATGTAACTCCACTAAGAATCCCAATATAATGTTTTAATACAATTTAAGAAACTTCTGGCTGGGTGTGGTGGTGCATGTATGTAATCCCAGCACTTGGGAGGCTGAGGCAGGAGGATTGTTGTGAGTTCAAGACCAGCCTGGGCTACAAAATGAGCTCAAGGCCAGCCTGAACTGCAAAGTGAGGCCCTGTCTCAAAAAGACAAAAAAAAAGAAAGAAAAAAGAAAAATAAACTGCTAGTAAAATTTAAGTGGAGAAGGACAAATGAAAATAGAAGTCCCCAGGCCCCTCCCCCAAATTCTCTGATGTTGGGAGAGGGGGGAACATACCCGGGTATTTGCCATCCTAGCAATCAGCATGAGGACAAGCAGAATGTGTCAGAAGCTGTAGTAACGGAAAAACTGCTTCTTCTGGAAAGATGAGTGAGCGGGGCAGAACAAATAATGCTGAAATAGACCACGCCCATGTGGAAAACTTGACTGTGTTATAAGAAACCTCGCTCCCTACTGGGGGGAATGGAAAGTATTTTCCCATAGTAGACCCTGAAAAAAATGAAATTCCAGATTGATTTGTACACGTAAAATAAATATGTAAGAAACAGAACACTAAAATCACAAACAAAAATAAAAAGAAGATTCACTACTTCAAAATGTACGTACCTGTGAGCCAAAAGGTACTCTAAATAGAACTGAAATACTGAAGGCAAATTGGGGGAAAAAAATACAAGGAACTGGGACAAAGAACACAATGTTATTCATACCAAAGTGACAGGGAGTGTGGGGCCTTAACTCAAAACTCCTTATCAATTTCTTTTGACTTCTCCTGGCTCCATTACAGACATTATAAATGTCCTTGTAGCGCAGGCTTAGCCTTCTGATAAGAGGGGCAGATGCCACCAGCACTGCTAATCTAAGATCAAGAGGAAAAAGTAGAGACTCAGGACTCAGCAGAGACCACTAGATTAGAAAAGAACAAACTCTTGTGCCTTAACCTCTACTCATCAGTAGCATGATTTGTGGATTTAGACTTTCTTCTGAGGCAGACAGGAATTTAAAAGGGGTTCGTGCTAAAACCCTCGCCTGTTCACTTGGGCCTGCACATGCTCAGTAGGTAACTTAAAGCAGAACACAGCTAGGTAACTAAAAGCAGAACAAACCTGGACCTTCGTTTTGTATCCACAGCCTTAGAACTCTGGCTGTAGGTATGTTAATCGTTTGGCAGAAGTCTAACATCCCTAAACTGACCTACTGTTCTATCTCATCCTCGTTTAAGATGAAGGACACGAAGGTAAGAGTAACTAACGCAACTGTCAGGATTCATTACGTTGTCTGTTTACCAGCTTTTGTAAGGTTCGGTTCTAGACCTCCTCCCTGGAGCAACTGCTAGAAGCCTCCAGCCGTTATCCTGAACCAGCAGTCAACTGAGTCCTGGAAAAGCAGAGCCTCAGAGGATTCACACTGTCACAAACAGTGAGAGTCACTTCCCGGGGACTGACCTGTACCTCAAGCCATGAGGATTCCTCCAGAGCTGTGATGCCGGGACTGAGATAATGACTGTCTAGACTCCAGCCCACCTCAGTACCCTGTAAAGTAATCTCTGTTCTTTTGTGGCTGAGCTGCTCCAGTCCTCTTCATCAGAGCCGCCCTCCTCGGGCTACTCTAGCCGGAGCCCTTTCCTTATCCCTCCTCTTACTTTCTAACTGAAACTCATGCCTATCAATGCACACCATAGCTTTAATTTACTTGATCACTAAAGCAGAGGTCCGTGATAGCTGGTGACACACAGAGACCCCAGGGCCGAGAAGACTGAGGCCTACGAACAAATGCCCACTGCCTCCTGTCTCTAGGCCTCACAGTGCGTTCAGAAAAATAAATGTTTATTTGCTTAAGTCACTATTCATCTTATTCCTGTTCCTCAGAAAAGATGCTTCCAGTTACTAACAGCAGCATTTAAAAAGCATTGTGGGAATCACTACAGTAAGGACAAACAATCCAACAGAACAATCAGTAAAGATCAGAATAGATAACTTAAAGGAGAAGAATAACAAAAGGTACACCAGACTCATAAGAATAAGCTTGTTGTCAGGGACAGAATAAAATAGTGAAACAGCATTGTTTAGCCTTCAGATTGGCAGAAATGAAGATAGACAGAGGAAGAATTAAAATACCTAGCGCTGTCAGGGAGCAGTGCATCATCGCTATCATATGAGATTTCTTGGCACATTCGTTTTGAAAGTTCATTTTCAGAGAGATAATCAGAACTAAAGGGTCTTCCCTTAACCCAGTGCTTCTACCTCTTAGACTCCATCTTACATTTTTTAAATGCATGTGCGCACAAAGATACAGGTTCAAACTATTGTTAATTTCCTATCATCTTGTTTTCAAATTCTGTATCATTTTTACTGCTATTATCTTTAAAATAAAAAATATATGTTCAAAGAGACTCACTGTTGGATTGTAATAAAAAAGAGCACTTTACATATCTAATACCCAAAACTTATGAAGAAGTTTACTTTGCCTTATGGTTTTGGAGGGTTCAGTCCACCCTGGGTGAGATAGCTCCAAGAAAGAAAGGGCAGGGTGGAAAGGTCAGGCAAAGAAAAGCTCCCAGGAGTCAGAGAGTAAAGGGTGGGGCCAACGGCAAGAACACACAATCCCAGTTCTTTCCCCTAGAGGCTCTCCTCCTGCAAACCAGGCCTCATCACCTAAACAGCAGAGTCAGCTACGGAGTCCTCAATGAATTAATCCACTAATGACAGCAGTGACTGCATGTTCTAACCACCTCCCAAAAGCCCCACCTCTGAACACAGGAGAACGGGGGGAGGCATCACAGATCTAAACCACAACAAATGGCTACATGAATAATCACACACAGCAATTAAAAAGAGTAAGAGTAACTTTATGCACTGACATGGAAGAATGTCCAAGACATATTGTTTTGAAATAAAGTAAAATTTCAAACATACTTTCTCACTCAATAAATAATTTCTGAGTGAATAAAAAGGAATTTCTACTTGAATGAATGAATGAATGAATGAATGGATGTTCTCAATTTCGTTTAAGAAGCAACAAAACTATGAACATATCTTGCAAAAGCATAGAGAAAAGTCTAAGGGATTGTGTACCCAGGCATTAAAAAAATAGATACATTTAAGAAGAATGAAAATGAACTAGGTTTGGTATGAAATGTAGCTTTCTGCTTTAATGCTTCTATTTCTTTCTGCCTTCCTTCCTTCCTTCTTTCCTTCCTCCCTCCCCTCCTTCCTTCCCTCCCTCCTTTCCTTCTTTCTTTTCTTCCTTCCTTTTTTTAATTGTTACTGGGGATTGAACCCAGGGCCTTCATACTGAGTTATACCCCAACTCTTTTTCTTTAATTACTTTAAATTTTGAAACAGAGTCTAAGTTGCTATGCTGCTGAGACTGTACCAAAATCTTGCAATCCTCTTGCTTCAGCCTCCCTGAGTGCTAAGATTACAGGTATTCATCACCTTGCCCTGTCTCTCTCTCCTCTCTCTCCCTTCTTTTTTATAAACATATATTCATTTGGGAAATTTAAAAAATAACTGTGTGAAAAATCTGCTGAGTGTTCAGGGAATTACTCCTCTAACTGATTTGCAGGTGAGCTCAAGAATACAAACAAAAAGCTTACATTGTAGCAAAATACTGCAAACTGCTCCAAAAGTACAAGATATAAACTTTAGGACACTGGGCCAACTTGAAAGAAGCCATTTAAAACCCATTAAAATGAAGTTCAAGCAGTGCCAAGCCAGACCACCTTGCACAAAGCAATGCTGGTTCTCAGAATGATAATGCAGGCCAAGACTTGCATGATAATCAAAGAATCCTGCATGCAAAGCCACAAGGCACTGCCACGTGTGTAACAGGACTCATTAAAGGCCATGACTGAAAGACTGAACCTGATGGGAGTTGTTAAACGTAGGCGGTCATTCGACGGATCTTCCACAATGTTTATTTCCAGAGCCTCTTTGCCGAAAGAGCCAAGATTCCTTTGCCAGCTGGTCTCCAAAGATATCCTTTTAAACCCGAACCCCCCTGCAAACCATACCTCCCAGCATTCGTCCCCTTGTCGTGCTTCTTCCTTTCAAATCTGTAATGGTGATAGATTGTACTTTTGACCAACAAAATACTGTAGAAGTAAAGCAGGTCTACGCTTTTCTCATAGCCTTGCATCTTCCACTGGGAGGCTTAGAAATCCTTCTTGGAAATTTGCTGCCCGTGAGAGGGCAGCAAGATGGAGATCACCACATTGTGAAAACCCCAAGCAATATGGAAAGTCACAGGGAGCACTCCAGAGGACAGCTGTCAGCCACTGGGAGGCTAAGCCCAGGCGAATCCTACTGGAACTGCTCAAGAGAACTAAGTACTGCTCAGCTGAGATAAATTAACCCACAAAACTATGAGAAATAATAATAGTCTTTTCCATCTACTACATTGGGGGGTGGTTCATGTGAAGCAATAGATAATGGGAATAATCAGTCATTTTCCAAGGAGAAAATGATACTAGAGCGGGGATGAATTGAAAGATATGCTTTAGAAGTGCAGGGAAGCTGCGTGTCAAGATTTAGCAAACAGTTTGCATTTATTGTTTATATTGCGGATCTCTTTATATGGCTAATTTTATGAAATCCATTACTTCAGAAGCGCATCATTATTAGTCCCATTTTATAGGTCAAGAAACCAAAATTTTAGAGGGTTAAAATAACTAGTTCAAGATCATATAACTAGTAAACACTAGAGCCAGCACATTTTCATAGCACTTATTCTCTTGGGAAATACAAAAAGAATATGAGCAGATATTGAAAAGAAAAGTATGAGCAGATATTCAAAGCAAAAGAACTAAGCTCCTTAAGTTCAAGGTAACTACTGGCCCTTAAAGATCCTGATTTCTAGGATTCTGATGGTTGGAGCCATATCTGAATGACTTCCTAATAATGAGGTTAATAAAGCACAAAGATAAAGTAAGTTTTCACGGTGAAGTCAAGTAATTTACTAGATATTTAAAACATACCAGTCCAGGTCCTAGTTTCTAAGGAAAGAAATTTTCTAAAATCCGTACACACATACTCGAGTTCCCCCTTCAGGAATCACTCTCCACAGTGGAAGAGACACAGAAGAGAAAAATCACATTACAGTGAGGTAAGCAGAAAAATTAAAATCTGTATGAAGTGCTTTAAAAGCGACTGGAGAAAGCCTACATTAAGTAATGCAATTATCTTCATTTATTTTAACATAAACTCAGATCTTTCCCTACGAAATTCTTCTACATCAATATTGTAAGTATTTCATTCAGCCTTAAACAAATGGGTCATAGTGCCATGTGTAATACCCAAATTTAACCCAAATCTCCAAGACTCCCTGAGGCGACCTTTTCTTCAACAAAAGACAACGTCACTGGAACCACTTCTCTGCCCAATGGAAAGGGCACATTCTGCAGCTGGACCCACATATGATCAAGAGTCCAAAATGTCAAGGAGCCATTGACTCGAGAGTTTGTGCCAATGCATTGGAAATACGGTTTCTTCTCGTGGTGGGGCTGGGCGCGGCCCCAAAGCGCCAGATGGTGCTGGGTATTCAAGAATAAAGCCATCTGCACAACAACTCCTTCCCTGGCCGTTACAATTTGTACTGATTATAAGCCTCCATCAGAATGTCTTTGGGATGCTTATCCATGGATATTCCTGTCCTATTCATTACAGCTCTGAGTTTGCGACTACACTTGCAGCTAGAAGACCAGCAGAAGCATACTGGAAGGATATGCTCCACACCAACCATCTGTGCAGGTCTTCATGTTCCTCAGGCCATCTTTATTTAAAACTCATGGACTATGAACATGGGTGTACATATATCACTGTGGTATGATGTTTTCAGTCCTTCTGGAAAAGTACCCAGGAGGGGAATAGCTGGATTGAATAATTGTATAACTAATATCTGCAGGTTTATTCAAAGGAACTGTTAATGTGTAATTGTTTGATCAGTCTTGCATGCCTATATCTTGTTATCTGTGCAACCATTTTGAAGATGACATTGTGCAGTATAACAACCATTGTTAATAACCTATCACCATGTTTTGAAATTCTGTATCATTTTTTATCGTTCTCTATGCTGTTTTGTTTATGTATTTGTTTTAGGTATGTTGGTTTTTTTAAATGAAAAACAAAATTTATATGTACATATAAGGATACCTGGAATAGGTGTATTGCTGATGTCTGTGGCTTATTGAGAGGAACAGACAAAGCTTAAAATTTTCTTTTTTCTTGACCATTTCACACACTTGAATCTGGTAATCTGAATGACTGATCTGAAAACAATATGCAGTATAAGAAACATTGCTGAACTCCTACCATTTTGTATGGTGATGATCTGCATCCTTTCCAATGCTTTTTTTTTTTAATTATTACATTTTTTACTTGATACTGTCTTAATTGTTTGATCAATCTTACATTCTTACGTCTAATGGACTGAGCAACTTCACTGAAGATAACAGTATGTAATGCAGCAACCAATGTAAATTTCTATCGCTTTGTCTTGAGGTCATGTATCATTTTTGCTGTTTTACTGTTGTTTTGATTTTGTCTTCATTGTTGTTTTGTCAGTTTTTTAATTTTTAAAATAAAAACAATCACGGACTAGAAGACAGTTTAGGCTCACTCATGAAGGCTCATCAAACAGCACAAAGAACTACACGGGACCGACCCTGATTCTGGATGAAATCGAAAGGGGAAAAAATTAGAAGAGTTAAGTACAAATTTCATCTAGCCAACCATGAGACTCATCCGTCTCAAACAAAAAGTCTACTTGACCACACACAGCTTACTGATAGGGCTTGGCAGCTATAATATCTAGGTGTGGCCTGCAAGCATAAAACTATATTGTTTATAGGACCCAAGCTGCACGACTATGTAATTCCTTAGAAGAGGATGTTCACTAAGTGATGACATTCTTTTCTGAATCAGTTTCGGCCCCTGTAGGTTGATACATTATTTCCTCACAGCGCACAAAGCACTAAAGCACTCATAAAATGAGTTAATGACCCATTTAAAAATGCCCTTTATGGAAAAATTCACTACTCTGTTCTAGGAAACTGCCATTACATTATCCTTACTGTTATAACATCATAGCATCTAAAAACTATTTACATGGAAGCACTGTCTAGTCTGGAAGTTATATGATGACCAACAATCTATGTGATACTGGGAGTAAAATACACTATGAAAGTTATTCTTTATAACTTATCAAAATACTCCTTATTAGAAGAGTCAAGACTCCATGTCGTGTTCATAAGTCCATACCCATGGCAAAGCTTCTGAATTGTAGCAGATTGCTTCTCAAAATAGCTCAGAATAATCCTACACCAACCTCAAATTTCTCCTGCAATAAGCAAAGCTTTTTGTCAGTTATCTGCAACAAAGGACTTCCTGGTAACATTTTAAGGACGTTTATATCACAGACATTGAAGGAACTGTGCACAGGAATCTTTTTGAGACTATCTCCATCACACTCTACCATGTTCTGGGTAATTAACAAAATGTGAAAATGATTAGGAATGCCTCAAGTTGTTAGAACTGATCAACCAAAAAGAACATGTGGTTTTTATTGGTTAACACATCATAGCCATATCATTCGGGATGTAATCACTGTAATATAAGACAAATACAGCACATATGTATGATCTCCTTTCTGCCTTAAATTTCTTCTTGCAATCCCTACTGCTAGTCTTTTTCCCACAGAGATTGGACCTTCCTTAAAACTGATCCCAAGTGCCATGGTATACAAAGTTCAAAGCCCGAACTACCTTTGTGATCATGACTTGGCCAACACAATTAAACATTCTTCCAAAAGGAGCATGTCAAGGGCAAAAAGTCCTGTCCTTAGATTCTTACGGCTGGTGAAACTCTCACTCTGACAATTTATCATGTACCAAAATGTGAAGAGAGTGGTGATCACTGACCACAACAGGTAAGGCCCTGTATTTTTATAAACACTAGAAAGAACATAACACCCCAGTGTGAGGAACACGATAAAAGCCAAGTACACAGCTCACAGAGCCTTCTCCTGTGCTGTGGAGACTGGAGGTCCCCATTCAATGATAGCAGTGGGCAGGAGGGTGGAGAGGATGTTTTCCTTTTCCCAGTGAACCCTCACAAGTGCTAAGACACCACGACTAACTATCCTAAAGGCAGAAAAAAGAGAAGACAGGATTAAGTGATAAACGCTTTTATCTAAACATGTGACTTTAAGCTTCTCTTCATCATGCAGAGAGAAGACTGCTGGTAGAAGGTCCAACAGTCTTGTAAGCTTCTTCGGTTTTCTCTATGGCGTCCCAATAGAGCCAGACACTTTTTCCCAAACAGCTACATAAATAATAAAGTGATGCACTCCCTACATTCCATAAATATATTACATTTGTTCCAAGAAGTTAATCTTTATAGATCTATTTAAAAAGATCAATACCAAAGAGGATATGGAACACAGTATCGGATGTACCTGTGTCAAATACTTGAATTTCCACGGCTTTTTATACGGCTTGTCTCCTGCACTGTGGCTGGTCTTTCGATGGCAGTGGTGGTTACCTGACAACTTGAAATCCAGTGGACACCTCAACCTGCCAACCCGTGTAACCAAAGGCCCCATTTCACAGTGCCAAGGCCAGCATGGTTCCATTTTATTTATGTAGAACAGTGACACCTAGTGGCAATGAAGGCAGACCACAAATGAGAATTCTCTGGTGGCATCTCCCACCCCTCAAGGCAACGAATAGAAAAAGTGACCCTAAAAGGGCTTAAGAATTTTCTTCGCTTAGCACTGGCACTGTTCTAAAAGTACACAGTGATTGATGAGTAAAGGCCATTGCAGTGAGCTGGACCTAGTCCAAGTTGTGTGGAAAAGTGCAGACCCAGCTATAGTGTTCAAGGGTAGCACGGTCCACGAAAAGACATGGAAGGTACTGGTGTTCTACAGGTGCAGCATGAGTACACAGGGCCAATGGAGTTCCTAATTAGTCAACTGGACACTGGTAGATCATCAAGAGAGTATAGATTAATGGCAGCTGAGGAAATGTTGTCAGTTACAGACAGATGGGAAATGTGCTGCGAATACGAACTGCAATCATATGCTTCTTGGTTTTCCACCCCTAGACTATGAGTTTCGTTAGAGCTGGAACTATTATCTTTCCCTTTTGTTAGAACCAGCTATGTATTTCTGACAAATGGCAGGTACACAGTAAATCTTGAATGAAAGACAGAGAGGCAGAAATTAAGAGAAATAATCAGGTTAGTTAAGTTCTTCTGGGGAGGCTGCAAAAGATGAGACATTTCATTAGAGCTAAGACAATTTTAACGGACTTGATATAGTTAAATAATAGTGGTGATAGTAGTTGATATCTACTGGGTACTCGCAATGCACTACTCAAATGTATTCCTCTATGGGTAATCCCATTTAACATCCGGGAAACAAAAGCATGCTTACACAGCTAGGGAGCTGCAGAATGGATTCTAACCCAGTAGCGTGGTTCCAGAACTCTGGCCCCATGTTGTACTGCCTACTCCAATAAAAAGGGTTACATTCCAGTACAAGTATTTCATTTACAGACAGAGTTCTTTAAAGAATGAGACCAACTAGTCCACTGAAAATATGATTTACACACACTTCTTCAATGATTCTGTTACAGACACAGAATCATACCCTCTCATGAACCACAGAATGGGCTCTCCTGGTAGGAATTTACATACCCTTTCAGATAGTCGAGGTAGGGTCTGAGCCCTTCCCACCTCCAAGGTGCTGGACTTCTACAACTCTGGCATATTTGACACAAAAAATTCCCTCTGTTCTTCCCTCTGGTGTTTTTCTGAGTGTAACAATTTTGTTTTTAATTATTCTAATTGCATATATTTGTGGGTTACAGGGTGATAAGTCAACACATGTACACCATGTATAACATCAAATCAGGATAGTTAGCATTTTTGTAAACATGTTACCGAAATATCACACTGTGCCTTGTAACTATGCATAATTATGTGTCAACCAAAATGGTTAAATACATTTAAGGATACGGAAATGACAACTACTCCCAGGTTGAAGAATGAGATTCCATCGTTTCTTAAGAGGCCTAGAAGATATCTAGAAAGTAGACCTCATAATTTTTTTTCACATATCCCTTATTCAGCAAACACTATCTCTTACTGAGGCCATAGCCAACTCTGATTTGCTTCCCTTGGCCATTCGGAATGAAAGTGAAATGTAGACACACACTCACCTTCAGCATCTGTGTATATCTCATCGAAACATGAATGACCTGGATGGTACCCAAGGAGTCTGGGACCCCGAAACAGTCTGCAATGGAAATATGGTATCTGTGGTAACTCTACTCCCCAAAATATGATCAGCTGTCACACTGAAGAAGGAAATCTGGTGTCACCTAAGTTCCACTTAAAATTATCCGTTAACTGCAGATTGGATGAGCAACCATAACTGCTATCAACCCATCCTCACTCAAGAAAAGCTGAGGGCAAAAAGGTCCCCCAGAGAGGAAGCAAGCACCGAACTGTGTAACTACTCCTCCTAAATGCTTTTCTCACTATTTTCACCAGTGTTACACATGAAAAACAGCTGTCAAATACGTGTTGTTGTCAAATATGCACCTGAAGATCCTCTTAGTAATTCCAAAATCACCATAACTATACATGGCGTAGGCCTCCTTCCATCTCAGTTCTTGCTACCTTGGGTGTTCTACTCCTTACATCCTTTATTCAAGAATTATGCAAGGTTATACCCTGGGTCTATTGTAATTTAGCATTTATAGTTCATGGCGCCTCTGGGACTGGATTACCTCCCTGCATGATATTGTTTTTCATTTCTATGCTGACAAACACACCATTTCAACTGTCACATAAGCAGCCAGTTCAAACTCTACTGTTATTTTAGCTCCATATTGTCAAACAGGTGGATTTATAAATGTGTTACCTGAAGGAAACCTTCCCCCTGAACAGCAGAAATGGAGACTTTATTTATTTATAATTATTTGTTGGATTTGTACAAATGTTCCTGTTGCTAGAAGGCCTCTGGCTAGATACAAATTAAAACACTTTTGAATGTAGTGAAAACAGCAGTGGCATCATTTTAATTACCCATTGGGGGACGGCAGGCAGCGAAGATGTATTTCTTTCTTTCTTTCACTGTATAATGTGACTGCCTGCTTAGGGATACAAACTTCCCGTCTCCGTGTCTATGACAAAGACCGTTTCGCCACCTAATGCATCTTTATGTGATTCGGGAATCTCACTGTGCCCGGTATCTGGGCAGAAGAAGTCAGGGGAACAGGAGAAGGAGAACTCATTCGGTTCTATTTTGAGTCCCCAGCACCCACTTTTCCCTTTCTAATCATTTCCTGAATACTTCTGGTTTTGGGGAGAGGATTATTCTCTTCCATTTTGTCAGCTTACGAGGAATGTAATTCAGGATGACTTTTTCCCAAACCACAAAAGGGCAGCTCCTCCTCCCTCTCTGGCCTGAACCTGGCTATGGCCCTTGCTGCCTGGCTCTCCAAACAAGTGTGGTATTCCTATCTTCCTTAACATTCCTCAACTGACTTGGAATTTCCCAACTAAGTTCTTGTCTGCCTACTTCAACGAGCTAGCATCAATTGCCACTGCTTGTCATCAAGAAACTTGGCTTTATAGAGAGTGAGTTAAAATAAAAATAAAGGACCTAAAACAGCATAGATTACCCTTTGATATAGAAGAGAAGACGTTGAGATGTTTACAGTCTCAGACAGCCTTGGATAAATTAGAACCGCACCTTTCTTTAGTAAAAAGAGCGCAGAATAGCGAAGTATGCACCTTCATGAAGATGTGATTTTGACTTCAGACTTTGATACTGATTGGACATGAACAAGTTTTTTAAGCTCGCTACTCCTCGGATTCCTCCTGTGTTCTCTGAGACCTTTGATGTGAAATGCATGAAAAGCACTTATCCGGGTCAATGGCACATGGAACAGTGCTCAATAAATGTCAGCCAACGAGATTCCTTTCATCATCTGTCAACTAAAGAATAAGAATATCCACACTCACTCTTCGAGTCATTCTCAGTATGAAATGTGTAAGGCAATATTTTGAAATATAGAAAAAGTCCACACATAGGAGGTCACGAGGCGGTGTGCGCCCAGGGATTCTTCGGGCGGGGGATGTTCAGCAAGTGCGTGCAAGTTCTGACGCTGCAAGAGGGGAAGGAAAAGCTGCCGTGGAGGCTAAGAGGAATATTTTCTAAAGAATCTCTCTTTTCTAAATTAATTAGTGATGTTGCATTTTAGACATTCAAACAAATATAAAGAATAGTAAAAGCCAGCCTACCTATCACTCACCGGAGAAATGAAACCTTGCTAATTGTGACGAAGTCTTTTGCATAGTGTCTCATCCTGGCACATTCCCTCACTTCTCTTTTAATATCTCTGTATTCATCACCAAGTATATATAATTGTATACGTGTATCCTGTTTCCTACATATTTAAAGTGTAATACAAATGTGTGACACATGGAATGGATCCTTACATAACACGGTTTTCTGTTTCTTTTTTCTCATAATAAAGTTTACGAGACACAAGCATGGCAGGGTGCAGTCTTGCTCAATGATAAATGGTAAGACCCTGTAGGGCTCTACCATTACAATTCCCTGGTGATGGGCACCAGCACACTTCCTAGCCCACTAGAACACTTCCTAGCCAACATCCTTCCACTGCTCAATGCCGAAATTTCTCTATGGCAGTACTAGTCCTCAAACTTGAGAAATGACCATCATCTACTAGGGGAAGGAGGTCTTATAAAAGAAAGACTACTGCACAAGATCAAGATAGTTGATTTTAATTTAGTGGGACCAGTTTAGTAAGACACAACAATTTTCAGCGTTGAAAATTTCCCGGGTTGCTATGGTCTGTTTCCCTTCAAAACTCATGATAAAATCTGATTCCCACTGTAAGAGAGTATGGAGTGGCGATAGGGCCTTTAAGATGTGGTTAGGTGAAGGGAGATTAATGCCTTTTGAAGGGACTAGTAAATGAATTTTCAGTCTCTCTGAGTGGATTAGTTACTCTGAGAATAAGCTGCTATAAAGCTAAGGCTGGCCTTCACGTTTTGTGAATTCCACACATCCTCACTTTCCTCTTTTCTTTTTACCATGAGATGAAACTAATGTTACACACACAGCTGGAGTTTGCCACCTCTAGAATCATGAGCTAAAATGAACCTCTTTTCTTTATAAAATGTCAAGTCCAAGTATTTTGCTGTAGCCACAGAAAACAGACTAGGACTCAGGTGATACTGACATCACTGAGGGGCCACAGATGAGAACCTCTGCTCAAGGCTACATTTAAGAGAGAGTGGTGTTTCGTGCAGTATAAACACCTTCAGCCTTGCTAGATATCATCAAGTCATTCTGTAAAGCAGTTAAACAGAAAATGTTAGTTGTTCCCATTTTCCAAATTCTCACCTATCCTAGAAAACCATCTGTACCCTGATTTTCAAAGTTGCTAATGCAGGTTCTCTACCAGGAAGTAGGATCTTCATAGTGGAATAGTTTCATCACACCTAGCACACAGCATAATTTGCAAAGGTTTTTTTTTTTTATTTTAAAGATGAAAAAAACTAACAAAACAACAATGAAGACAAAATCAAAGGAACACAAAAACAACAACTCTACATGACCTCAAAATAGCAGATTGGCCAGTTTCAGGGTTCTGCTACAATATCCTTACCTCAGGAGGAAAAACACTCAGGTCTAAGAGTCAAGAACGTTCACAGAGCGTCCCTCTGTGAACGGGTCACGCTTGGTGACTGTTTATTAATTCCCTTGCATGTCAAGTTCTTTTTCTTTCATTACTCCTCTGTGCATATCCAAACAGAGCTCAGGCTGGCTGAGGCCCACCCGTCTGCTGGGGTTCATGTTACGTGGTCACTTGGGGTGCCTGTTGTCAAGACAGCAGGAGAAAACCCACAAAAATGAGGTTTCCACCAACACCACACCCTTGATCTTGTTCAACTTTAACAGCAGTCTGTGGTGCAAGCATCATTATCTCCAATGATAAAGTGATGATAATAATGATGATGATAACAGGAGCTAACGTTACTCCCCATGTATGAGGCACTGCTCTAAGATATTTAGGTAGACCAGCACATTTCTTCAGCTTTATGAAGTATAACTTGTATGTAATAAAATTTACCCATTATTTTAAAAATCTTCCTTATAATCCACAGTATGAGTACCGGCTCTCACCACTTCATACACACAGCAAACATTTAGAGCACTTAAATGATGTGGTCCCAGTCACACCACCAGTTAATGAAATGCAGGCCCAGCTGACTCCAAGATCAACTTCCTTCCCTTCTGCAGCTGGTCATTACAGGACCCTTCACTTCCTCTCATATGAAATGGAATCCCTGCTTTAGGAGCATGCAAGTTCAATGTTGTTTCTGTTAATTCAGCTGAAATGAGTCCCAAGGATCCCAATCTATGAAAGCAGAAACACACAGGGAACTATGTGAAGAATATTTTTTTTTTCCAGAGAAAACTGGTCAGGTTCAATAGAGCAAATCTCCAACTGGAAAGCTGCTAAGGAGGGCTGGGAATAAACATGAAATTTAATTTGCAAATATATTTTCTGATACCTCTCCTGTCAGTCCGACGTCTACTTGATGTGTGCCCACATCTAACAGCTGTGAACTTCAACTGTTTTTCTGTAACTGGTCAGAATTACTGCTCAACAGAATATTCACATTCAGAAGCCTATGTCTTCCCCAGACCTTATTTTTTTGTTGTTTTGGGAAATATAGAGAGAGCTGCAAATTATGCTACCAGACAAGATGAATGATCATGAAAACAGTCAGCAAAATTTTTAAAAATGGACAAAGGAAAGATATTAATATCCTTTCTAAGGTAATCACTACTTTTTGTCCAACAAAGAAATTGCCCACCATTTATGGTTTATGCAAATAATATACGTGAATGTAGAGGCTGCACAGTCTATGTAGATTTGCATTGAAATGTTTGTGGAAAATACGTGCCAATATATTTTAAACCTTTCCCTCATATAAACACAAAGATTTCATAAATACACAGCATCTTGTTCTTAAAAACATTTATTATAATTTTATGCAATGCAAATCACATTAGAATAATTTTTTTTTGCTAAAACAGCAATGTCAGCAAAGTTACAGGAAAATTACAGAATTACATCAACCTGAGCTGACGCCCTCCTGTGTGGTGCTCACCGGGATGGATGCTTTTGCAGTGAGCTCCTGGTCTCGCAGTCAGCCCAGGGCCTCACTTCACTCGCGGCTCCAGCCTTCACTGCCTGACCCTCTAAAAACAAACTTCCTTTACTGTGGGCTACAAATGACATCCCCTAACTGTAATTTTATTTTAGGATATGAGAATCAACCCTGATGACTAAGGAGCAGGGTCACAGTAGAGACTTCTTTAAAGTGACCAACAAGCAGATATGAGAGAAAAAGATGTATGTAATTAACTGGGAGTCTCCTAATCCTATCTTCGCTCACATATTCACTCAGCTAAGCACCTGCTATGTGCCAGGTATGATTCTCTCATGAAGCCAGAACAATGAGCACTGCAACATGGACCAAACCCATGTCCCTGTGAAATTTAGTCTTGGGGCAAAAGCAGACTTTAGGTAAGCACACAAAATAAGCCAAGATGATTGACTCAGACAGTTCTGAGTAATGGACCTGCCGTGGCTGGGTTGGTGGGGATCTCTTCATGGCGTGAGGGAACACTTCTCTTTAGAGTGACATTCGAGACCAAATTTCAACTGAGTTGCAGTCAGGCATATGCTGCTGAACGGAAGCACTCAGGATACAGTGAAGGCAAAGGCCTGAGGAGAAGTGAAGCCAGGGGGCTGAGAGGAAGGGAGAAGGGCGATCACAGAATGGCCACGGTTCTGGAGGCCTCGGCATAGAGCACAGTGCTGATTCTAAGTGGATGGGAGGCCACTTTGTTTACGCATGGCTTTGAATATTCTGCATGCTGCTGTGTGAAGGACAGATTGAAAAGGAGAAAAGGCAGCCCAGCTGCAAGGCTAGTACCACTCAGGCTGAGAAATGGAGGAGCTCTTGGGCCACAGGGATGCAGATCAACCTGGGTTATAGCAGTGGAGAGCTGGAAGAGACAGAACTTGCTGATGGATTGAAGGTGGAGAGTGAATGGATTGAAGGGCTCAAGAATAACTCTGTTTTTGATGCCAGCATGTTGGTCAGAGAATGCTTTCTCTTTTGGTAAAGGAAAAACAGACTTGGTGGACATCAAGATCCCATTTTACAATGCTGATGACATCTCTGACGGTAAAGGGCAGGTCCATCATTGGATACTCCAGGAGGAACTCCTAGGAGAGGTGAGGGAGATAGAAATCTGGGATATTAAGACAGCCTGAGTGCTACAGTTTTAATGCCCCTCCAAAAACTCACATTGACATTTAATCCCCTTTGTGAGATGTTATGAGGCTGGAAAATTGAGGCAGCTACGGTAGCTGGAGGTGCAGTCTTTGGGAAGTGTTATGGTGGATACACTGTGTCAAGTTGAGAGGTCTAGAAGCTTAACTACGTGACTCAGCAGTTTTACACCCTGGGGTGTAAAGGACATGCCCTCACCTTTAGGAGTTGTTCATGTGTCAACTTGAGAAGTCTAGAAACTTAACTAAGTGACCCAGCAGGGGGCCACGGTCCTTATACTGTTCACATCCTCATCCTGTGCAAGAGGAGAGCACAGAGAGAGTGTGAGTGCTACACCTACCCTAAGGCAGGTAACCTTATGATATAAGGGAGGAAAAGAATTTGTTCTCGCCCCTTTTTGCTCTTGCCACTTTTGCTGTCTTCTGCTACCTCGAATGGTTGCCCTGTGCCATGCCACCCTGCCTTAGAGCCAGACAGAAACCTCCACACACTGTGAGCTAAATAAACCTTCCCTCCCTTAACTTTGGGTGTCGGGTATTTTGTAGCAGCAACAAGAGGAAAGTAACCAAGAGAGGAGGTAAGTAGAATGAGATGGGGTCATGAGGATGAGACCTCCATATGTGTACCAGTGGCTGTATACGTAGATGAGGAGAGACTGAGCTGTCAGGCTCCCCCCCGTTTCATACTCTGGTGTCAGCACTGGCCTGGGACTCTGCTGAAGGTCCCCAACAGCAAGGAGATGCTGCCTCCTTCCCAGTCTCCGCAGCTGTGGGCGGAATAAACCCTTACTATTCATAGGTACTCAACCTGTGATATTCAGTTATAACAACAGAAAACAGACTAGGATAAAGCACTTCCACCTCAGCTGGACAGAAGTTGCTTAAAGAAAACACGGTATGGTAGCTAACACATGTAATGCCAGCACTCTGAAAGGCTGAGGCAAGAGGACTGCAAGTTCAAGCCCCAGCTGGGAAACTTAGCTAGACCCTGTCTTACAACAAAAAATAAAAAAAGGAAGTAAAAACAAAAAGAACTAACTGGGATGGGGGAAAGGAGAAAAGAAGGAAGATATATATATATATGTATATATATAATACATATATATATGGATATATATATATATACATATATATATACACATACATACACAATAGGTAAGATAACTGTACTACTAATTTCTATTGGTTTACTGAAAGGAACACTTAATACTTAATTCTTTGATCAATCTTGCATACTGTCTTGGTTACTTTTCTCTCATTGCTGAGACAAAATACCTGACACCCAGAATTAAGGAAGAAAAGGTTTATTTAGCTCACAGTTTGTGGAGGTTTCAGTCCATACTTAGCTGGCTCCAGGGCAGAGTGGCACATGGCAGAGGGCAGCAGTTCATGGCAGTGGAAGACAGCAAAATCAGCAAGAGCAGAAGGGGAAGAGCAGCGGCATGCAGCCTCTTTCCCTCCCTTACATTATATGCAAATTACCTGCCCCAGGGTGAGTGTAGCACACACACATGAATCAGTCATAAATTCCAGAAGCCCGCCCTATGACTGCATCAGGCTTTGAGGGATTATCCAGACACAAACCGTAACACATACCTATATTTGGTAATCTGAGCAACTATTTCAAAGATAACAATATGTGATATAACAAAACTGTTTTCATTGTTTTTTTGTTTTTTATTCTTTAAAAGAAAAAAAGAAAGAAAAGAAAGGAAGAGCTAAAAATACGCCTCAGGATGAATGCCCTGGATTCAATCCTTAGCACCATGAATGAATGATGAATGAACGAATAGATGGACGAGGCAGAAGCACGAGATAACACTGCCTGCCAGTGCAAAAGAGGAATCTTCACTGGAGTGACAAAACATGCACAAGCCAAGGTGGCGGCAAAAGACGAAAAGTGGAGAAAAGCGAAGTAAGTACGGGATCGTGATGGGCATGCTGATCTTAGCTTTATACACACCCTGCCTCTGATTTTACCCAAACCTTTTTGCCTGCTATCTTCCAGGCATGATAATGGGTAACAGTTTATCTCCCCAACAACGGTTTCCTTCCATGGTAGAGGACGCTCACGTAGGGCTGGCGAGGTACTCCTGGCTCTCTGTTCTCTTGCTTACCTCAGGTAAATGGGGAGATCTGTCATGTACAGAGAAAACTCCTTCCTCTTCTAGGCGCAAGCTGCCGACTATAGGTCAGACTTCTCTTGTCCTTCACGCAGTGACATCCTGTCAGCCAAGCGCCCACAAAATAAGGCTTATCCCAGCAAGTGCCATCAGTGCCTGGGTAGGTAACTCAATGGCCAACAGACCCATTTATACCACACTAACACATGGACTGCACTAGACCAGTAATAAAGATGACTGACATGACTGCCCCCATCTGTCACTCCTTAATTTTTAAACAGAACTCAGGCCCAAAAGAAGGAAAAAGAAGGGATGCTGCTTATTGCCCACCTGTTCTGCCTGGAGAATACCACCAGGCACTTGCAAACGCATTAAGTTTTACATCAACTGCATACCGCTATTAATAGGATCCACCTTAAAGACAGGAAAATAGATGTGCAATGAGATTAATTACTTGCCTAACTTTACAAAGCCAACCAATGACCAAGTAAGTGGCTTTGAATGCATGCTTCTTCCTCCCGAACAGTTTCAATGCCAGCTCTGCTGACTGCAGCTCTGCAGCTTGCAACAAGTTTGGGTATCAACAGCATGGGTATCATGTCACAGAAATACACTGGGAGACTAAATGAGAAAGTTCACAAATCAGTACGACACACACAGGCCACTGTCTTAGGAACAGGCTTCACCACTGAGACACAATATCCAACAATGACAGCTTAAAGGAGGACAGGTTTATTTTGATTCATTGTTTCAGAAGGTTGAGTCCATGGTAGGCTGGCTTCAAGAGGGCAGGAAGACTATGGTGGAAGGATTTGGGGTAGGATGGTTGCTCACGGCAGGGCAGCCAGGAAGCAGAAAGAAAAGGGAGGCACCAGAAAGGGAGATTTACCCTTCCAGGTCCCACCCCAAGCAACCCACCTCCACGCAGATCTGACTGCATAACAGCAAGTCAGCTACAGAGCACCTGTGATTCAATCACCTTACACACACATGCAACTTTGAGAGGACACCCCAGATCTAAACTATAGCAATCATACTTGCTCTTGAAAGAGATTCCTAAAAACTGAAAATTTTAAAAAGTATGTAATATAAAGCATCAATAAGAAGACACTAAATGCAGCATGTTCAGTGATTTTTATTCCAACTACTTTCTGGTATTTTGGATCCAACCAGATTCTTCAGTAAATAACTTGAGTTCCTCCAAAATAGAAACAAAAAGCTTGCTATTTTGTAAGGGCCACATTTTTAGGTTTATGACACCGACAATTAACAGAAGTTTAAAAGGCAGAAAGTCCTCGAGCAGCTGCAGTTCATTCAAACCTGTCAGTATGTGTTGGGACTGCCCTACGCCACCTGGATGATGTGCGCACCTGTCACAGACACCTGCGTTGTAAGGTTAGGGTACCAATCATAGGTGCCCTGCTTATTGCTGGTCCTGTAGGGATGGAACTGATCCTATTCTTGCTTACACAAGGAGAACACTAGTTGGTAGAACTACATGGATTTCTAGGTTGCTGATACACACAAAGGCCATTTGATCCAAGAAAAAGCCAGAGATAGATAATAGCTACCTGGATCCCAGTGGCTTTCTGATACTTAATTCTGATGCCTTATTTCCCCCATCCTTCCAATTTCTGGCTCCAGTTTAGCTCCATCTCTTATTAAGTTCCATTTCATATATCTTTGAATCTTTGTAATAGTGTCCTCCTCTCGTCTGCCTTAAACCAGTTTGAATGATCTTCTGTTACTCACAAACAAAGGCAGTCCAGTGGACGCAGCTTTGCGCTGGGGCTGGAGATGACACTGCGGATCACTGTCTTGAAGACGGCACATTCTAGAAGGCTTGAAAAGGGCAAGCGTGTCTGTGTACTACAAAGAGATAACCCTGCTCACAGAATTTATACGCCATGAAAGGCATTAAAATCACCGGTGAGATCATGAATATAATCACCACATGCTTCAGCCACGGCCTCCTGGCCCTCTAACTGACCTGTCCAACTGTTCTCTTCTTTGACTTCACTAAGACATTTTGTCACGGCTCCTATACCATCTCCACTTTCTTTCAGCGCCTTGCAACCCCTCCTCTTACTCATAACATCCCTCCAATAACGTCCTTGCTGCTCCACCCCTTCCTCACTTGGCTACATCCACCAGAGGACGCCTCCAGTGCTAAACAAACAAAACGCTCCCCTTTTATACATCATGAGCTGAATTATACTCTGCCCACTTATATATCACGGCCCCATTCCCAGGACACCCAAATGGGATGGTACTTACACACAGGATTTTTAAAGAGGCAATTAAGATCGATCGACATCATTGGCGTAGTCCTAACACAATGATTCTTACAAGAAAAGGAGACTAAGACACAAAACTAAGGAGGAAAAGCCATGCGAAGACACAGAGAAAGGATGACCTTCTACTAGCCAAGGAAAGAAGCCCTCCGAAGCAACAAGCCTGACAACACCTTGAAGCTGACCTTCCAGCCTCTGGAAACATTACCGGATAGATGTCTGCTGCAGCCACTCATCTGTGGCACTTTGTGAGAGCCACCCCACCAACGCACCAGACTCACCTAAAACGCCATGCATTCACCTGAGCGTCGGTATGCTGCTCGAGAAAGCTGCGTCATCCCATCATCCGGCACAATGGCTGCACTCTACGTGTGTCACCACCAGCCCTGACCGAACCCTCGACCTGCTCAGGAATCCTGCTACTGTCCTCTGGGTAACTGTCACGTCCACTCTCTTCAACGACCCTCTGACATTTTCCGATCCCTCCAAATGTCCCCCACTCCACTCGTTATCTCCTTCAGTGCCCCTCTTAACTCGAGTTCACACACACAGCTGTCAGACACAATCCTGCCCAACTGCCCACCCCTCTACCAGGGACCCTACCTGCGCATCTGCTTCCTCTCCATTCCTCCCTCCCCTCCGGCTCACGGTCTGGCCACGCCCCCCTCACCACCCACGGCCTTCTCGGACTTTTATTTCCCACCACTCCCCCTCCACCACCTTATTTTCACCAAGGTTTAAAAAGTGCTCGGGTCCCTCCCAGGTTATCTCAGTTTGTCTCGCTGTAAAACAGATACAATCAGAACACTGTGCTGAGTGCTGTCTGTGAGTGTATAGCGCAGGCCTGGAACACAGCAGACATGCACAGTCCCGCCTGCATTTCAATCCGAAGGATAATTCGGCATCCATATAAGGATAAGAGTGTTTTACAGGTTTTGCAGTTAAGGGAGAAGAGGTAAGTACACTTCTTTTCCTGGTAGGTACTTGAAAAAGTTTGTAAAAATTATTTAGATCCCTAAGTTCTGACACTCTGATGCGGGCTGTGTTTGATGAGAACTGCAGAGGACAAGCTCAGTGTCACATGGAGAGGCCAGAACGAGCTCTTTGGCACAGACTGGTGTAGGCGCTGGCCTTGCATCTAGGATTTACATAGAAAAGTCAGTCGGCGCTCTAAAGAAAATTCTTAGTTAAGAGAAAGCGCAAGTCCTTCTCCACAAAACATAGGGGAAGCAGATGAGAGGCGCTGGAAAGGCCATGTAGGGTGGAGGCTGCCTTCTGCAGCTTGGACTGACCAAGAGTTCCCATTGCAACTACTACCCCGGGGAGGAATCTCAGTGTCACAGTGTCTCAGGCCAGGTCTGCTCACCGTGATCATGGCCTTCTGACTCCCAGCCATCATCATCATCATCATAAGAACCAAGGGGACCACTGCTTCCGGATGCTCACTCCTCCAGCTATTCTCCATGGACCAGAAAGACAGCATGTCCTTTACTAGACAACAGTTCTGCTCTGTCACAGCCTACCCGTCATTCCAAGTCCAGCATGCTTCTGATGACCAAGGAGGCAGTATTTGTGGCATCCACCGAGTCATAAAGCTCTGTGGTGGCATAAACAGGAGACCAGTGGTCACCACTATAAACACAGAGAACAAAGAGTCTTTTCCTTGCTTTTGTCTTTGAGAAGTTTAGGCCTTTCGGTTCAAACACAGATGTCCCAGGGGAAATCACGAAGCAGAAAATACAGTGTGTAACAGAATCCCCAAACAGAAAGAACTTGCTGAGCGAAGGAAATCCATTCCTTGGAATGGCACAAATATGGCCACCACTCCTAGATATAGAAGGGACAGAATTATAGTACTTACTCCAGAATCCATACTCCAAGACCTCCCAGTGGAGCCCTAAAATGGCAAATAGTTCCAAGTCTTACATACACAGTTTATGCATCCCTGATCCAAACAACCAAAATCTGAAATGCTCTAAAATTCAGAATCTTTTGAGCAGCAACATGATTCAATGAGCAGAAAGTCTCAGAAGCTGTTTTGTGTATAAGCTTATTTTTAAAAATTCTATAAAATTAACCTTCAGGCTATGTGTATACATGTGTATACATGAAGGTATATATGAACTAGAAACAAGTTTGTATTTAGTCCTGGACTCCAAGATATTTCATTATATCCAAATATTCCAAATATTCCAAAACCTGAAAAAAATATGGAACTTCTGGTCTCAAGCATTTTAATTTAAGGATATTCAATCTGTATTCTGCTTTTCTCCTTCACAAACATATATACCTTTCATAAAGTTTAATTTATAAACTTTACAATTCTAATTTTTAATTTTTAATTTAGGCACAGTGAGAGATTCACAATAATCATAGAATATAACAATTATTATAGTGTAATAAAATCACCGGCACCACTACTCTTGCTTTTTGGGGCCATTCTTAAAGACAAGCACTAGGATAGCATGACAGGCAGTCTTATAACTGCGACAGCTGCTAATTGATTAATGGGCAGGTAGCATACACCTGATGGATACATAGACAAGGAGGTAATTTACATCTAGGGTAGGAAGGAGCCAGATAGGGAAAGATTTCATCACACCACTCAGAATGATGCACAGCTTAAAACTTAGGAACTTTTATTCCTGAAATAATCCATTTAATCTTTTCGAACATCATTTGACCACAGGTTACAGACCCTGAAACTATAGAAACAAAACTGCACATAAGGGGCTATAGATGTGACTGAGACCTATTCAGGTGTTCGTGTATACCTGTCTGCCCAGAACTCTGGGAGGGGGACCAGGAGGATTGTAAGTTTTGGTCCAGCTTGGGCAATGAAGCAATTCAGTGAGATCCTCTCTCAGAATGAAAATTTAAAGGGGCTGGGTGTGTATCACAGTGCGCACTCCAAGAAAGAGAGCAAAAGAAAAAGAAAGAAAGAAGGAAGGGAGGGAGAAAGAGAAAAAGAGGGGAAGAGAAAGAAATAGGGAGGGAAGGAAAGAGAGAGAGACAAAGAGAGAAAAAAACAGAAACAGAGAGACGGAAAGGGAGAAAGGAAGGCAGGCAGACCTGACTGCATGCTCCTTCTTAAGAAAGCAGCATACTGTTTTCAACTAAAAACAGAAATTCCACTTGACCCAGCTATTCCTATTCTAGGTATCCTCCCCAAAGACTCCAAAGATACCATGTGACAGTGATACATGCCTACCCATGTTTACAGCCACACAACTGATAACAGCTAAATCTTGGAAGCAGTCTGTAAGTCTATCAACAGACAAATGGATAAAGAAAATATGGCATTTATACATAATGGAGTACTACTCCACTCTAAAAAAATAAATTTGAGTCATGTGTAGGAAAATGGATGCAACTGGATAGCATAGTTTTAAGTGAAGTAAATTAGACACACAAGCTTAAATATCACATGATTTCTCTTCCATGGAAAACCCTAAGTATAAATAAACAGCAAACTAAAAGACAAATAATAGGAAATAGGGGAATAGAGTTTTGCAAAGGCAAAGGAGACCAAGAGATGGGGAGGGAGGGGAAGGAGAGGGGAAGGAGAGGGGAAGGGAATGTAAAAGTAATTAAGATGTCATATCATGCACCAACTCCCCACAGTGAATGTAATCACAATGTGCCAAGGGAACTGGGATGCTCTGCCACAGTTCCCCTCTCCAATATGAAGGAACAAGGGCTGGAGATAAAGGCACAGGAGAGGGAGGAATCTGCCTGGATCTGAAATCTCTCCAGTCCACTGATCCCCAGCAGGTAGTAACTCCGACCCCCACCCACCCACATCAAGATACAGCTGGCAATGTCTAAAGATCTTTCTGGCTGTCACAACTGGGAATCAAAAGACCAAGAGGCCATGCCAAGAAAAGAAAGAAACACTAAGAGCAGGTGGGTGTTACGGCCTGAGTGTTTACGTCTCCCAAAAGCTCATGATGAAATACCTCAAAAGCGATGGTAGGTGGTGTTAAGAGGTGAGGCATCTGAGAGGAGACCATCACGAAGGTGGTGCCCACTTGGATGGAGTCAGGACACTAATAAAAGAGGAGCAAGGGACACCCCTGACCCCTTCCACCACATGAGGCTACATTTACAGAGTGGCCACGTGGGAGGAAGCCAGTCCTTACCAGGCACCCAATCTGCTGGCACCTTGATCTAGAACTTCTCTGAGGGCTGTGAGAAATAAATTTCTGCTGTTCACAAGCTACCTAGTTTATGCTATTTTGTGATGGAAACGTGAACAGACTAAGATACTAAGCCTTTGCAGAATAGACCTTTCTGACCAACAGAAGCTCCAACAAAGAGGCTGAACTAGCCATGTCGAAATATAGGGGAGGACAACAAAAACAAGTAAATCTAGAAGCAAATCTAGAAAGCTGTCTATGAGACACGAGATGCATATGCCAAGCTCTTGACCTGTAACTGTTAAGGGATGAAAGGCTTCCCAAAAGGAATCACAAAGCCAGCAGATTAAGACTGATTTGATGACATGAAATTTTTTAACTCTATTATAATAAACTACTTTAAGAAGAAAATGACCCTCCAGTGACTACTGGCAATACATCAAACAGATCTGGAGTAGGAGCGTTACTAGGTTAAGAGTCCTTACAAATCAATTAGACGAAATATGTGCAAAAAATGAGGGAAGTATGTAAGTAAAGTGACCAGCCCCTCTTCCAATACAAACTTGAGAATCAGATAAGCAGTAATGGATTTAGTATTACTGAAAACTTCAAAGGTACAACGTTTATTAAGAAAACACTCTTAATCGACAATATTTGAAGTGAATACAAAAATAAGTATAGCCTCTAGTTTTGCAGAAGGAAAAGAAATTAGAATGTTCTTCAGCATCGGTTCTTAGATTTCTAAAGTGATAGAAACAGTGGGAGGAGAAAATAACATGTATCAAAATCCCCAAATAATAAACTATTCAGCAATCCCAATCATTTGAATTGGTCCTAAGGACCACTGTCAGGCAAGCAAGTGAACAAAGAAACAACTGCAAGAAGAAATTCACATCACACTGACAAGGGACAAGGTGGAAGAGGTTTCCTAAGATGCAGAACAGCCATCGGAATTTGGACTTGCTCTCTGCAGAGACCCTGCAGTGAATGGGCAACAGGCGAGGTCAGTGAGTAATTGTCAGGTGGACAAAAGCAGTCTCAACTGTCCCTTTCTGTGTATATGGCATGAACATCCTCATGAGCTGGTGCAATGGTAGAACAGTGCCTTTGAGGGCATCTGAACACTCAGAGAAAGGAAGAAAATACTTCAAGTCCCCTGGGCACTTCCTGAACTCCTGGCATGATCAGACATAGCAATGAACGTAGAATCCCTGGCTCGGGCTGTTTCCCCGACCAAAGGCAAACTCACGGTGTATCTGAAAGGTGCCTCTCCTATTATTAAAGAGTCTCTGTCTCAAGGAAGACAAATCACTTCCTTCCGGAGCATTCCCAGGAGCATATGTCTAGTGAAGTTGAAATTTCATCTAGGACCACAGCTCTGGTGAATGATGACCAGATTCTGTGGATTAATGACCCAAGATCCACCAGCACAAAACAGATGAACCACACGCTGCGGCAGGGAGAAGCAAATCTGACAATCCCCCAAGTGGGGCAGCAATGGGCGCAAGATTTCCAGAGGGAAATATGTGCTCTCTTAGTGTACTGCGTCTAGGAAGCGCTGCCTTTCTGCAGGCCCCTCACACACTAACACAGACTGTACAAGGCTGCAGCAGAATCATGACCCTTGGTAGCTTCACACATCACGTAGGAAGCCCCAGATCAAGGTGCTAGCTGATTCACTGCCTAGTGCGAATTCACTTTCTGGTTTATAGACCACACTTTGTGGCTGTGTCTTCTCATGATGGAGGAATGCTGGTCTCTTCAGCTTCTTATAAGGCCACTAATCCCATTCATGAGGTTGCCACCCTCAGGACCTAATCACTTTTCAAGGATCCCGCGTCTTGACCCCATCACATTGGGATTATGCTTAAAAATATTAATTTGAAGAGACACACATGCAGTCCATAGCAGAAAGCATTCATCGTGTGGTTTTCAAAGTGTTTTATAAATGTTAGGGGACTGTGCCACGTATCAGTCTACCTAGATCCACATTTACTAGTGAAGAAAGTACGGCTGGAAAAAGCAGAACGACTTCTCCACAACGGCTGTGAGTGTCCACATGAGGACTGAATGACCCCTGAGGCCCAGGCTTGCGCTGATAGTACACACCAATTCCTGGCTGCAGAGACCACACAATACATGTACGGGGGGCGGCGGCAAACGCATCGGGCAAAGGGCATGACAAACTTGTAACTGTGAGCCACAATGAATGCAAATGGATGTATGTCTCCTACAAAGCAGCACAGCTAAGTAAACCATGGTTAATCCACATATCATGAATTACCGGTTAAGCAATAAAAATAAAGCTGTGTAAATACAGTTACTTACCTAAAATATATCTTCCATGTGTTGATAAAGGAAAAGAAGATACGGGGTGGAACAGATTGCAAAGTACAAGCCTATTTTTATTTTTTAAAAGGCAGAAAACATACGTGGTTCAAGCTTTTAACTGCTAAGGTTATATTTCCTCTCTTCCTCATGCTCTCCTCTGACATTTGGCCCAGAAGTGCAGCAGATTTGGCCTGAGAGAATATATAGTATGTATTTTATATAACTCATTGCTGAGGATCGACACATGCTAGACATATGTTCTGCCACTAAGCTACACCCCCACCTTGCCACTAATGTTTTCCTGGAGCAAAGCTACACCCATTCATTTGTACTTATCCAACGGCTTCTTGCACACTCCAACAGCGGAACTGAGCAGCTACAAAGAGACTGCATGTCCACGGAGACTAAAACATTTGCCATCTGACCCTTTACAGAAAGTATTTGTCGACCTCTGTGCTAGCTTACCAGGAATCTGCGAGTACCGGGACAAGCTACGGCCATACTGTACCCACTGAGCACTTAGCAGGCGGAGGTCCCTGTGAGCACCTGGCATTCCCTCCGTGGTCCTATGAGACGGATACTGTAGTTAATCCTACTTTGCTCTTGAGGAAACCAAAGGCTAAGAAGGCGAAGTGACCGGCCTTGGGCCACACTGCTGGAAAAACACTAGCTAGAGCTCAAAGGAGAGCTCTGAAGTGCAGCGCCTCTGGAGTCAACATCAAGATTCACATTATTGTTCTTTCTGATTCCTTTTATTTTTCTAACCTCTTGGAATCACAAATACACACAGTTCTAGCCCCATCCTACAACTCAACCAGCGCCTCTATCTTTGGGCTTACATAACACCTAATATCCATCAGACCCAGACATCAGTGGGAATGATGGGGTGCGGCTAAGGCAAATCACCATCTGAGGCAGGCAGCTGTGAGCAGAAGTTTCTGGAAGGGGTGAGATGAGGGACACTGGGAGCTTTTAAAAAATAGGTCAACAGAACAAAGAGCTAAACAGAGTCAAAAATGGCCTCGCGCAGTTTCCTAACACTGAAAGTCGCACTCGAGCTGGGAGGACATGAACTTAGTCTATCAGAGGTGGACGTCTGGCTTTCCAGGATACTCATCAACAAGCATGTCATATTGGGGTGTGTATATGTATACAGTTTTATAACAAATTCTTTTCATTCTGTTTCTCCTGTACATTCCAATTCGACCATTACAGCAACCTTTTCTTAAAAAATTATACTCATAGATTCATTATCTTATTTATGAATCTCATTTCAGGAGGTACTACAAAATATGCCTTATGAAAAGGGGACGCGTTGAATTCCTACCATCTTGTACTGTGAAGCTCTGCATCATTTCCAATTTTTTTATTACTTGTTACTGTCTTTAATTGTTTGCTCAATCTTACATTCTTATGTCTGGTGGACTGAGCAACTTCGTTGAAGACAACAGTACGTAATATAGCAACCACTGTCAATTCCTATCATTTTGTTTTGAGGTCATGTATCATTTTTGTTGTTTTTGCATTGGTTTGATTTTGTCTTCATTGTTGTTTTGTCAGTTTTTTAATGTTTAAAATAAAGAAAAAGGGCACACGGCCAAATGGATGTGGAGAATCATTAGCGTAGCAAATTTAGGGACCAAGAGAAAGTTCTATCAGGCTGGAGGTGAGGAAAGAACTGGGGATAAAAGCTATCAGGCAGTGAGTGGAGTGAGCTAGAGAAGGAGCAGATTATGTGAAAACTTTTGAGAACAAAATTAACTTCACCAAGAAACTGAAGCCTCAGGTAATCCCTTACTTTCATGGGTCCCGTCCACATACTCATATGCTCATGGGCTCCCTTGTCTGCTGGTTTAAAGAAAATATGTTTATTTCCTTTCTACTTAAAGAGGTCTCCAAACTGTATTCAGTGAGCCCCACTGTATCCATCACTGTTTACCAGGAAACAGATATAATGCAAGATGTATAACTATATAAGAATTTACAGATTGGCTTACGATGGCCCCACACAGCATCAGGTGTGGAAGACTGCAAACATGAGTCAGCACACTGGGGTTCCAAAGGATCCACTGGAAGGCATGGCGCTCTAGGTAGTGTCCCGTGTGAGTCCACATCAGCAGACCTAATTGTCTGTGTCAGAAGGCTCAGGAGTCAGAAGCCAGGAGATGAGAAGGTAAAACCAAAGACTCAAGCTCCTCCGAAGAAGGCAGAGGCAATCCCTCCCTCTTCACTTACCTTTTACAACATTGTGGTGATAACCTTCCCTAGGGTGGGTCGTTCACCACCAGAACGATGCTGAGCCAATTTAGTTGGGTGTTATTTACTTAAGTTTACCCAATCAATTATTTGCTGAGTCCAGCAAACCCTGGACTCAGCCTTGCTTGGTGGCAATTCCTGCTTCAGCAATGGGTCATACATGGATGTGTTTAAGCAGAGAAAAGACCTGCCCCTTCCACGGAAAGATCACTGGATGCTCCCTCTCCTGTGCGAGCAATCCATCTTGTTCCCCATTTTGCATTCCATCACAGAGAAACAGGTGATGCAGTTCAGATACGCCCTCTACACAGCCCACAAGCTGACTTAAACATCTCACCCCATGGCTCTCATGGTCCATCCATCACACTTTCAATCCATCAATTCTGACAGCTCCAAGCTCACAGAACAAACGCACTGTCCCCAGGCTGGGTGTGCCAACACCAGATCTTGCACCAACTACAACTTGCACCAACATTCACCTGACGATGGGCATTTGGGCTTTCTCGGGTTTTGGCTACTGTGAGTAAAGCAGATTTAATATGTGTATGCAAGGCTTTTTTGTGGACACACAACCACATTTCTCTTGAAATATTTAGGAGTGAAAATTACGAGTCATTGGATAAATGAATGTATAACTTTTATAAGAAATTAACGGCTAGTTCTTCAAAGTGGTTTATACTATTTAACAATTCACCCAGCGTGGGATATAATGTTCCAGCCAGATGATCCACAACATTAGCACTTACTTTCAGTTTTGTTTTGTTTTGTTGGTTGGCTGGTTTTTGTCATTTTAGTGGCTGTGGAACAGTATCTCATTGTGGCTTTTCTTTCTATTCCCTTGATGAATAATGATATTAAACATCTCTTTATCCACTTATCAGCTATGTATAGACCTTTTTCAATAAAATATCTGCTCAAATCTCAAACTTTCCTCTCATTTTAATGTGTTTGTGTATTTGCATAGTAGATATGTAGGCTTTCTTTATATATTCTGCACATGAGTCGTTTGTTTGATAGATACAGTGAATATTGTTTATACAGTCTGTAGGTTAAATACTATATGTAGCTGTTCCTATCCCATGAGGTTTTGGCTATAGGAGCCAATAAAATTCACTTTTTAAAAGGTCAGTTGAGGACTGGGGATATAACTCAGCTGCATAGTGCCTGCCTGGCAAGCACAAGGTCCTGAGTTCGATCTCTGTTACCAAAAATAAATAAATAAAATACAATAAAACGTCAATCGAGCTGAATCTCTGGACTTCATCCTTTGCAAGTCAGAATCCTGATTAAGATATTATAAAATACCTACCTCAGGGTGTAGCTGTGAGGATTAAATCAGAACAAATGGGGTAATAGCTGAGAAGTCTTTAACAATACCTACCACATAATAAATTTTTGGTATTGTTCTTGCTTAATGTGTATTCTTTCTTTCTTAAGGCAACTCTCTCTATTGTCAAGCTAATCATCTATCTATTGGGGAGGAGAAGCAAGCAGAATGTGGTGCCATGGGAATTTATAAAGAACTTCAAACTAAACCTGGAGAAGCATGTGAAATAAACTTGCCAATAAAAGACAGGAAGATAACTAGGCAATAGTAAGTCTTGGAAAGGAAGATGGCGGAGGAACTTCCGGGAAAGAAGACAGAATTTCTGTGTACAATTGTCTAATCCTTGTAGAAGGATCAAAGGGATGCAGGTACCTGTGCATGTCGACAAAACTGCAGTGTATGGTGTGAATTGGAACACATTAAGACATGAGACTAGTGACACAGACTAAGTCAGATTATTGCCTAATAACCTTTGCCACACAGAGGATTTCTTCCTTGTCCTACAGACTTAGTTTCTCCAAGCGTCATTCTCAGAGCACCAACTTCAACATCCCCTGGGAGCTGGCTAGAGATGACAGAACTGAAATCCAAATTTTAAAAATATATCCATATGGTGTGTATGGAAAATAAAGTCTGAAAATCCCTGCTGTAGAACAGGAAGCCCTCTGGGGCTTTTGAGTAGGGGCATGATATGATCAGCTTCACACTTTAAGAATTCCACCCTAGAGGCGACCTGAGGACAGTCAGAGGTGGTAAGACCACAAGCAGGAAAATCAGTTCATTGTTCACCAGAGTAAGAGCTCCCTAGACTTGAAAAATCACTCTCATTTTTTTATTAAAAGTTGAGCATAACTCAATTTACTTTGCAGACGTCTCTGCAATACTGTCCTTTTAAGAATTTTCCCAAGACATTCAGTAGTATTACTAAACTCTACTAATAATCAGCACCAGTACAATATCAAGAGTTTTTTGACACGTAACTATCAAGTACCATTAAGATACCAACTTTGTAGTACTTCTCATCTCCACAGCAACCGTCAGCGACTGCCAACTGTAACAGACGTGTGCTTTCCCTCCTCTGAATCCATTTCCTGTTCTCAGCCCAGTGGTAACAGTGGGACTGACATCACCCCTAGCTCTGTTTTATAAGCGATAGTGACTGGCTGAGAGAAAATCTTGTGATTTGGTGAAAGGCCAATGACAAACCAGACAGTGTCTGGAGTGCTTCTGGGAAAGACGCTTCCGTGAACACTAAGCAAGGAGATGGCTTTACTCTCTCAGTGTACACTATGATGGTAAGACGAGAACCTGTGAGGTCCAAAACGAAGGAAGTCACTGTTGATGCTATGGGGAAAGCCACTCTGGGGATAAATCTGGGACTGAGGGAATAGGAAAAACAGAGATTGAGGAAGAAATATAGCTAGACTCCCTGGTGACCAAAACTCTGCTGACCAAGAGGGTGGGAGGGAAAAGGGGGATAGAAATGATTACATATTATCAACTCCCCAAAATGAAGGTAACGATCACGAATCACACATACACATCCATAAAAAAATCTCTGAACTGTACGAAGACACATCTGAAATGAGTTACCCCTAAAATGTCCCATTAAATAAACCAATTTTTATTGCTGTTAAAGCTAGCAGCTCTGTCACTTACCACCAACAGTTCTGTAATTAATAGAGTGCTGTCTCTTTCATTTTCCAAACTAAGAAGTTGAAAATTAAAGAGGCTAAATAATCTGTTTGGTCACACAGCTTCTAGTTTAAAAAAAAGATCTCATTCACTAGAAAATCCTCACTTTTTCTACTAAGTTCTGGTCCTTTTTATATTTAAAAAATGTTCAAATCAATGCTAAGAAAACATAAATGAGGAACTAAGAAAATGTAATTGAAAACAGTATGATGCATAATTTATATATCCAAGCGAGAAAGCACAGCTTGAGAAAGTGGAATATTTTCTATCTTTCCTTTATGTACTTATTTAATTTTAACTTGCTAAGTCATTCAGGGAATATTTACTGAAAGCCTATATTATACGCAGGGCACTGTATTAGAAATACAAAAATGCGTAAAATAATGACTATAAATGTGTACCTACCAAACAGAGCCTGAAAAGAATGAAAGAAAACTGATAATGCTAAAAGAAGTAGACACATCCATAATTAGAACTGGGAGCACCAACTCCCAACACTTAGCAAATAACAGAAAATCATCAAAAGAAGTTTAAATTATGAGCCACACAACCAATCTGTATGATCTAGTTGGCCTATATGAAATACTCCACGCAACATAGCAGAATATGCACTGTTTTCAAGCACGGTAGAACATTCAAGATAGATCATGCCATAAGACATAAAATAAACCACCACAAATTTAACAGAATTAAGATCACACAAGCTATTTCCTCTGACTACCACAGAACCAAACTAAAAATCAATAATAAAAAGCATGAAAAACTTCCAAATATTTGGAAAATAAAGCTCATACTTCTAAATAATTAATGGGTCCAAGAGGAAGTCTCAAAGGAAATAAAAAATACAGAACTAATTGAAATGAAAAGGCAACCTCTCAAAATATCTAAGATGCAGCTAAAGTAGTTCCTGACAGGGAAATTTACAGTAGTAAATATTCAGGAGATCTCAAATCTATGATCTAAGTTCTTATGTGAAGAGACCAGATAAAGGAAATACACCCAAAGCAAGCAAAAGAAATTACACAAAGCAGAAACCAATGAAATTGAAAAATAGAGAAAAATAAATGAAACAAAAGCTAGCTCTCTGAAAAAAATAAAATTCTACTAAAACTGACAAAAATAAAAATAAACAAAAGTAACATGGGTTATTACTATAGATGATAAGAATGCCACAAAAACTTTGTACTTGTAAATTCAACAATGTAGAAGAAATGGGATAATTACTCAGAAAACACGAACTAACATTCAAAAACAAAACAGAAAATTTGAATAGTGCTATAACAAACAAAGAACTTGAATTCATAATTTCAAAAATACCCACCAAAAGAGTCTCCAGACTGGGATGATTTCACTGGGGAATTATACCAAACATCTCAAAAAATAAAAACGAACATCATTTTAAAATTTTCTCTTCCCAAAAATAGATCAAGTGGAACTTCCCAAATCATCTTATGAGATTATTATCATTCTGTTACAAAACTAGATGAAGACAGTAAAAATATGATACACAGAGAGATATCTTAGATACAAATGCAAAAATCCTCAACTAAATATAAGCAAATCCAGTAATATATAAAAAGAACTATACACCACAACCAAATGGAAATTTATTCCTTATATGCAAGACTAATTAAAAATTAATCAACATAATCCACCATATCAACAGGCTAACAAAAAAAATTATGTAATGCTTTTTACAAAATTCAACAATATGAATGATAATAATTTTCAGCCAATAAGGAATAGAAGATAATGAAATCTACCTGATAAAAACCATCTATAAAAGAAACCCTACAATCATCATAACACTTAATGATCAAAGACTACTACATGCTTTCTCACTAATATTATAAACAAGGCAAGAATGTCCACTTTCAACACACTTATTAATATAGCACTAGAAGACCTAGCTACTGCAATAAGGCAAGGAAAATAAATAAAAATGATAAGAAATGAGAAAGAAGAAATAAAACTATGCTTACTTGCAGATGACATGTTTGTTGACAGATTCCTAGCCCATGAGAATATCTAGAACTAATACAGCACTGTTGTCAGCAAGGTTACAGGATACAAGATCAACATACAAAATTGTATTTCTACATACTAACAATGAACAGATGGAAACCAGCATTAAAATACAATATAATTTAAAACTTCTATGAGAAAATAAAACAACGTTAGCGATAAGGAAGTGTATGCTAGCCCAGTAATTCTTAGCTATGACACAAAAAGAATGGTCCATAAAAGAAAATGTACTTTCTCCAAGTTAAAATAAGTTTAGCGATAAACTGAAGAAGGCATGTACAAAATGTGTATGCTGAAAATTAGAAAATATTAATAAGAGTAATTAAAGAAAGGCTAACTCAGAGGAGATACATATAGTACAGCATTCAGGAATTGCAAGATTCAAAACAGTAAAGATGACAGGTCTCAAATTGATCTACTGAAGTAATGGATTACCATAAAACTCTACACGTTTTTGGAGAAGCCGACAAATGCGTTCTAAAATGTATATGACAAGGATGAGCCCTAGAATATTTAAAACAATCTCAAAAAACAAAAATAAAGTAAGAGGAATCATTCATTTTAAGGCTTACTGTACAGCCGTAGTAATAAAGGTAGTGTGATACTGGCAGAAGGATAAACACATAAATGAATGGAACAGAAAATAAGACCTGGAAACAGATTCCCCACAAATATGTCCAAGTGATTTTGAACAAAAGTATAACAGCAATTCAAGTGGGTACCTGTAGCCTTTTCAACAAATGATATTGCAGAAATGAGAAAATTGGCATAGATAATAAAATGAAGACAGACTTACGCCTCAAACCTCATAAGAAAGTCAACTCAAATGGAACATGAATTGACACATAGAACACAAAATTACAGCACTTTTAGAATACAATAGGAAAAATTATTTGGGATTTATGCTAGGCAAAGAATTTTTAGATGTGACATAAAAGGAATGATCTATAAAGAAAATTTACTTCCTCCAAATTAAAATCTTTTGCTCTGCAAAAGAACTTATTAAGAGGATTTTAAAAAAGACAAACTAAAGGCCAGAAGAAAATTTTTGCAAATCCCATATCCAAAAGGGAATGGATTTCTAGAATAAAGAACTATCAAAATTCAACATGGAAAACCAAAAAGTCCAAGAACATAAACAAATGGCAGATATGCACCAGAAAAGGTATTCAATATCTTGAGCCTTTAGGGATGGGCTAGTTAAATCCACAATGAGATATCACTATATACCTATCTAAGTGTCTAAAACTTAAAATAGTGACATTTCCAGGGATATGTTAGAAAGCCAAACATGCAATTATTTCTTGACCTAACAACTACATTACTGGGCATTTATTCCAAAGCAATGAAAACACATGTTCACACAAAAACTATCCACGAGGGCGCTGGGGATTTAGTTCAGCGGCACAGCCCCTGCCTGGCAAGCGCAAGGTCGTGAGTTCGATTCCTGGTACCGGAAAAAAAAAAAAAACTATCCATGAATGTTCATAGCAGCCTTATTTGGAAATAGCACAGCACTCTTTCAAATCATGGGCAGCTGAACACATTGGGCTACATTCATGCCACGGAATAATATGCAGTACAATAAAAAGGACCAATTGCTGATCCAACCAGTGACTTAGATGTCTCTCCAGAGAATTACATTAAGTGAAAACAGCCCATATGGTAATCAATAATGAAATCTCATCATTTATAATAAAATGGATGGAACTACAGGACATTAAGTGAAATAAGCCAGACAGAAAGACAAAGATCACGTGTGAGCTCACAGGTGAAAATGAAAACCAGCTCACTTGAAAGCAGAACATTTCTTACTACAGACTGGCGGGATGATGCAGGAAGTGAAAGGATCAGTGTATGCTATATGCACGCATGGTAACATAACAGTGAAGCCAATTAACATGCACAATTCATACATGTTAAAAAACTTACAAACCGTATGTCAAAATCACACTGTGATTCCAGTTCTGTAGCATTTTTGAAACGACAACGCTACAGAAAGAGACAGATTAGTCAATGCCAAGGGTTAGAGTGGGGGTGGAGGATGTGGACCGGGGAGAGGGGCGTCTATGATAGGACAAGTGCAGGGTCCTTGTGGCGATGAACACTCCAGTGTCCTGACTGTGCTACTGAATTAGTAAACCCATGTGGGAAGGGGTCAAAACATACAGTGAATGCTTAAATTTCAAAACTGCGTTGCAGTAAAAGCCGTGTTGCTATTAGTTCCCTTGAAAGAGTCCCCCGTGGGTGGAACGCATTTACCCCATCATACCTGTCACTTTCTTAAGCAGTTCTGGAAGTCCTCTTTCATGTTTGTCTTCATGAAGTATGATCAAAAATACAGTGAATCCTGCTGCCAAGCGCCATCCAGTGACACAATGGCGGGCTCATAAAAACACGATGATGTGTCCTCGTCCACTTTCTTCACCAGCTCCGGCCCCATAGGACTTCTGACTCTTCTCCGAAGTCAAAGTGATCATAAAAGGTGAATGTTTTCCACCAGTTCAGAACATCAAGGCAGCCACCCTGAGGCAGCTAAAGTCACTCACAGAAGAGAGCTTCAGAACTGCTTCAGAAGGTGGCAAGATGGCACACATGCGCAAGGGGCTTGCAGAAAAAACGCGATTGTGCGGTACGGCTAATGCATGTCCTGTCTCCCTGTGGACAGACGTACACATGAGCACTCACACGCGTAGATGGACTGCCGAGACGCAACTGAAATTGGGGGCTTCTGTGCCAGCACTGAATCCAAGAGGCCACCATGCAGCTATCATTACTCTGAAAGGTGCAGTTCAAATGCACTGCAGATGGGAGGACATAGGAGGGGCTGACCACAGACAGCTTCCTTTCCTGGAAACGGTTGGTATCAAGGGGTGATTTGTGAGGTGGCAACAGAATCTCATAACATGTTTTTTAGAGAAACAAAGACAGGACTCTTCAGTCAAATGCCGTACTCCTGAGCTACGCCCCCAAAGATAGGACTCTGAGGTTGGGCACAGCCCCAATTCAGCAACCAGCAGCAGCATCAGGAGTGGAGCCTAGGAGATGGTCACGGTGGTACACTCCTGCAGTCCTAGCTCTGCGGGAGGCTGAGGAAGGAGGAGCACAAGTTTGAGCTCAGCCCGGGCAACTTAGCAACTTAGTGAGACCTTGTTTCTGAATAAAAAATAAAAAGGGCTAGAGACGTAGTTCAGTGTGCAGGCCCTGAGATCAACGCTCCGCCACCTCCCTCTCTCCAAAATGCGCCTTTACTCAAACACCCTGCTTTTGCCAACAATCTACCAAATGGGCATAGCTTCAGAGTTTTATTCTGCAGAAGGAGTTGGTAAACCGCTTCGGTTTCAAACTCCTTCACACTTGGTTGAGGTCATGGTTTCCTTGACCTGCTGATGTCAACCTAGGATACCCTCCTCTACATACTGATAAAATGCTACGTAAACAACAGTCATAACAATCACTAAGTGTCAATACTAAGCCGTAGCCAGTGGATGGAGTTGATAAAAAATTATCTCACTGCATCATATGATAGTCTTGTAAGACTGCAGATAAAGGGGCTGGGGATTTAACTCAGCCGCACAGCGCCTGCCTGGCAAGCGCAAGGTTGTGAGTTCGATTCCCGGTACCGGAAGAAAGAAAAAACAGATTGCAGATAAGGACCCAGTGCCACGAAGGCAAACAGAATAAAACCCTAGAAAAGTGTTGTGCAAGTAGGCGCAAATAACACGTTTGGAGACGGCTGTCCATGCTCAAGAATAAATTTAAAAGAGAACAAACATGACCTCCACCAACACAAGAGGCTGTGAGAGCTTGTAACTTTGAAGAAGGATTTAAACATAACACACGACGAGCAGAAGAGGATCATATTTTTACGAAGAAATTGCTCAGGAAATTTTAGATACCATCTGCTTTTCACTCTCAAGGAAATCATAGAAAACACCAGCTTTGTACAATAAGGGAAAATAAGGAGGCAATTTGCTGAGGGAGAAAAGAGAAAGCTGATAGACTTGAGAAATTAATTCAGGAAAGAAAGAATGATTTATGGAATTCAAACATTAAAAGGTGTTAAAGGACTGAACTGACAATACAGGAAATCTTATCGCCTAGTTGAGCACAAATTTAGGAAGCTCTTTCTAGATGCAAAACAAAAATGAAAACGATAAAACTAATTTGAAATTACCAAGGGCTGGAGATACAGCACTCGCCTTATGTGCATGAGATACTGGACTCTGTCCCCAGCAAGGGAGAAAACAGATACTGCTTTTATAGTGGTTTCTGTGGGATGTAAGTTGCTGGTACAACTAAAATTCTCTAGGAGAATACAGAATGGAATAAGAAATATATTCGTATTGTGTCCACAACTAGCTTTGGCACATTAAATTTTCATTCCATCTCTATGAAGCACTTACCTTTTTTTTTTTTTTTTCTGTCTTTTTGAGACAGGGTCTCACTCTGCAGCTCAGGCTGGCCTTGAGCTCACTTTGTAGCCCAGGCTGGTCTCGAACTTGCAATGATCCTCCTGCCTCAGCCTCCCGAGTGCTGGGATACAGCCATAGGCTGCCACACCTGACGCAGTTACCACTTTATATTAACTCTATAAATGAGGAAACTGAGCCCTCAACAGCAACTCCGTGTTACCAAGTCTGCAGGGCCCAGGTGGGACTTAAGCCCTGAGAATAATTTTAGAGAGAAATGCACATGGTCCAGATGAAAAATATTCTCAAAATTTTGATGGGGAAAATAAAGATAACAAAACACATTGTTATACAAGCCATGTCCCTGGATGGGCAACTCAATACTGTATTGATTTTAAGTCCTCAAGCATTAATCTACAAATTTAATACTATTAAATAAAATTCCAAAGTGATTTTATGCGGAACTTGACAACATGATTCTAAAATGCATCTGCACTTATAGGCAGATTAGAACAGCTCAGAAAATATTGAGAAAAGAATGATAAGGAGGGAGAAGCTGCGGTATTCAAAAATAAAATATAAAGGAACAATAAGAAATGGCTGTTGCATTCATTCATGTATGCTGAGCGTGTAACAGAGGTGGATCAATGGAAGAGAATAAAAAAAGAGAAAGTAGACCCAAACATATAAGTACTTAGTGGGCCCCAAAACTATATTTCAGATACATAGGAAGGTAACAACATAATCAATAGATAAAAAAGGTTTAAACCACACTGCAAGTCTTCCACCATCTGTAAATGTAGGAAAATTTGAAAAATGAAGTTATGAAAGAAATGGAAGAAAATCTAAGTAAATCTTCATTTCATCCTTTCTTGTACTGTTTTTTTCCATAGCACTTGTTAGCATCTAATGTATTATATAAATTCTTTATTAAAAATTTTATTTACTATCTGTCTCTTAACACTAGAATTCAAGGTACCCAGGGAAGAATTTTTAACCTTGAATTTCCAGTGCCTGGAACAGTTTCTAGTATGTAATAGCTGAGCAAAAATATCCACTGAATAAAAGAATGAGTGACATCAGGTTGGAAAATGTTTGTCTAAAACATAAAATTAAAGGGAAAAGTAATCTAAAGGAAAGATCTATACATAAAACATGCAGTGAGTTAAGTTTCTCACTACATCAAAAAGGCAAAAAAATATACAGCAGCACATAAAAATATTTACAATCTGTATTGTAAAGGCTGAATATTTAGGATTAAATAACTGCCCTTTATAAAAACAGTAAAAATGAGAAATGGATATAGATGATGTCCAAAAGTAAAAATGTTCATGGTCAATAAACATTTAAAATGTGAAACATTACAGATAACAAAAGAATTAAAATTAAGTAGAAGAGAAATATAGTTCCATCTCCCACTGACCTGTAAATCCTGATCTTACACTGTCTTCAGCCAGGTTATGAAAGGACAGGCACTCTAACACCCAGTCAGCAGATGTCATTTTAGTATAATCTTTCTAAGAAGCAATGAAATATGTCAAAATTTCATGTCTGCATGCCCATTTACAAGCAATTCTGTTTCTAAGAAATTATTTTACAGAAAGACCTGCACAAGTCTACAAACAGCAACCAGAATATCTTGATACACTGCTATCATAATAATGTTTTAAAAAGCTTAAATGTCTAGCAACTTGAATGTCTATAATATCAAATAAATTACAGTCCATCAACACAAGAGAATAATAAGAATATACTGAATACTAATGTGCATCAGAGCTACAGTACGTGAAATAATATTCATGATAAACTTAGTAAAATTTATAAAGTTGATGGCAATATGGGTTTATCGTCTGTGTATCTATAACAGAAGTTCTCAGACTTGCTACCCAGATCAGCAGCATCAACACTAACATGGGGAACTGACAGAAATGCAAATTTTCAGGCTTCACCCCAAACACACTAAATCATAGACATTAGATAGGCAACTTAGGAATCTGTGTTTTAATAAGTCCTCCGTCTTCATACATTTGGGTTGTTAAAATAAAATATCTTAGATTGGGAAATTTAGAAATAGAAATTTGTTTCTCACAGACGGGGAGATGAGTAAATCCAAGATCCAGGTCACAGCAGATTCAGTACCCAGCGCTGCCTCCTGCTGCATAGATGGCATTTCTTGCCAGGTCCTCAGATGGAGGAAGAGGTAGCAGGAAATCCTGTGCCTCTTCTAAGGTCACTAACTCCACTGATGAGGGCTCAATGATCATGATCTGATCACCTTCTAAGGGCACTAATTCCACTGCTGAGGGCCCCACTCTCGTGATCTGATCACCTCCTGAAGGTCTCACCTCTTAATATGTTAGATTGGGGATCTGGTTTCATCTTTTCAGTTGAGAGGAGATAAGACACATTTAGACCAGGGCATCCCCTGGTGTTCCTATGAACACTAAATTTTAAGAATCCCTGGAAAATCTTAAGTAATAGACACCAAATAGCTAATGATACTTATCTTACATTTTCAGAGAAAAATATACTTTTGCTTTTTATATACTTGTATATTCCAACTGCGATGTATAGCATTTGAAATTAGAAACACCAGCAAACAAAAGATATATTTCTATCAGAAAGAGAAAACAAGAGAGAATAAAGACAAAAGAAAAATGTAACCGGGCAGTAGAAAACTGGAAAAGATATTTACGTGGACAATGCCATACTCATAAAAAGTAAAAAAGAAAAACAAAAGAAAACATTAATTAAAGAATTAAATATTTTGTATGGCTAGAATTATAAGAAATTGATATTAAAATACAACTTTTTCTATTAAATAAACAGCATAATGAAAAATAATAAAACTAAATGGAGTCAATGGTTTAAGGGAACTTCAGAGACTTGTAGAAAGTATCACAAAAAAAAAACCTTCAAAATTTCTAGCAAAATTCAATGCTGAGCAAGTATTTGATGCAGAAAACCAAGTTCTAGATAGCTATAAAATCATGATTTTTCTTTTGACAGTTTAAAAAACTGAAAGCATCCTAAACATTCTACCATAGGAAATTGGGTAAAAGAATTACACAGTGTTATTGTCCTAGAATATTTTTATTGAAACATGTCACAGGAATCATGAATGTAGATATTTTGGTATAGAAAACATCTAGCATGATATCCAGAAAAAAACGTGACTATCAATAGTAAGCACTAAATGTGTGTCAGGCAGAATTCCAAGAACTTTATAAAAAATAATTCATTTAATCCTCAACATCCACATGAGAAAAAATATTATCATTTCACACATGAGAGACATTTGGATGAAAGAATCTCAGTAACTTGCCTACAAGACCCAGTTAGTGAGAAATGGAACCAGCCTGTGAGCCCAGGTCATTTGTCTCCATGCCCACCTGATGATGCTATAGGCGGCTTTAATATGGCATCATTTAAACTATCAGGGATGGCACCCAGAAGGAAGCCTGAAAGGGTAGACTCTAAAATGCTAACGTAATTGTGTCTGAGTGGTGAAGCTAAATATGATTTAAATTTTGTTTTCTGTTTGTTATTTTTGAATTTCTGTCTCTACAGATTATATCTTATTTAAACTATGTAAGTGATAATATGTAGTTGGGGCTATGTGTTATTACATTAACAAAAAAGAGTAAGAGTTCACAGGAAGGACAAGCCCTGTAACACACAACTTTTGAAAGGCATAACATTTTGAAAACGAATGCTACTTGAAGGTCACAACGGGAATTCGAGTGTAGCTGGTGTGGAAACCATTTATTTTTTTGTTTTTTGTTTTTTTTTTTTTGGTTTTTCTCCGGTACGGGGAACCGAACTCACGACCTTGCGCCTGCCAGGCAGGCGCTTTTGCCGCTGAGCTAAATCCCCAGCCCCCTGGAAACCATTTATATCCTCTGTCGTACCCCTCCAAGACTGCGGCTACAGACAAAACAGGAAAACGCAGATATTTTAGCTTATACTTGCAGACCGCTCCATGCAAAGGACAATGCGAATTTTTCTCATTAAATTATCTGTGGCAATGGGGATATTCAAATAACAAGGGCTTTCTTTCTGCATAGACGCTAACTAGATTGTGCCTGCATTCCTCCAGGAAGTTTTATGCGCTCATTAGAAGGAGCATATATATATAACATCTACGCACACTATCGACAGTTGCAATGTAATGCTCAGCGAAGTGCTAAAGAGCATGGCTAAAGTAGTCCGTGGCATTTCTCAAGAGTAAAAGTCTCCAGTTAAGAATATGTCCCTACAGTGGGTGACTCTTAATGCTCCTCATCGCCAGCAGTTGAAATTCCAGTTTGTTCCTGTCATACCATCCTAGGGCAGTCTTTCCCTTTCTCTTTAGATAAACTCATCTGTGGGGTGGAGTATGATTGCTCGAAATACTACCTCTCCTTCAGAATTATTTTTCTACACCTCATTAACGTCAAGATTGTCTGTGTGGTTTTCTTTAGATAATGAAATAAAAATGAAACTTTCACGTAAGACTTCTAATTAGAAACTTTGAGAGCCATGTATGCCTATTGTACTGGGCTATGCTCTTTTCTCTCTGCTTCAAAGCCATTACCACCCCAGACAGGGAATATTCTATTAGCTGGCTCCAAATAAATAAGTTGTGACCAAATGGACATGAATGTGAATGAGAAACAATCCTTTGTGGTTGTAGGCCAGCGACACTAGGGTTATTTGTTACTGCAGCACACACTAGCATAAACTGACTGGTACATCCCTGTACTCCAGCTTCCATTCATGGAGACTCAGATCAAACCCAGATCAAACCCAGAACTATTTCCTCCCTTCTGTGACTGCTCTGCATCTCAGACAAAACAAAACTTGGCTCAGTGCATCTTCCTCCTTGGAGCTGAGGGCATTTCTTACTCCTTTTTTATTATTTTAATCACTGATCTCTTTCTGGAGTAGAGTTGCAGCTGATTGTCTCAGCTCTGGGCTATGAGCTTCATCCCAAGCTCATAATAAACTTAGATAAAAAATAATCTCCTTTATTTCAGCATCCTATATGGTCTCTGTCACTACTAGCAGAACAGGGTATGATAAGCAAAGCTTCAGTAGCAGGAAATAGAGGAGGTCTTTCGAGCGCTTACCAAAGATGACACAACAGAAAATTTCTTGTTTCAGTTAATATCCTGAAGCTCCTGATTTCCTAGGCCGTACATAAAGAAACTTCAGTGTGAATAACATGATTGCCCCAGAATTCAGGATTCCAACTGTTATTCATAGTCTAGCTGTTGGTAACAAGGCAGACTTGTCACTGGCAATAAAACGCAAGTATCTGCTTTCTAAATAGTTTAAGAGCAGTACTTTTAGATCTCTGCAAAACTATGGCTGGAGTATTACAGGGGAAGTCTTGGAAGAAAATTTTTTAAGACTACAAGGAGTATAAAGAAGCATTAGTAATAACCACAAAAATTATAAATCATTATCAAATTTAACAGCTAACACAAGCCCTTGCTAGATGGTATGTGGCAATCCAAGATTCTCAGGAGCATTTAGTCTTTGGCCAGTTCTAACTAACTTGAGAATAAGGTACAGTTTATTTTCAGTATCTTAAAGACGAAAACCTACGAGATTGAAAAGATAATTTACCAAGGACCATATAATAGCTCAATGGAATATTCTGCTTTGGGATTCAAGTCTTTTAACATCAGAGTGCAAACACCTTATGACCATATAATGCTGCCTGAGATTAAAAATATAGATACATAAAATACTTGGGAATTCTTCCATATTTGGAATCTCCTTCAACAAGAGTAACAGAGATGAAGGTGAAAGCTTCCTGTTTAATGATTTTTCCTGGAGTCCAAATAACAGTGCTTCTTGACTATTTGATCTCAGACAATACACTCACCCATTCGTGAAGGGTCTGTTCCTTCACTTATAGAGTGATCATAATAACTCCCATTTTACAGGGTTTCAATGAGGACAGAAAGTCACAGCCCGTGGCAACACCTGTAAACTCTGAAATGTTAAATAAGTATCTTTTAAAATGATATATTTTTGCAGTGCCATCAATGGCCACAATAAGATACTGGCAAGCACTGTTAAGCCTGAGGATAGGAAACCTGAAGGATAATATCATCTCTGAGCACGTGTTCTAGTCTTTAACAGGGTAGCCTGCAGAGAACATACACTCCCACCAAAAGCAATGACAACAATCGTACGCCAAATCCATCTATCTGAAAGCAGCCAGTTTTTTTTTTGTGGCAGCCAAGATTTCAAAGCCAGACCCCACACAGACTGTAAGCTCATTGAGATGACTCTGATTTTGTACATTTGATATTTCCACCAGACATCTGTCCTTTACTGGCACAGGTAAGAGGCTGCAGATAGGCACAGGCGATTGCTACATGGGACAGAAGCCAGTTGAGATATGGCCAAGTTCACAGGACTGAGTTAAAACTGATTGAGGTCCATGGCTGCCAAGTTAGCAGAATTGTAGAGTAAATATTAAGAGACAAAAGGACAGAATAGAGAGTGAGACCAACAGTCAGCCCAATCCTCCTATTTAGCCATCTATCTATGAAGTGACACAGGGAGAAATTAAAGACAAATTAAAAGAGATGAATAGAGCAAGGAGTTTTGACAGTCTTACAGTGCTAGGGAGACGAATAATGTATGTGAAGACCTGCCAAGGAGAAGACTTCTAGGAAATGCTGCAGGTTCCAGGGTGTGACACCTAGAGGGGGATATGTATGATTGGAGTTGAACAGAAGGACAGAGAAAATACAAAGAATGCAGTCCACCCTCAAGTCAGCTGACTGCACTGGCTGGAGGTGGTCTGTGACATACTGCCTACCACAGAGCAGGGTAAATCTGCACTGAAGGACAGTAACATGATCCAGAGGAGTGGAAACTTGATACACATAGTGTCCAGTACAGCTGAAGACACCAGGCATGCCAAAAAGTAGTATCAATGCAAAAAAAGCAAAAAATAAAAGGATACCCACAAGTGATTCAGCTATTGGAACTGACAGCCGTATGTTAAATTCTGATTAAGAGTTCAATGACACAGATGAGAAACAAGATAATTTCACAAGTAACTGAAGTGAAGAATGAAACAAAAAATCTAGAACTGAGAGCTGTGATAACTGAAACTACAAACTAAGTGGAGAGATTAAACAGTAGAGTGGACAGAAGTGAAGAAAAATGGAAGATGTGTGGGTAGAAATATCCAACTAAAGCACACACAGAAAAGCATAAAAACCTAATATAATGCATACGGATTCAAGAGCTGATACAAATCTCAAGAAGGAGATCTGAAACAAACCTAAGATAAGCCAACGGAAAAGAAAGAGAAAATTTTCAATGCATTCAGGGGTTGGAGAATAGACGACTCTTTGAAAGCATGGAAATTAATCTGTGCTAAGGGAATACTACAGGGAATTCTTCAGGCTAGAAGAAAATTATCCCAGTCAGAAATATACAATGCAGAAAAGAATGAACAAACATTAAAAATGAGAATAAATATGACATGCTGACTACAAAATGTATACTGCTTTGTAAGATATAAAATATGTGTAGAATTAAATGCATGACACGAAAGTCTAGAAGGGATAAAAGTTAAATGTTCTACATCCTTGGAATAATTCGTGAATTGGTTAACACTATGCTGAAATAAATCAAAGAATAACATGTTAACCCCTAAGAGAATCACAAAGGAATCTACAAACTACTTGGGAAAAAACAGAATAATAACAAAAGTTTAACTGAAAAGCAAGCAGAAATACTGAAGAAAGAGGTATAAAAAGGTGAGATGAAACAACGCTTGAGCATGAAATTCCAAAAAGACAGACACCACATGCTCGCACTTACATACAGAAGCTAAGAATGTTTATCCCAGTGAAGCAGAGGGAAGGACAAAGGTTGCCAAAGATTGGGAACGGCAGGAGCAGAAGAAGAACAGGTAATGTGGGCAGAGCTGGGGAGAGGGGAGACCCCCCCAAGAGAAAAATCTTCTAAAGCTCACAGTGGAGTCACTACATTTGACAATAGTTACAGTAATTGTGTATTTCAAAATAGCTAGTAGTACATTGTGAATTGATAGGAAAGCACTCAAAGCTAAAGGGTAACTGGGATGTGGGAAAAGAGAAGGGAAAGAAGGAGAAAGTTTGTATGTATGTATATACAGGATAGTTAACATGGCTGTTCTACTGTCTTGTATTTCCTTGCTGAAAGAAACTGTCAATGAGTCCTTGGTTGA
>NW_004955493.1:4077590-4142961 GCF_000276665.1 Chinchilla lanigera | reverse complement strand
TACAACAAGCATTGTTAATTCCCTACCACTCTGTTTGTACCTCTGTACTGTCTGTACTGATCCTTTGTTATTTTGTAAAATGTTGTCTGTCTGTTAGTATTTTTCACCTTTTATTTTTAAAATTTAAAAAAAAAATAGCTAGTAGAGAGGATTTGACTGTTTCCGACACAAAGAAATGATAATTGTTCAAGGTGATGGCTATGCCAATCACTGCAATCTGATCACTACCCATTGTACACATATACTGAAATGTCACAACGTACCCCGTAAATATGTAGGATTACTGTTGCTCAGAATAATTTAAAAACCCAAAATATGAATCTACATGCACTAATTTAAAGTGTCAGACTGAAGTGATTTGTTTTTATATAAAATCTTCTATGCTGACCTTCAAAGAGATACAACTTAAATATGAAAATAAATGAAATCTGATAGAAAGGGTTTGCAAAAGTAGGACCTTATACACACAAAGCAAAGTTGATAATGCTATACTAATATAAACAAGATAGCCTTTAAGGCAAAAAAACATAATTAATGGTAAAGAATGACATTTTCATAGTGATAAAATGGGAAAAACTTCTGGAAATATGTAAACATTCTAAATTTTTCTGCAATTAAAATAACATCAAACATATAAACCAAAATGAGTTAATAAAAAAACCAAAGTATAAGTTGGGTCTTTGAAAAGACATACAAAGTTAATAACAGTAAGACATAGAAGAAAGGAAAAGAGAATAAACTACAATATGAAGAATAAAAAGAGCAACAACATTGCAAATCCTTCAGTTCTTTAAAAGACAGAGTAAGAATATTAGGAACAACTTTACTCCAACATCTGAAAATTCAGACCAATGAAATCATTCTCCCATCACAATTTTGCAAAACTGATACCAAAAGAAACGGTAATCCAAATATAGTCCTATATCAATAAGTGAAATTAAACAAGTAAATAAAAACCCGCCTACAGAAACTTCTAGGTTCTCAGAACTTCCTCAGTGACTTCTCTCCAACATTTCAGTTATACTTAAAACCAGACTTGAATAAAACCTTCCTGAGGGAGAAGAAAAACATAAATATTTGTTATGTAGTTGTGTGAGGTCAGCATTACTTTGACGCCAAACCACAACTTGACTGGTACAGGAAAGAGAAATTACAGACAAATATCTCTAGTAAATGAAAATATAAAAGTTTTAATAAAAATTTAAAATGTACCCACTAACTGAATATAATGATACATCTCAATAATTCAAATAAAACCAGGTAACTCACAACATTAACAGAAAACAGCAACATAAATCATACCAAAAATGCGTTAAAATCTTTGGAGAAAATACTGTACCCATTTGCGATCATTTTAAGAAAGTTATTGAAATAATGTAATGATTTTAATCAGACAAAAACATAACCCAAAAATCTTACATAATTAATATAACTAAATTTGAAACATTGAAAATTTCCCCTTGAAAGACTAAGTTATTGAGTATCTCCACTCCTACCCAGCAATGTATTGAAGATACAGTCATAAAACAAAAAATGTAAAAAGAAGATTAAAAAGGAAGAAGTGCTCGGGAGGCTGAGGCAGGAGGATCACTGCAAGTTCAAGACCAGCCTGGGCTACAAAGTGAGCTCAAGGCCAGCCTCAACTGCATAGCGAGACCCTGTCTCAAAAAGACAAAAATAAATAAATAAATAAATAAATAAATAAAAGGAAGAAGTAAAACTGTCATTATTCATCCCTCATGGTCTTTGTTTTGTTTTGTTTTTCTGGTACTGGGAATTGAACTCAAGATGTTGCGCTTGCGAGGCAGGCGCTGTGCCACTGAGCTAAATCCCCAGCCCCTATCCCTCACGGTCTTACATAAACAAAAAAATCCGAAAGAATATACAGTGAAACTAATAGAAATATAAGTAAATTTGTACACTAGCCCTAAAATTGATTTTATGTCTGCCAGGCATGGTAGCACATGCCTGTCATCACAGGACCCTGGGAGACTGAGGGAGGAGGACTGCAAGTTCAAGCCCAGCCTAGATACTCAGAGAAATGCTGGGCCAAATTTTTCAAAGATGTGGAGAATGGAGCTCAGGGTACAGGCCCTGGTTTCAATAATGGAAAAAAGTGTAGTTCTATTTATTAATAACAAAAAATTAGAAAATAAAAGCATTTTAAGTACACTATTTGCAATATCATCAAACACTTAGAACTAATTTTAACAAAAATGTGTAAAACCTCCATACAGAGAAGTACAGAAGACTACTGAGATAAATTAAAAGACACATTAATAACTGGAAGGATATACCATATGTATATGTTAAAGAGTCAATAAAGTGAAGTGTATCCATCTCCCAAATTGGGCCACAGACTTGATGTAATTTCAGTCTAAATCCAGTAGTTTGTTTTTGAGGAAACTATCAAGATGATTCTAAACTAGCTATGGAAACACCAAGGACTAAGAGTAGATTAGACAATCATAAAAGGAATAAACAAGCTTTAAGGGGCTAGGCTTTCAGATACTAGGAGCTAATAAAAGCTACAGGAACTAAAATGGTATGAAATTGGTTCCATAGATACACAAGAGTTTGATTTGTGATAAAAATGACATCACACTGCTGTGGGGAGTGGAATTTTAATAAACTGTATCACCGGATGTTCCCATTACAAAAAGGGAAGGAGGAAGAGGAGGGAGAAAGATCAGTCATAGATTATAGATCCAAGGGTTAAAAACACAAGAACATTTTAAGAAAAAAACCTTAGCTTTTATGCAGAATAACTTAAACACTTATAAAGAAAAATACTAACAAACAGGACTATGCAACACCTTAAGATTACTGTTCATGAGGTGATACAGCACAGACTGGGTGCAGACACATTCAACACACATACCCACCAAAGAACTTTGCCAGAACACACACAGAATGCCTACACATTACTGATCGGCAAAAAAAGCAACGCAATGTAAAAATGAGCAAAGTACGGGAAGGTGTACTTTACAAAAGACTATGGCCCAGTATCCAATAAACATATGAAAAAAGTGTTTAATCTCATTAGAGAAAAGCAAATTAAAGTCATTCGAGGGTTGGAGGTGTAGCTCATGTTTACCATGTGTACAGCACATGTTTACTATGTGGGAAGCTCTCAGTTCAATCCTCAGCACCATAAAAATAAACATAAAAACAACCAAAACAACTAGAAGTCACTTGAACTGACACCAAGTGCTGGCGAAGTTATGATATATTTTGAGGATTTTCTGGTGTTTTTTAAATTTTATTCTGAAGATAAAAGAAATGACACATATTAACAAACACACAGACATAAATAAAACACTTAAAAACAATAAAAGCAATACAGAATTTCAGACAAGGTGACAGGAAATTAACATGGTGGTTGTATTACATATTGTTATCTTCAAATTGGTTCTCAGAAAAACAAAACAGGCATGTAAGATTGATCAAACAATTAAGCATTAACTGTTCCTTTCACTAAAGCAACAGACGTTAGTAGTAAAATTATCTTAGCTATCTTGTGTATATATATTCATATGATACATTTTGAATTCGCAAACATTGCAGGAGGAATTTAAATGGTTGGCAATAAATTTTAAGTAACTGTTTTTAATATCAACTACATTTGAAAGTAGGTAAGTCATACAGCCAGACAATTGTACTCTTTGGGTCAGTGCAGCAGGGTGTATATATGGCCCAGAGGCTTGTTCAAGAATGTTCATGGCAGCACTGCTTATAATAACTAAATCCCAGAATCATCCGAAACATTAGTGAGCACAGTGAAAACATCTGTTTTCAGTATAGTGATAGAGTGGAATACTACACAGTGATTAAAAAGAACAAAATACACCTGAACAAACCACACAAAAACCACAGGACCAATAAAACCAGATACAATATCTATCTACTTTGTGACTCCACATATGTAACATTCTGATTCCATGCGTGTAAATTGAAATAGGCAAAATTAACCTGGAAATGGAAGTCAGGGTAGTCCTAATGACTGGAGGGTGGTAATTGTGAAGCCTTCGGAGCACTAGTCGTCTACTTCTTGATACAGATGGTAGTGCTTATGTGAGTGTGTTACTCCGTGCCAAGTCACAGGCTGTGCATTTAGGATTTAGGCTGGAAATACTTTAGAAAATTTCAATTTTTCTTCATTATTATCTTTTCACAAGAGGAAAAAATGAGAAAAGCAGCAAATAAAAATCTCTTTGATCCTGGGTTCTTTTATCAGTAAAATGAGAAACTGTGATGACAGCAGATCTTTTATAGCCATCATTTCATCTTCTTCTGGTGGGAAATAACTATCACTCACTCTCAAACCCGGAAGTTCAAGGAGAATTGACCCTGACCCTACAAGACAGAGGCTTGGCCGCATCGGCGATGATTAAGAAGTGGGCATAGAGCCAAAACTGGGCCTGTGAAACACAAATTTAGGATGGCTTTGTAATGAAATTATCTGACAAAATCAGCACACTTTTCCAAACTGGTCAGTATAATATGCACATTGCTATCACTTTGAGGGGTCTTCCCTGATAATAAATCAAAAAGAGAGGGCAGGAGGGAGGAGGATGACCCTGATGACATACACATATGTACGCACAGACACAAGGCATGTACAAGGAGGAAGATTATTCTTCGACATAGAATTATACTGACATTTTTTAATATAACTGTATCTAAACTATGACTTTCCAATCTCGTGAACCAATAAATTCTCTCTTTTGCTTGAGACAGGAAATTGATTTTCCATCACTTCTCACTCAAAAGCTCCGGCTCAAAAGTTCCAGGATCACTTCTGGATTCAGCACGCTGTGACTCAGACACTGCATTCCACACTTTCCTCACTAAGCATCCTCTCTGGCCTCAGGAACGGACAGAACATTCAGGGGTCCAGCTCTCCCACCAGTCTGTCCGATGTTCTTTGAAGTTACACTTTCTGTTTTAAAAATGGAAGCTCAAGGAACTTTCTAATCCACTATCCATGCCTAGTTTATCTTAATCTGTAAAAAATTTCCTCTAAATTGTCACATAAAACTGATACTCCAAGATGAGCTTTATTACTCTGAAACAATTCAAGCCAACTCCACGCTGTCATGTATTTGTAAGCGTCAGCATATCCCTTTTTTTAAAACAGCAGACCCAGGGAAGGGATGACACATGCAAATTCCTGCACTGTTTAAAGCAGGCAAAGTGAAGACAACCAGTCCTGAGGAGCGGCTGCCAATAGCCGACTCAACTTTGTGATTTTTGTTTTAAATACCCAAGCAGGCCAGGCACACTTTGAAGGTGCATGAAGTCAGGTCACATCCGCTACCCAGCTCTGATTTTGAACATACATTCTTCTATTCTCCATCTACCACTCAGGCAATACTTACACCGTTGCTAACATCCATTCTCCAAACACCCAGTATTTTTCTTCTTAGCAAAGATATTTCTTCCAAATAGAGATAAGGCACGGAAGCTTCAGCATGTATCTATTTAGTGAAACTCTATTATACTCTGTGAAAATCAGATGGCTTTCCCGTGCAATCGCTAGAAGGGAAATTACCCTTTTTCCAACAGATACACTCACATTTTATGTGACATTTTAAACAGCCGCGAAGTTTCAACCTTAACTGGCAATATTTGAATTGGTTTTAATTTAGCAGGTGAAGAGAAAAGAAAAACTTGGCAGCTGCCTCTCCAGGCGTGTCAGAAGCTAAGGACCTCCTGTGAGGATCTGGGATTCGTATCAATCATATTTTCCCCATTCACACTCTTAGAGCATCCCCCTCACGCAGACACCGTGACGTGAGTGTCACTGTCAAGGCAGGCAGCATACACTGAAATAACAGGTGTGTGAAGTATTTTTTAAAATAATATAATCAAGAATTCAATCTCAACTATTAAAGAAGTGGGAAAATTAATTTTAAAACTGACAGCAGCGACCTTTACAATTACGTGTTGTGGCTCTTGTACAACATGCATTCAAAGGCTACTGTTTGTCTGATCTACTTGTAATAAAACATTCCTTGTGGAGAATAAGATCTCATTGTTCAGAGGGGCCCACTGTGAAGTCAAGAAGAACGTTTAATTGGTACACAGTGAAAAAGCAAAGTGCTTCTCTGTTGTACAGAGGACTTGGGCATTTCAGTTACAAATAACTTCAGAATAATAAGCATGGTGATATGATAATGTTCTAGGTAAGTGACTGAGTGTTTACTCTCTGCATAACACCGGCAAGCACATTCTGATTTAATCCTAACAACTCTTCATGACAAGGACTGATAGTATTCCTTTCCTAGAGGTGAGATTGAGGCTCAAGGAGGTGATTACCAGCTACCGTAAGTTTCAGACTAGAACCCTAGCCAGGGTCTGATGCCAAGAACTACGCTCAAAATCACTCGGCTATTCACTGCCTGAAATGTTGGACAGCCCTTAAAAAACCAACCAGCCAACTGTCTCCCTTACACAGTAACACGCGTTTTCTGACCTTTTCCCCAAATCTGGGCATTTTTCTGTCTTCCCCAGATCAGTGAATGTCATCATGTCGCCACCTTCCACTTAGCTTCTCAAGCCAGAAATCCAGGGGACATTCTTCCTGATTCTTCCTCTCCCTGCCTGCCCAGACTCAGTCCATCTTCACGATCTTCTGATTCTACCTCCTCAACCCAGTTTTATCAATTCACATCTCTGCTTCATCCCCACCACCTGCCTCATCCTAGCCACCATCATTTCTTCCAAGACTGCAACAGCCTCTGCCTCTGGTCTAGTCCACATTACTTTTCTCACAGAGAATGCATCTGCACCACCTTGGCCACCTCTTACCCCCACTGGTCTGGCACCTTCTCCTTGCCTCTCTGCGCTTGAGACATTTGTGTGCACGGCTCAGAACGAGACGGCTGAAATTCCAAACTCCCTGGATCACAACTCCTGCCCATGCTCTCCCCTCTGCTCCAAATTCACTTCCTTCCTTCTTCACCTACAGAATTTCTATCTACCCTTCAAACACCAACTACTATCATTTCTTCAAAGAAATTCAGAGCAAACAAACTCCTCTTGTGGAGTCACTTTCCTACCCCTTGAAATACACAACACAATTTCTGTTGCAGATCTTACGTATGTTTTATCCTAATAATAAATGTTCATAAAATCTTTTTCCAAGTGGAGAAAAATTAACCACAGTGTCTGAATTACCACAAATTGTATACGAATCATATTTTTATTGTCACCTTGACCTTTCCTTCAACATAAAGGATTTTTTACCTGGAGTAGGAGTAGCTGGAGCTTCAAAATGGCTTGAGTGAACAGGAAACAAACATTATGCCCCAAGCAGAAAAAATGTCTAGGACTGCCTTGATTATCAAAGCTCTGGTAGAAAGCAGAAAAGTGATTTCCAATGACAAGTGACATGGACACTGCTGATGCTAAAACAGAAGGCAGAGAATCTAGCCCTCCATGGTTCTAACTGTAAAAACTAGAAATACGGGCAATCAGCATTAGATTTAAAATCAGAACCATTCTGGAACATATCACGTTTGCAGAACCAGTTACAATCTATAAATAAAAGCAGTCGTGAGGTAGGGGGTAATTAAACTAGGGGAAAAACCATAGTGCAACATTAAAGAGAACCCATTTACAGAGAGTGACATCTTCAGATATGTTTGCAATCCACAAAATATAAAGAAAAAACACAGGATTCTTATGATATGAAACACTGGAGCAAAACAGATTGGCTAAATAGCTCCCAATCTTTTTTTTTTTTTTTTCAAACAAAGCAACAAAATGAAAGATGGATTAGGTTTTCTTTGTGTTGAGTGGGGAAAGAAAATGCTGATTGCAATGAAAGCATCTGACAAGAGACCCAATACCATCGAAGCAGACAAGCTATTACCAGGAGAACTGAAATCTATGAAAAGTGTTTCTAACTATTAAGCCAGGAAGACTAGTAATTTGATATCATACACCCATGTTTGCAAAAATAAATGAATCAATTTTATTTTAATCTATTTGGATCTTTGTATTTAATAAAATCTCATTAATTTTAAATGAGGTCAGAAAGTTAACAAAAACAACCTGGTAATTTGAGCTGCTTGCTTTGGATCATCTAATATTTTCACTAACAAACAAAGCAGCTACTCAAGCAGCTACAAAGTGCACCTGACTGCACTTAATCTCATACTGTCCTAATCAGGTTTGCTCTAAAATAACCCAAAACACCAGAGACGGTGGTGAGCAGATTTAGAGAGTGTACAGTATAACCTGATCAAGTACAATATATTTTTCTTATAAATTGAATTCCGAACTACACAGTTAAAATCTAACAGTGAAGAAAATCTAAGCATGAGCTAGAGAGAACTGATATGAAACACATAAAGAAAGAAAAAGAGGCAAAGAGACAACCTGTAGGAGATCGTGTGCCCCTGCGTCCATGGAGCCGAGTTCTGTGAGGTCAAAAAAGGGACACTAACACATGGCATGGGGAATTTATGTTTGGTGTGTGAATTCGTTTTTGTTTTTTTGCATGGCTAGTTTTTCAGAATGCAAAAGCAAAGGGGGAGGAAACGCATATTGTTAAGGTTTGTGTCCGGATGTCCCCCCAAAGCCTCATACAGTCATGGAGTGAGCTTCTAGAGTTTATGATTGATCCATGGTCCAATGCTGGGATTATGGGTGTGAGTGCTATACCCGCCCTAGGGTGGGGAGTCTGCACACAACATAAGGGAGGGGAAAAGGCTTGCTTTTTGCAGCTCCTCCTTTTTTGCTCTTGCTGCTTTTGCTGTTTTCCACTGCCATGAACTGTTGCCCTCTGCCATGTGCCACTCTGCCTTGGAGCCAGCTGATTATAGACTGAAATATCCACAAACTGTAAGCTAAATAAACCTCTCCTTCCTTAATTCTGGGCGTCAGGTATTTTGCTTCAGCAACAAGAGAAAAGCAACTAAGACACATATAAAAATGAGTAGAAGCTGGATGTAGTGGCACATGCATGCTGGAGAACTTTGTGACTTAGTGAGATGCTGCCTCAAAAATAAAAAGGCTGGAGGTGGAGTGCAGTGCAAAAACCCTGGGTTCAATCTCCAGTACAGAGAGATACAAAGAGAGAGACAGAGAGAGACAGACACAGAGAGATAGACAGAGACACAGAGACAGAGAGATAAAAGAAAAATTTTATCCCTATACAACCACCCCAAAGAGAAGAAACATAACTGTATATATCTCTTAAATATCTTTTCTCAGATCATAAAGGAAAGCAGTAATGATAAACATTCAGTTAATCCATCAAGGGTGGGTGGTCAAAACCCTGGCCTCTGGGAGATCTCCAGCTATTAAGGTTTTTGTTGAGTATGAGATTCTCCAAAGGCACCCCCAAAGCAACCATGAGTAAAAGCCCACCTCTCTCTCCCCCACTGACAAGTGAACCTAGGTGTGCTGAGCTGTATCTCTAGCCCCTTTTTTTTTTAAATTTTGGAACAAGATCTCTCTAAGCATCCCAGGTTGGCCTCAAACTTGTGATCCTCCTGCCTCAGCCTCCAGAGTAGCTGAGATAACAACATTGTGTAAGGCAAGAGCCTATTTTAAGTATCTGCCAATTCCAGAAATTGCTGATACGCACTCATGACAGTTTCAGTCAGGTGAACACTTCCTTGCCCTCTTCTTCTACTTCTTATCTCCTCTCCAAAGCCAGAGAAGGCAGAAATTGCAGTCAGGAACGTGAAGCGGAAGAGAGAAGACAGCCGTGTCCCTTTTGTGATAACAAACTACCCTGTATGTAGCAACCCCAGAAACCAGGTCTGACCTTCCGGCGGTTTCACAAATCTGTATATTTTAATCTCTGATGTGCAACTGAATTTTGTTATGTATGGCGGCTCTAGAATCCTCTGTTACTACACAGGTACCAGAACGTCAGTGGAACCTTCCAGAAAAACCATTCAGAGGCACCAACAGAGCCGGCCTCTCTGAGCAAATACAGAGACAGTGGACGACCAAAACAAAGTTACTTCAGGATCATGTCGTACAAATCCAGCTAATTTGATAGTGGTTAAATGACTTCAAGGTTAACAGTAATAGTAAATAAACAGTAATAGTTAAATAGTAATAGTTAAAAACAATCATATCCATCAGAAGTTTCTTAAGTGCTGGGTTTACTGAGTGCTCAACTGTTTCACTGCAGTATCTCATCTAACACTCGTGCCAGCCGCATGGATACTGTTACTTTGCCCTGGATAAGAGACACTGATCACTAACCCGCGCAAGTCAGCAACAGAGGCGGGATTTCAATCCATTATCCCGATTCTCCGCTCTCCTCCTTGGTGGGGCTGGCTTAAATAATACAGTAAAGATAATAACTATCATTTCTTTGGAGCTTCCCTTGTGATTTACACCGTTAGCTCAGATTACTCTTGAAAACTGTTCCTGACGCAGAAACCTTGGTGGAGAGCCCATGGTGAAGACTGCGCGGCCCACGGAAGATAAACTTGGATTTGAACCGGGGCGGTTTGGCTCCAGCAGGCGATGCTCCCACAGGCAGTGGGATCCACTTCGAATGTCATATGCGACGACCGGATGATAGTTACAGCACGGCCATATGGGGAGGGCAGGACTTGGACTGAGCTGCACTCACAGGGAGGGCACGGCACACAAGGGTAAGACCCAGACGCAGGGTCGCAGTGGCACATCCTAAAAGCTGCAAGCACAGGCCTTGCTCTCACAAAGGAGCTCAGCTGCCCAGGAGTCGGGGTGGGGACCAAGTGGAGAATAAACAATAAATCCACGAAACAACTGTTCCCGCTTGTGCGCCTGCTTGCCTCCTAGGACGTGCTCATCGCTCACGTTAAAAAGAAAGGGAGCAATAACCAACCCGGGGACCTCGGGATGAAACAAGTGCAAATGAACCCCTCCCCTTGTGACGCTGGAGCCATAAATCCGCAGCTCGCCAGGATGCCAAGCCGGCTCTGGCACACAGGTGCCGTCCATCTTCCTCCGGCCCGCCAGCAACGCTCCCTCCTGGAAACAGCGGTGGGTGGACCTGTTGTTATGATTGTTTTTATCCTCCTGCTTCTCCGCCAGGCTTCATGGAGTGAATTGAAAACAAGTCAGGGTGGTGGAAAAAGAATTTGTATTCATCTCTGAAGACCAATCAGGATAGGAATGTGCCTGCTCTGGGAAGCTCAAGGAAAGTGGTTTTGGCTCAGAATAGCTAAAAAGTGGCCTGTAGCACAGGGAGATTTTTCTCTTTCAAGGGACACTTACAAGGTGAGGTGGTTTAGATTCCTCCGGGTCCACTACACTCCATGCCTGTCAGGGATACGCAGGTCCCAAAGGCTGACTGGCTGATGAAATGAATAAATGAACAAATGGATGAGGTGACCAGTGTCAAGGAAAGAAGATGCGCTCTGAGATCAGATGCACTGAGGATTCTGCTCGATCCTCAACTTCCTGTGTGACTCTGGCCACGCCACCTAACCTCTCTGAGCCTGCTACTACTTCGTAAAAGGGGAGGATAACAGCTTTGGTGATGGACTTTCGTTGGCTGCTTTGTTCTGTTTCCTTCCCGTCTCCAATAGTTTTATTTCCCATAATACCCTGATGTGGGTATGAGGATCTCTCCCATCCTTGGTCCCACGATCAATTTAGGTGGGGCCAATCCCATCCAGTGCCAGCGGTAAACTTTTGACTTCAGCCTTGGCCAGCTGGTATGCTGCAACCCTGCAGCAGTTGCTTAGGGAATGAGCACATCAGAATGAGGCCAGTCATAGTAACGTTAGGCAGCACTCTCTAGAGAAACCGCCAGCAAAGACTGAGAGATTTATTTGACACCTTGGCTCACATAGTTGTGGGGTTCGGTAAGTCCCACACTCGTGGGGCAGGCTGCCAGGGGGAAGGTCTGGTAAGACTTGATGTTGTGATCTTGAGCCTGAAATCCGGTGGGGTACTCTACATTGCAGTCTTGAAGGAGAATTCATTCTTCTTAGAAAATCTGTCCTTGCACTTGAGGCCTTCAACTGGACGGAAGAGGCCTACTCACATTATAAAGGGTATTTGCTTCACTGAAACTCTGCCAATTTAAAAGCTAACCATATCCGTGGTGTCTTCACAGCAACACTTACGGTGGTACTTGACCAAACAAATAGGCACCCTGGTCTTGCCGAGTTCGCACATGAAGCTAATCGTTGCAACAGCCTAGGATTGCGTAATCCTAGCACTTGCTCAAGCTGCAAGAGAAGGAGTCTCTCCTTCCTGTTGTACCTAAGCCAGAAAGGATGTGAGGGCAGAGAACCCAGGGCGGAAGGTAACCGGCTTGAAGACAGGACCTGAGGTCAGGCAGGGTCAAGTCTCCATCTCAGGCAGCCAGGCTGCCATGGAGCCGGCTCTCCACAGAGGCCCTCCCAGTCCACGCAGCCGGCATGGCTGACACAAGTGAGACTGAAAAGGTCAAAACGGTGCCTGAGAGATGTCAGATATACTTGGGAGGCTTTTTTTTTCTTTTACTACTGGTTCAGCCTCCTTCATCTAAAATCAAAAATGTTCCAAAATCAAAAACTCCGTGAGCTGACATGATACCACGAGTAGAAAATTCCACACCTGACCTCACATGACAAGTTACAGTCAAAATGTAAGCGTGCTAAAAATACTGTATAAAAGTCACCTTCAGGCTATGTGTGTGAGGTGCATATGAAAGATAAATGAACCTTCTGTTTAAACTGGGGTCCCCTCCCCAAGATCTCTTCTATTGTACAAGCAAATGTTTCAAAATCCAAACACTTCTGGTCGGAAGCACTTCAGGTAAAGGACACTCAACACGTATCATCTGGGTTTTTCAAAAACAAACAAATAAATAAATAAATAGGCATTTACACGGATTTGTGCCTGTGAGTCACTCTGTTAAAAAGAAAAATCAAACAGCAGCAAGGAAGAAATACTGAAAAATATTTCCCTCCCTCTCCTGAATTCCAACATGTCTGACCCCACCTATCAATCAAAGTTTCCAACTTACCTATCCTCCGTAACACTTTCCACCTATTTCTCCTCCTATGCTTTTCATTAAAGACATCTACACACCATATGCCCTGCTTCAATTATTTTACCTTAAAATAAAGAATGAGGAAGTCATCCACATTGGTGCATTGATGGTCTGTGCAGTTTCTCTTACGAGCTGCAGGTTTCTTACATCCCCACCAATGGTTATGTAGATTTCTATCTCGTTTCCTGCTATTTCCAACATGTGAAATTATATTTTAGAATAAAAATAAATGTAGAAATTTGAAATTATACCCAACATGTCCACCAAAGAGGTTGTGGCAATTTGCAACAGAATAGGAAAGTGCCCGTTTATGATGAGGCAGGGGCTGGAGGAGTTTAACATCACACATGCGAGTTCTTAACTAATTAGGGAAGATGTCTTCATCTAGTATTTTTTAGAAGCTCTCAACAAAATAAAAGATAGATGATACGAAGTAAGGAGGCAGGAAGGGGATCAAGAGATGGAGTGAGGTGGAGGAAAGGGAGGGAAAGGAATGATAAAGGAATTGAGCAGAGTTATATGTACGTACTGACTCCCCACAAGAATTGTGCTCTTCGTGGTCATTATGTAATGCAAACATGTGCTAATAAAAAACAAAAACTGAGAGAAAAGAAAGCTCCTGGGGGATCAATGGACTGATAGATGTTTCCCTCCTCCCCCTCTATCTATCTATCTATCTATCTATCTACCTACCTATATATATATATATATATATATAAAAAATATAAAATATATATCTTCATCCTAATTGCACATATATTTTATATATGTACAGTTTTTAATAAAGAAATGTAGATATATATATATATATATAAAATATATATCTTCATCCTAATTGCACATATATTTTATATATGTACAGTTTTTAATAAAGAAATGTAGAAAAGATTTTTCTTTTAAAGTTAACTAATTCTTTTCTAATGAAGTGAACCTACTCAGAGAACACATCCATCCTTAGGCAGACAGCTTGATTAAGAGGTAGAAATCAAGATTACAGCATTTAACTAGGTTTTATTATGTTAAGATGATTAGAAGCGATGATTAGTTGTTTCTGATGGTTCAGTGGAATAATCTGTCTTGGGAGACAGCACCTAATGTCAAAGCTCTGGGACCTGGGTCGGATTCCTTGCTCTGCAATTCACTAGCTGCGTGACTTTATGTCTTGGAACTGCAGTAATCACATTTGTACAACTGAGATGTACTATAGTTCAGATCTTGAATGTACCCTGAAGGGTAATGAGTTGAAGAACTGGTCCTGAGTGACAGTGCTTGGGGGTGGAAACTTCAGGAGATGGAGCCTAGTGAGAAGAAGTTACGTCATTTGGAGCATGCCCTTGAAGGGGACATCAGGACCCAGGCTCCTTTCTCCCTACACACACAAACCATGACGTGAGCAGCTTTTATCCACTACATGGTCTCTATTATGATGTTCTTTTTTACTGCAGGTACACAGCAATAAGACCAAGCAACCCTGGACTGCAAGCCCCAAAACCATAATCCAAAATAAACCTATTCTCCTCTTAAATTGTTTTCTTCAGGTATTTTATCACAGTGGCAAAAACTGATTGATGCAAGATAATCTATTCATCATGAGCTTATGTTAGGATGAAAATGTAGAAGCAAGCAAAGTTCCCAGCTCTTTCAAAAATCTATCATCTCCTACATTCTTTACATCTTCCTTGGGGAACTTTTTGCATTCATCTAGCTATTACAGCTGCAGGAGAGGAAGAAATGTTGAAGAAAAGATTCACTCTGGCTCTTCTCTATAATATTGGGAACTGACAGGCTTGGGTGTCCATATCTTCATGGCGTCTGCCCTCCAACTTTCCCATTTATATTCCAGCACTGCGGTAGTCCCTAGGAACTGGCAAACTAATAAATTTCCAAGGATTTGCAAGTTCAGTACAACCAGCACCAGAGACCACATCAGTGATACTATGACATGTGATAACTGCTATTGTGGACTTTCCACAAAATGTGATGAGCACACAGAAGTACACAGCCATGAGCCAACCTAGCAAAGAGGAACATAAAGAGGATGTCCCTGCTCCACACTGTACAAGAGAAAGAGCAGGACAAGCTGGTGATGCGAGAGAACATAGGTATCTTCAACAACTGGGGGCAGAAACTGTCCCACCTACCATCATCTCCCCCATGGATTTCTACAGCACTCTTCCAGCTGGTCTCTGCTTCCACCCTCGGCCCAGGCACAATGGGCAGAGCAATGCTGTTCAAAACATAAATCTGGCCCGCTGTTCCACTGAGAACTCTCCAGTGCCTGCCGCTTTCTCACCAGAGTCTCCTCAATGACCACCCACTCCCCCAATGACCTGCCTCTTTGACGATCCTCACCCCAGCAGGCACTCTCCCACCCCAGGGCCATTGCACCTGCTGCTCTACCTGCGTGGAACACCTTCCTTCCAATATCTGCAAGGCTTATTCTTTCACCTGCACTTTCTGCCTATAGTATTTTCATCTTCAATCATAGTATCTAGTTTACTTATGTATTCAATGCCTAAGTTATACATTGAATGCATGCGTATTGCTGTATTTTCTGCTGTCTCCCAGATGCTTCGAGCTGTTCCTGACACAGCGAAGGCACACAACAAATATTTCCTGAATAAAGGAGTAATTACTGAATCCTCACAGAGTTTCAACGTTTGAAAGACAGTGGAAGAGTTGAAGTAAAGCAGAAGTTATGGAAAAATACAAACAAACAGAAAAGGTGGAGACAGAAAGTGTTCGCTCGAAGGTTCTGTTGACTGTGATAGGTGTCTACTCACCCGAGTGGAGAGACTAGGCTGCTCAGGCCCATGGAGAAGCACCCCCCTCACTGCAGTGGAGAGGCTCTGGAGAAAGGGGTCAGAGGAGCACTCATCAGGAGAGATGCTGCTTAAACTGAGGAGACGGTACAAGCTGAGGAAAATGTACTGTGTGATGAGGTCATGCATATTTGGGACTTGCTGGCGGGTATTTTCATTGGTAAAATAGAATGTACTGGATCCAGTAGAATACCCTTGTAGCCAGGGAACAAGAATAGAGTGAGCAGAGGAACATCAGGGCGAAGGTCTGAGCTTCAGGTAAAAGGAAGCATCCTGAACGTGTCCCGCTGAAAACACACACAGCATGCTGCTAACCACTTCCTCTCCTTTGGGCACAAACACAGCTAGTGTGACCAAGACATGTGTGAGGACCGAGTCTGGATCTCCAATCGGATGCTCTTCCAAAACTGTGTAGAGAAACCAGACAAAATCATATGCAGAAGTCCAGAGCAGGAGCCAATCATCAGTAGGAAGGCTAAAATTCAGCCACAGGCAAGACCTCCGGAAACAGAGGGGGCGCTAACTTCCTTGAAAAGATGTCACCACTAGACCCAAGACCGAGATACACCAAGGAGTCATGGCTCTACTGGGGACAGAAACCAGACCTGGAAGAAGTATGTCTAACTCTTCTTTCACCCATGTGATAAACAGGGAGCCAGGACTGCCAGGAGCTCAGAGACTAAAGGCTCTGCAGTCAGGGGCCATGCTGAAGTGGAGAGACACCAAAAACCAAGAAGACTCATTGTCCTAACATAGAAAACCATGATAGAAAACAATAGGAGAGGAGGAAAGAAATACTGCTCATAGGCTTTGCAGAAAGCCTCTCAAAAGAAGGTGTCACCAGAACTGGGTTTCGAAGGGTCAGTAGGAGACTCCCATCAGAAAAGAGAAGAAAGAACATCCAGACAAAAATGAAAAGCACGTGCAAAGCAACAGATGTGAGCAAAAGCAAATTTTCTGGAAACAGACAGAGAAAAGCACTAGAAAGGTCCACGTGAGAGACTTCAGATAGAGACACAGGGCTCCTGAGATTGTGTGTCAGTCTTCTGTGTCCTGCTAAGGGGCAGAGTTGAGTCTGCACCTGACTGCTGGCCAGGGAGATCTGCAATAGACAAGTGAGATGACCAGACTGGCAGAAGAAGGGTATTTTCTACCAAACCATATAACAATACCCGGTGCTTTATACTGACAGGACCAGTACCCCTCAGCCACAGAGCATTTGCTAGTCAAGTGCTGCTTTTTGATGGAAGGGCAGAAGGCAGGCCACGGCGCTCCTGCAGCAGACACGCACCAACAGCACTCCTTGTGTAGATTCACTGTCTAGAATCCTCCGTATTGATGTCCTGCAAGCCAGGGACCCCTGACAAACCATCCTCCCTGCCCATCAAACAGACAGTGTTGCCAAGGCCTCCATAGAAGAACAAAACGAAACGCTCTTCTGCCCTGGGAGCCCTGGATGGATCAATCTCTCTGCTCACACACAACACATAAATGCGGTGCGTGCGACAGCTGCTCAGTCACCAAGGCCCCTGCATAAATAACACTCTGTAGTCACTGCTAAAAGACAAATCCCCAGGATGCAGGAGAAAATAACACAATCACTAGATGCTAAGTTAGGAGCTGGGGAACTGTGCAGCAAAGGTCCCCGTGTCCCTGGAAATTCAGGGCTATGTAAGAAAGGGACAGGGATCGGGGAAAATTGTGAGATGAAAACAGACTCAGATATCCACCAAGAACATGAGCACCAAGCCACTAACAGACCAGGAGGGTGCCGTGCATGCAGAAGAGGCAGTACCATGCAAGAAGAACACACAGCCAGCCGGGAACGGTGGTGTATGCTTGTAATTCCAGCACTACTCAAGATCAACCTGCACAATCAGTGAAATCCTATCTCAAAAAGGGGTTGGGGATGTAGTTTCGCAGGAAGGCCCTGGGCTCAATCCCTAGTGCTGCGAAGATAAATACCATCAACAACCATAATAATATGGTTATGAATACACGTGCACTGCTTGCCGTCCGGCAGTCACTGTTCTTGCCACTTTTGTGCATCTTACGTTATTTGATTGTAAATTAAATAATGTAAGTATTTAAGAAGGTTGACGCTGTTATTATCTTCTGTTTACAAATGCAGAAACCGAAGTACGAAGAGATTAAGTAACCTGTCAGAGACCATCAAGTGCATACCAGCACTGTCAGAATTGAATCCCAGGCTGTCTGGCAAGACAGTTCGTGCTTTGCAGCACCACCGGCATTGCAAGGGAAAGGACTTCTTCAGCACAGAAGGCCTGAGTTTGGCCTCAGTGGTTCCCTCCCTCCACCTCCAAGTCTTTGGGATAGTGGCTTTATGTCCTGGTTTTCCCCACTATATGTACAGTATAAACAAGGACGATGCTTAGCTAAGAAGGTTTTGAACCTGTTGAGTGAGCACCCAGTACTCAGTAGGAGTGCGGGCAGTGCCCGTGAAGTCACAAGCTGAGAAGTCCTCCCAGTGCTACTTAATCTTCTCCAATAGCTCGTGCACGCTGACTAGGTTCCAGTCTGCCTCCTTTCACCCACTCCTCCTCGCTCACACCATACACAGATCAGACTTCCGAAACACTTGCCTGCATGATCTAAATCTCAGGGCCGACACTTTCAGAGAGGCTGCTCCCTTCCCAGAAGGAGTCACCAGAAAACCCACAGAATGGCTCTCTTCATCGTGAGCTTTGTCATCCCTGAGACACAATACCGGGCAGAGGAGGAGAGATTTAACTCATTTGCAGTTTCAGTCCAAGATGGGCTCCGAGGCAGAGGCACCATGGGGGAAGGATGCAGTGGGCAAAATTGCTCAGTGCAGAGAAGTCAAGAAGAAGGCAAGAGAATGGCGCTAGAGAGGAAGGGGCCAAGAACCATAGACCCCCCAAGGCCATCGTTCCATGACCCTCCCAGATACACGCAGAAGCCTGCCACACTAATCTGCCAGGTAATTCTCAATCCAGTGGAATGGGCACATCAGGATCAAAGCAGTCACAACAGCCATTTGGAATGACAGTGCAAGAGCCCTGCGGTCACCCAGCTCCTCTGAGGTTCATCCATCAAGAGAGTTTACTGGCAGGGTAATTTAAGAGGATGGGCCACTGACCCCTGAATTCAGTGCACACCTCTTTTTCCAGACAGCTGGCAGCATTTCAACCGATTTCACTTCGCCAACTGGAGACTGTCTCCAAATGTAGAAATAATTTCCAGTGTTCAAACTGAGCAACGTTCATCAAGCCTTTATTAAATGCCAGGCAGTACGCGAGGCACTAGACTTAAGAAGGAGCAATAAAGCATGGCCCCTGTCTTGAGAAAGCTCTTCATCTGTGGGGGAGTCATGCTCACAATCAAGATGACTTCTGTGCTTCAAGTGTCGTGTGTCCTTAGGAGCCACAAGTGAGGGGACAGGACAGGAAGGAGCATTTCCATCCACCCAGCAATGGGCTGGGTCATGGCAGACCCCACTCCCAGGTGGTTAGATATGAAAGGTCACCAGAATACAGTGGTAACAAAAAAAAAAGTGACTATTTTGGAGCTAAAGCATAGCAAAGTCAGCCTGGATGGAACAGAGATATTTTGGAACACTGTGCAGAGATCTTGTCTAGGAACAAGATGAGAAGTGTGGGAAGACGACAAACCAGACAACAGCAGCTTGAAGTGACATTTAGGTGCCCTACAGCACACCCAAGTAGGTGTGGAACACACAGACTTAGAGCACGGGGCGTGCACAGCTACCCGTGGCCGTCTGATCCAACTTCTTTTTCCTAACAGAGCATCTCAGTATCTTCTTCTGAACCGAGACTATTCTTGAGAACACTGGCATTGTCTTGGAGTTTGAAATCCACCTGCCTTGCAGGGCACCCCGCTCTTAGGGTCCCCTCTACTCTATCCCCTGATGTCATAACCACCTTTCAGTCCCACGCTTGCCTCAGACTTGTAACATTACAGGTGTGAAAATGAAATGTCAAATTTTTCCTCACTCTCTCTTAAAAAGAATGCTGAGACAGTTAGAGACGATGAATTCCACAGACTTTAAATGTCTCTCACTTTTCAAAGACTCTCTAGAATTCCGAAGACACGGAGGCTCCCTGGGCTCCACTGACTTTTACAGTTTATTATTTCTGTGTTTCAGCTGAAAGGTTGAGATTTTGAAGAAAAGCCTCCAGAAGATAAAGTAAGCAATGTTTGCTCAATCCCTATCATGTGCCTGAAACACACTGTTTTCATAAAATCTGCCTATCACAGTTCTCCCAGGTAAGTATGATGGCTGTTTATCATAGAACACAAAAACCAAGGACGAGTGAGTTCAGAAACTTACAGAAAATCACACTTACAGATGAGCACAGCTAATTCCAAAATGTAAGTCCTCTTCACTATTACCTCCCGGTAGGATGATACCTAAGAGTCTAGCGGTGAATTCAGGGTGACAACACGCATGACATCAAACAGGTAACACTTTCTTCAAGGGCTAGTTTCAGATGAAGATGCAGATGACTAAGCTAACTTTGTGCAAAGAGAAGCCTAAGTGCCACCTCCCGGGACTGGTCATGACAACACTGCTCTAGAGTGAGGGTCACCCTGCCTGCCAAGTCTAGTTTGCTGCTTTGCATTCTGACTAAAGTTTCACCTCATGCTACCAGAGCACCACTGAGTACCTGTGGTGAAGACAGTGTGGCCCAGAAAGCTCGGAAGATGTTGCTTAGTATCTGTCTCCGCATAGGAAGTTTGCCATACTCCTAGATTAGAACGTTATCCTGTCTTCCACTAACCGCTACTTGAAGGCGGAATACAACAACAGGTAGAAGAAGGAACAGGAAGTCAAGAAATCTTCTGTGAAAACAATGCCCTGTTCTCCTCCAGGCTGGGCATTGGTAACAGCCATTCATTCTCTTGACAAAGGCTTCCTGAACCTCGACTATGGACCAGTCATCATAGGAGGTCCCTAGGATACAGAGGTAAGCAAATTGCAAATCCCAGTGAGAAATACACGCCATCACCTCTACTTCAATGGGCTGATAACTACCTGGGCTAAGACAGTGGTCCAAGAAAGCAGCAACCAGATCTTCCCACAGAACATGAAAAGCCAGGGCAACATCTGAAGTGGGGCTTGAGCTGGGGTGTGCAGAGGGGGGAGATGCTACAGCTTGAGTCTGAAGTGTCCCTGAAGGCCCATGTGCCAAAGGCTTAGTCTGCAGCATGACACCACTGACAGGTGGCAGAACCTTCACGATGGGGAGCCCAGTGGGAAAACGCCAGAGCCTGAGAGCGTGCCTCCGACTCCAGCACCTTCCCTGCTGCTCTGAGGTGTGCAACCCCACTCCACCATGTGTTTCTCCCTGTGTGTGCTGCCTTGCGACAGGCTCAAAAAGAACACGGTGAACCTCTGAAATCTTCAGAACCTCTGATGCTGTGAGCCAAAGTAAATCCTCCCTCCTTTTAAACTGTTTAGCTCAAGGGTATTGTCACAGCAACGGAAAGCTGACGGGCAACAAAGGAGGACACGGGCAGAAAGGCTTGAAGGAGGAGATCACAGAGCACTTTAAACCAACAGCAAGAGGTCTCCTGGGGCTGGCCCAGGCGGGGCACTGGGTGGTGTGCCCCAGAGGAGGAAGCTGCACCAGGTGGACCAGAGAGCTCCTAGGGAGAGCTGCATACTAGAGAGAGCTAGGGTTCCATCCTACTGTCCCAAGCTCTAGTTCAACCTCGCCTGTAGGGTCCTGATAACTGACTTCAGCAGCTACTGGCCAGGGCCATGATGGCGGCCCAGGGTACAAATGCACAGTAAGCATTTAGCACTGTTGCTGACCATCGTACGCCCTGAATAAGCCCTCCCTGTTACGAACATTATCCTGTGGAGGCTGATGGGAAGTGGCTTGCAGATGACCTACTCTTCACAAATTCCAACATCCAGCCCCACTGAGGCTTTGACCGACGGAGAGAAAAGCACAAGGATGCACGGGATCCACGTTAACTAAATGGCTCAGTGAAGGCTGGACGGCAGCGCAGCCTGCACCCAAGCGAATGGCTGAATTCAAATCCCAGCCCCACCCCTTCCTCGCTGTGTGGCCCGAGGGACGTTATCTCACCTCTCTGGGCCCTCATCTCTTTTTTCCCTATATTATTTTTTAATTAGTATATGTTTGCAGTATATAATGAATGCATTCATCATGGGAGACAGAGACAGAGACAGAGACAGAGATAGAGATAGAGACAGAGACAGAGACGCAGACAGAGATAGAGAGATGGAGACAGAGATAGAAATATATCTCACATCTTAATACTTTCTACTTCCTTTTCCTCCCCTCCTTCTTGTTTCCCTTTATTCCCAGATCCCCTCCCCAACTCCCCAAAGTCTACCTCTGTTTTCTATCCTCTACCTTTTATTTTGCTTTCAAAATTATTTATACTTTTCATGGCTCATGTAAGAGAAACCAGGAGATATTTAAACATGTGTATCTGTCTTATTTCACTTGGCATTATGATCTCAGACTTACATTTGTTTTCCTATAAGTAACTCAAGTTTATCCTTCTTTATGGCAGCATAGTGCTCCGTTGTGCATAATACCGCATTTTCTTTAACCATGCATTTGTTGATAAGACATACAGGTCACTTCTAACACTTAGGTATTGTGAGTTGTGCTGCAATAAACCTGAGTATGCAAGTGTCACCATAATAGGTCATCTTTAACTCTTCTGGTAAGATGCCTGGGAGATTTATAGCCGGGTGCAAGAGCCATAGTCTCTTGACTTACACCTGGGGATGATAACATGGATTAAACAGGATGACAACAGGATTATATGGCTTTAAATTAAATGAGCATGTGAAGTACAATGCAATGCCTGGCATGTAGGGACTGGTCAGTACACACTAGCCATAATCCATGTTATCTTCAAGGCACTTGTTATTTCAGTAAAACAAGAATGTGTTTTCTTTCTCATTTTCTAGGAACTTCCAGTAGAAGAGCAGAGACTGTCACCACCTTTTGGTAAAAGTACGTTCAATCCCAAGCATCCACAGTAAAAACCGAGAGACTTGTCACTCAATAGGCGGCAACTCTCAGTTCTAGAAACTCTGCTCAATTCTAACACTCTGCCCCTCTGCAGCTACTGGAAATTCCAATAGGTTAACCACTTCAAAACATTTTCTAGTCTGCATTTTGCATATACAAGTGAGGCAAAAAAATCCTTGGGGTGAGCAAGATTAGAAGCAGCGGGGACTCACAGGGCAGGACAGGTGCCCGAGGAAGAGGAACGGGTGAGGATGGAGTGCTCCCCTGGCCCAGGGATTGCGGTAGCCTCCGCACACACACACACACACACACACACACACACACACACACATACTTCCCCGTGCTGCCAGCAACCTTGTTGATACTGGTTTGTCCCCAGCCCAGCCCTGCACAAAGGGAGGCCAACGCAGAATTAGTCTGCTTTCATTATCCTGGAGTGGAATCAATTAGAATACTGTTTGCTCACTGCACGAATGTCATGCAGCCTGCGCTGCAAGCACCAACAAATAAATACGTATGTGTTGCTTAGAAATCAATTTAAAGTCAAGATTTCCTTTTCAGACACTTCCCATCGGAGGGCGGCGGTGGTGGAAAGGACAGGCCTCTGAGTGGCACCAATGGCTGAACACTCCTCTGTCAAGAAGGGGGCGCCATACACAAAACACCACAAGTGCAAAACAAGTGCGAGGGCCAAGCAACGGGTAGAAGGCCAGGATCCCCGTTACGCCAAGGCCTTCGCCGAGGGAGGAAGCCAGGGTCTCCCGCCTGAGGGAGCGAGGAGTTGCTTCTTCAGACCTGGGGGCAGGGCTCGCCCTGCAGAGGCAGCTGCCCAGTCAGTGAAGAGATGGAAGAAGCCGGAAACAGGTCAGCCTCCAGCCTCCGTGATATGGCGACATGGTGCACACACCTGTACACACAGAGACACAAACACACACCATACACACCAACTCACATAGATGCACGCATACCCACACCCCCTTGTAGAGACCCATACCCATACACACACACTCACACTCATGAGATAGAGATCCACACCAGTCTACACACACACCCATACACACACACTGTCCACACACCCAGACACCTATCCACATACATAAGTACACACTCATACACACAGAGATCCACCCATACTCTCATACGCACACACACACACATGCAGGTACAGATACCCATCCACAGACACACCAATACCTGTGCATACACACACTGACACCCACACCCAAATGCCCTTGCACACACATTCACATACACAAGCACATACTCATCCATGTACAGACATCTATTACCCATAAACACATGCCCCTACACAGACACCCACAAACACACACCCATGCACACACAGGCACCCGCACACGTAGACACGGCAGCAGACACAGGCAAAAAGGACACAGATCTTGGGTGGCCAGATCGCAGTGGGACTCACTTTGCTCCTGGAAGCCACGTCCTGAGTGCGGTGAGTGGGCCCTCAGATTCCCGGCCAAGTTACACTGACGCAGGGAAAATGAACTTCAGGGAAAATATTTCTGTTCTGGTCCAGAATAGCTTTGAAACTGAGATCACAAGCTCAATGGCCAACAGAAGCACTGGAAGTCACAACAGTGGGCAGCAGGCACCAGAAGTGACGAGAGGTAGTGAGGGAGTCTGAGGCCAACTACAGAGTCCCCACCAGTCCGAAGGGGCTGTCACCACCCAGGACCAGTGGGCGGAAGTCAGCTAACGTGGACCCAGCGTTGTTCCAGCCCTCATTTTTAAAGAAGAAAACAGAAGGTCACACTTTAACGTGAAATCTCCCCCATTTTAAATTATTAACCACTAATTCAAAGTTGTCTTAAAACTCTCTTGCGGAAATATAAATCCATCTCTTCACTCCAGCGGCAATGTCAGGGCATGGAGGCCCTTCCAGGATGACTTTCATAAAAAACAAAGAAACAGGAAGGTCATTCAGGCCCAGACCCCACGTCTCTCTGAGTCACTCATCACAAGACTGCCAGGTGCCGTTCCATCCCACATCCAGTCTGCAGGACGTGCAAGCTGCACCGCAAACCAACACCCTGGTTTCTCAGCTTCTGGCCCTCACACACCGATGGTGGTCCCCCACCCTGAATTCCCACCACCAGGGGCTTATCCTCACGCATGTCTGTTCACCCAACCAGACAGACAGAGAACACTGCCCTCCTAGAACCTCCGAATCAACCTGATTCCTTTCAAGAGATTCATTTCTTTTTCAAACAAATACCAGCAGTGAAGCAACTTTTTAAAAATAAATACACAAACAACACTGGAAGGGCTTGCATTTATATGCGTGTACATACAATGTAGGTTTGTGCACAACACACAAATAATGCATAGTTTCATTTCCACAATATTGACACTGAGTACATGGGTGGGAAAAGCCACACAGAAAGAAGAGACATGTGGAGTATTATTAAGAAAGGGGCCTCACAACCTGAAGACCTAGTTCTGCATCCTGCTATGCCCCAGATACATCCACAAGCCAGGTCCCTTCATCTCCCTGGAAGATGCCTCCCGCCCTGTGACATGGAAAGGTTGATCCTCAAGCTCTGAATTTCCCATCCCTACTATGAGCTTCACCATGAAGCAATGAGTTCTGTTTGCCTGTGCACCCAGCTCTCGATGCCGTGCCAGGACGCTGCACCTGAACGAGCTCATGCTGTGGACACTGTGAGACCCTGAAGAACCAGCGGGAGAGCGCAGGAGCTTCATCGGTTACTAGCTGTGCATCCCCACCTGCGCAACATAAACTCGCTGAATTTCCCTTCCTATTGAGAACACTGAGTATTGAAATGTGTAGAGCACACAGTAGGAGCTTAGCAGAGAACGGTTCTCACTGTCCTGTAGCCAATCATCTCCACAATCCGAAGATTAAAACTAGCCTCTGGTCTAAAATGGCCTGCAGCTGTGTTTACTTTGGTCTGCACTGTGGGCTTTGTTCTGTTTTGTTGAATTTGAACTAAAATATAAAATCAAAATGTTACACACAAAATGTCTTACCGTTTTGCTTTAAAAACGAGAAGTTCTGACAAAATTGGGGACCCTGAGAGGTATATGCTGGCCACCCCTGCAGGAGGTGTGTTCACCTGGGTTCCCTAATATTCACTCCAGGCCTCCCCCTTCGCTCGCTGGGATACCTACCTGATCCCACTGGATATCTGCACCACAGCTCCTGGATTAACAGAAGCAGAAAGAAGAGCCCTTCAGATCACTGGGCAGCATAAGACTCCAGAGGGAGGGGAGACTTTCCTGAATAAGCTCGCACGGATGACTCTAGCGTTGCCTTCTCCACAAGGATAAATATTTGCCTGGCAAGACAGGAAGCTAAAGTACCTTGAACCACTCAGAGGAAGGGTGCTGTGGGAATTTAAAGGCAAAACTGAATATAAAAGTAACCGAGTGAGCTATTTTTCCCCCCTTGCAATTCATGAAACTTCTTAAGGTTGATTTACAAACCCTTATTTTGAAAACCTTCTCTCCTGTCAGTTCCCATTTCCCTCCTTCCCAGAAGAAGTTGCACTGTCGGGGAGAAAATAAAAGGAGACAGGATTCGGGGCCAGGAGGCTCTGCGCAGCCTGAGTGTGTGCACTTCTCAAAGCCCGACCTTCCTTATCTTTCAGATGGAGACGATAAGACTTTCTTAGTTCCCAGAGCTGCCTTGAGAATAAAATAAGGCAATGCACGGAAAGCTCATTACACTGCTACTCTCTACAGGGAGTCTGCTTTTATCAGCTTTACTACCCTGACCCCAAATGTGCGCCCTGAGAAATTATGGTGTTGGTTTTCATTACTGTTGTACTCTCGGGGCTTTTATCCGTGTCTGGAACATAGTAGGTATTCAGTAAATATTTCTCAATTTAAAAATGGCATGTGTGCATTGACAGCTGATATGAAACCACAGGTAACAGCTTAAATAAATACATGGACAGGAAAAGCAAAGAAAATTGTCTAATACCAAACGTTTGCTATACTCTTTTGATTTCAATAACCAACTCTCCACATATGTTCTCTTCTAGGTGGCCTTGAACCTGGGTAGAGATATTCCTGCAATTCTTTCTGCACTGAATGGTCTCATGTAGTTCACAGAAAGGGGACCACCTTCATCTGCCCTTCCGTAGTGTCGGGAGCTGAGTGGGCACCATCTGGGCACTTGGTTCTCACCACCCTGGGAGGTGGGCACTGTTGTCAGCCCAACCCACAGAGCGAGAAATTGAGGTTCTCACAAATTCATCAGTCTCCCTAAGACCACACTAGGTGGTGCAGACTACCCGTGAGTCTTGCCTTCCACCCAAGCAGAGTGATGTTGCTCATCCCTGCTGCAGTGGAACAGGTGAGTTGAAGAGGTCTTAGCATCATGTTAGGATTCCACCTTTCTGTTCAATGAAATGTGCTCCTCCTGGGGTCACCTCTGTCTTAGTTACTTTTGCACTGCTGGGACAAAGGATCAGACACCCACAAGTTAAAGGAGGAAGGTTTATTTTAGCTCACAGTTTTCAATCCATAGACAGCCGGCTCCAAGGCAAAGCAAAACAGCCATGGCAAAGGAGAAAAAGCCCGTGGTGTGGCAGGCAGGAAGCAGCACGATTTCCTTCTTCTTTCTGTATTTATTCCATCCAGGCTATTGGTTGGTGCCAACCACACCCAGGATGTGTCTTCCACTCACACACAGGAAAAGCAAAGAAAATGCTATGCTAAACTATGCTAAACCAGTCTAGTGGAGTAATCCAGTATCACACACCCATGATCCAGTCACTCCCAAAAGCCCCCCTCCATGAGCACAAAGCTTTGGGGAGACATCTAGATACAAGCCATAGCACTCTAACCATGGTAGGGGCTTAAAACCAGATGGCTAACTCAAGTTCAAGCCATGTTCTTTCCTAGGACAAGAGAAAATGGCAGTATAGACTGGGCAAGTAACCCATGACCCAGCCATGTCCAACCCTTCCCATCACAACCTACACCGTAAAGTAGCATGATAAGGTCTGAGTCAACTACTGGTTGGACTTGAGGGGTGCACCTGCCTCAAAGGAGGTACAGTGTCTCCATATATGGGCCAAGAATTACCATGGTGCAGGTCACAGGGACTCAGCCCTCTAGGGGGCAACCGTACTAGTACAGCAGATGACGCATGATCCGGACTAGAAGGAACACATTCACTGAGAAAAGCACAAAGGAGCCCAAGGCGGGCCTAAAAGGGACACGAAGATGGCCCAGCCCACAGTGGAAGATAGAGGCCAGTCCTGTGTCTCAGTCAAACAAGGATAAAATCAACCCCCCACTGAACGTCTCTAGCCAAAAGAATGATAATCTTTTTTGTCTTTGGATCTGATTTAGAGTCTGGACCTGTGGGCTCTGATCTCAGCTATAATCCCGGTTTTCACTGGACCTTGTATCGGGAACACCCAGAGATCTGCAGTTTTCCCTTCTGGCCCAGCTCCAGACAAGCTGCAACCCGCTGCTTGTGACTGATGGGGTCTTGGCAAACTTGATCCATTACAATCAGCTTCTCCGTGACATCTTTGGATTTTCATAAGGCTCTGGTCCAGTGGACAAGAGCATCTTTCAGAATAAATTCAGTGGAACAGAATTTCACGCCCGGATTCGTCTCCTTTTGACACACACACATAGAAAAGGGTCTACTTCTAAGGATCAAAACATAACTTTTAATAAGGTTATGGCCCCTGGAATTTCAGTGGCTACAGTCTTGCTCTCTGCTATTTCACAAAATGTTTCACCAGCATGAGTGGCCAAGTGTACTTAAAAATACGGCTGGGCGGCCAGTCTCACCCATTCATTTCTTCCCTTCTCCTCCATCTCTTTCCCTAAAGCTATTTCTCCTCTCTTGTTGAAGTTTTTCTCCAGAGAAAACAGACTGCTGGCAGGATCAGAAGGAAACCCCCTTACAGGGTTATCCTTACCTCAAATAACACCACCACAAGTCCACAGAGCACTGAGCAGAATTATTTTCTGATCTCTTCCTCTCCAGTAGAAATGTGATTTCACCAAGATCTGTGTTCATGGCCACAGCAGCTGCCCATATGGCAGGGTGCAAAAAGAATATTCTAAATCTAGCATCCGCCACTCCCGGTTCCATTATTTTCCTTTCATTTCCTTATCTCTCTCCAGAGAGTGCTGGTTGGAGCCCCTAGCTCTGGAATTTAGGGGCAGGCAAAGATAGATGTCCTGCAGAATTCAGCCAATGAGATATGCCAAGTTGGCAAGGGAAACGGTGATATTTTCAAACACTGGCTGGCACATGAAGAATGATGACAGCACTGTCTATAGGGATAACACACACACAAGAACACACACACACACACAGGTTGGTTGGAATCTCAGCTTGGACATTTCCTGGCCGTGCATGATCCTTAGCCTTTCGGGGTGTCTGCTTCCTCTTCTGTTGAATGGGATTGAACTGTCAATGTTCAATGAAAAGACACGGGCGAACATGCCCATCAGCTAGTAGACACGAACTTGCCCTTTCCCAGTCTCCTTTCCTCTGGCAGCTCTGCCGATACTCCAATGCACTCCCAACCCCGAAGTCTGACAGCCGGTGGGCACCTCCCTGTGACGTCCCAACACGTCCCAGAAAGAATCCATCATCTTCCCCCACGCATCTGCCCATCCTTCTGTGTGCCCTGCGCCTCTGACGGGGGCCGCCTTCCACCCATTCACCTGTGCCAGAAGTAGGCTGGCTGCCCTCGCCTGCACCAAGCCGCTTACAACCGGCTTCTTTGTTTCTGGAGTATAGCCCTTCTTTCCATCCTTGTTTCTGTTCCCCTGATTCACTCCAGGCCAGTACCTACGCACAACAGTCTTCTAACTACTTCGCAGGTGTCTGTGCTTTTCCCTGTCTAACCCATTCTGCAACCCCACAACTACAGCAATTACCTAAAAATCCCAATCAGAACAAGCCACTCCCTGGCTGGAAAAAAGCCTTCAGTGGCTCACTACTTCTCTCAGGGTCACACACAATCTATTTACAAGCCACGGCTGATGAAGCTCTGCCCTGTCTGCTTTCATCCCTCTTGTCCCTCCACCTTTGGTTTTAAGGTCCAGGCCAATGAGTGTCTCTCTGTCTCCTGAATATACCTCCTGGAGCTCTACACATATACCCTCTGCCTGCCTGCAAGTCTTCATCTTTGTCCCCTAGCCACATTTCTCTATGTCTCTATCCTCTGTCTGTCTGTCTGTCTCTGTCCACCTGTCTGTCTCTCTCTCTTATCCTTCATATATTGAACTTGCACTGCTATCCACTGGCTATGCTTATATCACAGCCCCACCACCGTAAGCGAAGCTCAATGTATATGTATGGTAAATGCTTCAATAATTTGGTATTTAAGAGTTTCTAGACATGGCAGGAGCGTGTGTCTAGACAACGGCCCCCTAAGGGCCCTCACTGTGTTTACTTCTGTAAACCTTATTCTCATAATGCGGTGGAAGCCTGCAGGGAGGAGGTGGGAGATAGGCATCAGGTGGCATTTCCTCTTGCCTAAGCTGTCTTCCATCCCGCAGAAGCACCTGAGCCGAAAACAAAACAGCCTTTGAAATCAAAAGTGGGCGCGACTTCCCCCAAGGCAATTTTCCCTTACAAACCTGAAGTTTGCTACCATAACTTCTGCACCTCGCATGACCTTGCCTAGGGTAGGAGCGGCCTCTTATCGGGCAGCTTGCTATTGGAATGGATTGCTGGTCTAAGATGGAAATGGGGCAGCTGCCAGAGGGGGACGGGCGAGGGAAGTGAGCACAAGCAGGTAGTGGGACCAACTGTGCCACTGTCTGCCTCCTGAGCTCTGCGGTGTGGGTCTGTCTTCTGTGACACGCATTTTACGACCCAGCAGCGGAGCAGATGTGGGTCCTTTGCTACATGTGGACATCCTGCCCCTCCCGGCTCAGTATTTTCACCATTTGCTTCCTCTTTGGCTTTTGCTTGAATTAAATCCTTCTGGAAACGTTGCCCTGGCATCATCCTCCCATGAGCTGGTCTTAGAAGTGCAGCATCTCCAGAACCCAAAAAGAAATTATTCTTCCACTGCCCTTCATGGAACTGCCCAACCCACACTCCTTCCCTGCACCCTTTCTCCAAAGGGAGATTACAAAACAGAACTGTGACTGCAGCACCCTGGTGTCTTAGCTTGGACTGCTGTCACAGAATACCATGGAATGGGTTGGTTTTACATAACAGATAATTATTTCTGCCCACATGGAGGCTGGAAATCCAAGACAAGTGTCTTAGCTTGGGCAGGTTCTTGGTGAGGAGCTCCTGCCTGGTCATGTCCTCACAGGGTCTCATACCTCTTCCTTTTCATATAAGGTCACTACCTGTACTCATATCCCAACAAGACCACAACACCCGGTGCTAAGTAAATGCATGCTAAATGCATGCATAATTTCACGCTTAAGGGTTTGCCTAGAGCTGGTAGACACTGTTTACTTCTGCAAACCTCATTCTTTTTTGTTTTGTTTTGTTTTGTTTTGTTTTCCGGTACCAGGGATTCAACTCACGACCTTGCACTTGCTGGGCAGGCACTGTGCCGCTGAGCTATATCCCCAGCCCCTGCAAACCTCATTCTTGTAATCTAGTGGAAGCTTACGGAAAAGAGGCAGATAGCCCCACCTACACTGCTTCTCCAATGGGAGCTTCCAAAGCTTCTAGGGACATAATGCCCACATGACCATATCTAAACCTAATCACCTCCTGAAGGCCCTCCTTCCCAGCACCTTCAGATTGGGAGGCAGATCTCTAATCTATGAATTTGGAGAGATACAAGCATTCAGTCCATATCACTAGGCAAGTCACTCAATCTCTCTGAAATCCACTTGCCTCTACTGTAAAATAAAACAGAGAATTTCCTAAAGGAGTGCCCCGATGGTAAATTAATGTACATAAAGTGTGTGTAGCTGGCACATGGCAACCACTCAGCTAACGTAATAATCAGGTAATAATTATCACGCCAGTGGCAACGTTAGACCAAAGATACAGAAAAGCTACCATGAAATATTTGTTGAATGACTAAGTGTATAAATGCTCTGTCCTTTGCTCGAAGGGGAAAGTTGGTTCCCACAAAAGCTGCTTCCCTTCAGCCTCCATGTCAAACTGATGCGGAGAAATCACTCCACCCAAGAAGTTCATCTGCCAGGAAGGCTTTCCCGCAGCCCTGGTTCATGCAGATGTCAAATCCTTCCTGGCTGATTTAACAACCAGTCTAGAGAAAAGGGCCACTTTCCAGGTCCAGGTCAACCATGTCCAACGTGGGAGCCGTGAGATGTGTGTGTATATATTCAGGGGAGTATTGTTCAACCATAAAGAACACATGGATGGAACTGGAGATCATCGGCTTAAGCAAATAAGCCAGTCTCATAAAGTTAAAAATTACACGCTGTCTCTTAGAGAAACAATCTGAAAGTAAGAAAGACAACTTTTATGTGTCACCTTAAATATAACTTCTAAGTGAAAATAAATTAATGCAATAATTCAAATTTATTAAAAAATAATAAAATTGGGAGCCAGCTCTCTGAACATGAAACATTTTCAGCACCCAACAGTCATACATGAGTAGTGGTCACTATTATAGACAACGAAAAGCAGAAAACATTCCTATCATCACAGAGATTTCTATCGAGCAGGGCAGGTCAGGGCTACCTGAGCTACAGATTAACTGTGCAGTGAAGCACAGGGACGGACCTGGTTGGTAACTACGAACAAGATATGGCTGAAGCAAAGCCTCCAGGTGGGTCTTGGCCAGGTCTGGGTATCCCCAAGAACTAAACCTCTCCCAAGCTCATCCTCAGGTCCGATTGGGCTCTTTTTGACCCTGGAGTCTATGTGAAGATCCGCCTGTATACATTCACCTTGACAAGCTGCAAACACCCTTGTTCTGTCTAGCTTGCTTCTATCACTTGCTGCACGTTTTTGTTCTGAGTCCTTCTTTGGAGGTGGTGTGGACCTTTTACCTTGTCCCCAGCTCAGCCCCAAACCCTAGGAGCCCTCTCCCGCTTCCTTGGACTCACCTAAACTCTCCCGTTGGGAAGGTCACTGTTGTAGGCTGAATTGTACTCTGCCTCTGAAACAATTCATACTTCAGCGCTGGGGAACTCTTAGTCTCCAGCGTTTGAAGGCGGGGCTTTTGAAGAGGTGACTTAGGCAAAGCAGAATCATGAGGCTGGCCCTGAATCTAATGGACCTGGTAGTGCCTTAGGAGAAAATAAGATTAGACAAACACAGACCCAGCGATGACCCCATGAGGATATATGAGGAAGAATGTTCTAGAAGAACATGCAAGCCACGGACACCAATCAGAGGACACCAGTCTTCCTGGTACCTAGATCTCAGACTTCCATCCTCCAGAATGGCAAGAAATAAATTTCATTTTTAAAGTCACCCCCTACCTTATTCCATATCCTGTCACTATAAGAAAAGCACTGGAATCTGGTTACTTTATCAAGAAAAGAGGTTTATTCGGATCACATTGTATAGATTCAAAAGCACGGCACAAGCTCTGGCAAGCACCCTCCTGTTTACCTCACATCAACGTGAGTGGCATCAAGGTGGGACAGGAGGATGGAGTGCAGGAGGGAGAGGTCACACGGTGTGAGAGGAAGCCAGAAACAGAAGGGAACAGGCCCTCTCTTCCAGGACAGCTTCTTGTGAGAACTAAACAGGGTCCTGTGGGAGTAACAACCATTTCTGCTAAGGGCAGCGCTCCTGACCACTTAAGGATCCCCCACCCAGGCCCCAGCTCTAAAGGGTCCTACACCCGCCCAGCATTGCCACAGTAAAAACCCAATCTGAGCACCCAACACACAGAGTCACCCTAAACGGAGTTCAAGTCCTGGCTATGCCACTGACTTATCTCCATCTCTATTAGCCTCTGTTTCTCTATTTATAAACCAAGGAAGCATCAGCTTCCTCTCTGCGGTTTTATTCCTGTCCTTGCTCTTCCCCCCTCCCCTCCTTTTCCCTCCCCTGCCCCCTCTTTCTCCCCTTCCCCCTCTCCTCCTGTAGTTGTTTCCTTCCTAAGGAAACCTTTCTTTCCTCTTGAACCACAAGACCCTTCCCTTGCTTCGGATCTCAGGTCACACTCACCTTTCCGGACCTGTTCCCATGGTGTGTGAGGCCATTTCGCTAATGTCAGACTGGAAGCTACTGGGGCGTTCTTGTTTCCTTTTGCTCATCTGTGCATCTCCGGGGTAGGCTCTTCCTAAACAACAGCTCTGGCCACTGTGGCTGAACTGCTTTCCACACTGGAGCGCATGCTGTTTGCTGGGCAGGCTGGGCTCCTATTCCAGCAGGTTGCTCTGAGCGATGTTCACCTTTGTGCATAACTTCACTTACAGCATTTACGACTCTTTCACAACTGTTCACAGCAGCCAGGCGAACTGCTTATCAACCTCTTCCATGGCTACGCAGGAAGGAGTTGCACAGGTGGGCGGGGTGCTCTAAGCCAAGGAGACTTCGTATCCTGATAGAGATTATCTCTTGTGAGGCCCAGACCAATGAGAGAGGTGGGTGGAGGCCACTCGGGGCCTTGGTAGGTGCCTCCGCACAGAGAGAAGGACACTAAGAGCAGTATGATTAGTGAAACACCAGGGGACGCGCTTCAGATCCTGAGAAGAGCTCAACTCCACACAGCAATGGCAGAACGGCAGCAGGAACACAAGTACTGGTAACAGAGACCTAATCAACGTTTGTAATCAATTAGAGATAGCTACACAGGAGATCAATGGTATAACCAATACTGGTATTGAATGGGAGCACTATCATGATTAAAGCAAAGGCATCAGTTAAATGGTAAGAGAAGCAGGAAGTGCCTCATCTATTCGGAATTTCTTTCTGATCCTTGGGGGGTAGACAGAAATGAAGAACACGGGCAGAGAAAGGGCCCAGGGTGAAAGTATCTCCGCCTACCCAGTAACAAGCACCACAACAGATCTTTTCTGCACAGACTAAGAATGCTGTGAGCTGGGCTCGGATGAGAAGCACAAGGAGGCAGTGTGGAGGAGCCGTGTCCTTTAGAAGATGACATCTCCCCAGGACGGACATTCCCTGCCATCCCAGGACCCAGCTCAGGAGTTCAATGAATATTAAATGTACACTGTGGTCGTCAGCATTCCATGCAGCCATGCTAGGGGCTGGGAACGCAGGAGGAAACACAGCAGGTGAGGCATTCACGGAGAGTGTAAAAATAAATTATAAAGTGTGAAAATTAAAAGAGTAAAAATCTAATTAAATAAGTAAATTCAATCCATAAAGAACATTTATAACGATAAAAATTTGATTTTTATATAGAGTAGGGCCCACCTGGCCACGCAAAAACCATAATAGGGTATCCTGCTTCACAGCATTCCCTATGCTAGTCTTTTCAAGACCCAACTGGCCATGTTTACACAGCACAGAGCAGTCTTTCAATTAGTTGAGCACCTACTATGTGTGGGGCCCTGGGATCTTCTCAGGCCTAAGTGCCAAGCAGCTCCCATGAAGGATTACATTATCCACAGCCCTCAGAATGAATTTTGCTGAGTTAAAATAATCCTTTGAGCTATTACTCTACACCAGATACTGCACCGAGTGCCCACCTCTAGAAGAACTGACATTTATTGAACACCTACTGTGTGCAGCACTTTGCTCTAAGCATTTTACACACATGAATTCATTTATCATCACCACACTTCCATGAGGTATGTGCTATTAGCAGCCCCATTTTACAAATAAAATGAAGGCACCGAGTTTCCACACATTTTTTTTCAAAATCACTCGGCCAGGAGGTCACAGAAAGAAGATTCACACTTAAGCAAGCAGTAAAGCACCAGAGCCTAGGGTAAACGTAGGCGTTGTGACATCAGATTTAAAGTTAAGGAACTCAGGAGTGGAAGAAAGAAACACAACTGCGTCCTGGGTGCCTTTGGTCCTTCTGCCTATCCACAGTACTCACTGTGCATTAAGACACCTGGGAGACCTTGAATTATACCAGGGATCACCCTCAGAAGACTCACCCAAGCCGGGCATGGTGACCCATGCCTGTAATCACAGCACTAGGAAGGCTGAAACAGGAGGACTCCAAGTTCAAGCCCCTCCCAGGCAATGTAGCAACTCAGTGAGACACTGTCTCAAGATAAAAACAGACTGGAGATACAGTTCCGCGCCAAGCCTTTGGGTTCAGTCCCCAGTACAGCACACACAATCCCCCAAAAAGTACTTGCCCCAAAAAAGGAAAAGCTTAAAGCAAAGATCATCCACCCATTTGTTTCCATGGCTGTGCAGACAAAAAAATATTTTGATGTCTCGTGAACCCCATGAGCAGGGATTGAGGTATTTCAGGGAAGAAAAGGACACGCAGCTTGTTTAAATGACGGATGCTACTCAGAGATGGTTTTGCATCCTCACCACTGAAAGGTCCACGTGAACCGCATGATCTCATCAGAACGTGTACAAGGTGCCCACCTCTCCCGGAGGGAGACAAGCACCAAAGCCAATACGATTGATCAGGCATTGTTAGGAACGCGGGAACTTCTCCATTAAATCCAGCAGCCAAGCCCCAGCTCAAACACAGGCTCATGCAGCTCAAGCCAACACAGACAGCGCAAGGTGAGGACAGCGCTTGAGCACCGGCTAGAAAGTTCCCACCCTCAGCAGCAGCAGCGGCACAGGGCTGCTTTGATAAGAGCCCCTTTACCATATTTTGGTAAATGTGAAGTTGCTCTGGGAAACTGCTTGTCACCTGGGGCTGGGTCGGCAGGTGTCACCTTCCAATGGCTTCTGGTGCCTGATGCTCAACTGACCAAAGAGGCCTAATTCCTCATAAAAGATCACCTCATTCTCATTTGTGTTTTTGATCGGCGGTATAACTTGTTCCAGCTTAATCTTGATGTCACAGTTTTTTAACTGTTGCAAAACTATAACCTTTTATACTCTGAAAACTCTCCCAAGCCTGTGTTTCCCGAGGCAAGGTGCTCCCGGCTGTGAGAGTGGTGTCCTTCCTTAAATTTTCTCCTTTCTCTTTCCAGAACCTGGACTGTGTTCATCAGGGGCCTCAGACCCAAAGTCAGCTAAGCACCTGTCTCTGCATCATTTCCTCCGTGTTTGCAGGGCACCTTGTCTGTGGTGCTTTTAAAAGAAAATAAATTGTTGACATAAAAAAATAGGTATGGTGGTGCAATCCCAGTACGCTGGGAGACGGAGTAGGAGAATGACCCGTTTTATTCCTGGACTGGCAATTCAGCAGGACCCTATCTCAAAATTCTTAAAGCAGCTGGGGATGTAGCTCAGCGCAAATGCCCTGGGTTCAATCTCCAGGGCCAAATTAACGATTTATTTATTTACTTATTAATAAAACAAAGATAAGGAGCACAAGGTTCGAAGACTTTAAAAAACACTTCTCCAAGGTCATCTAGTCTACCTGTGCTAAAAGCAGAGACTTGAACTCAAGTTTTAAAAGTTGTTATCAGAACACAGAGAAGTCACGCTTCCCTATTTCACAACGCACCGCAAAGCTACAGTAATCAGCACAATGTAATATTGGCATTTAGTCCAACAAGGCCAGCAAGTAAGAGTTATGCATGTTGAATGGGGCAAGAATCTAGACAGCGCAATTAACACTGGGGTTTGTGGGAATGGTGTTCTAGAGCTGAGCTATATCCAACCTCCTTAACCGTCTATCTCAGCCCTGGATGTAGGGAAAGCTGATTTTATTAAGCTATACACACAGGTAAGGGATTATTAAAATAATCTAAGAAGCTTATGTGTAAGTACCTGCCCACAGGTTCCTCCTGATCTTATTAAAGAGATAAGATATCCTCAGAACATGAGGATCTTAGAAGAGGGATCTGAAAGAGTGTCAACAGGAAGAGCAGGCTGCTGTTGAAAAGGCTGTGACCACAGAGGAATTTCAGGGTGAATGGGCCGCACCAGCTCCCGAGTTCACTGCTGCTCAGCCCGGGGCTGCAGACTGGTTTGAAGGCATGCAGGTGCCCTCCACGCCTATTCAGCAGTCCCCTACCGAAGACCGGGGTGCTCAGGCAGCCACAGAACACAGGTCTGCCGCAGGCATTGCACAGGCCACTGCGTGGGTACGAACCACCAAAGAGTGGTCTTGAGCTGTTCTGCAGACGCTTCAGCAACATGGAAATGAGGCTGACAGAAAATAAAATACCAATTTCTAAAATAATAATAATAATAATAACAGGAGGGCTGAAGGAAGCTACCACAGCAAATTTTGCTTCCATTCTTTTAATAAAGTATGAAGTTTCACAGGTCTTCACCATCAGGGGTAGGGAAACCCGGTAGCTTCAAAGCAGTTTTGCTTGTATGCTACGCTGCTATTAGCTCTGTTTTTCTGAAACGCTGTTTTCCACCCACTGTAATTCTTTATCGTTCCTCATCTTTCTGCACCAGCAGCAGTGACATCTGTTCCACAACAAGATCATTTCTATCCACAGAGCAGTTTCCTGACAAGGGCACCCTGTGGGTTTCACGAGGCGGCACCTGTCCCTCCACAGGAAGGTCGGTGGTCAGCGCTGAATCTGAAGATCAGGGCGCTGCTTCAAGTGGGGGTGACCACCAGGAAAGGGACACAGAGTGCTGTCGCGCAGTTCGTCACATTCCTGCCCTGTTTGCATCCCCAATCCTGCCCTTGCCTGTGACTCCTTCCGCCACCGTGCTGTCTCAATGCAGATTCATCTTCTCTTGACGGGTGAGCTGTAACAACCCTTCTATTTGATCTTCCTGCTTCCAATATTCCCAGCACCCCACCTCTCCCCGCAAAACCGCGCTCACTATTCCTAACCCTCCCCGCGGTAACCAGAGTCATATTGCTAACACGCTGAACAAACAATACCTGTGCCACTACCCTGCTTAAAATTCTCCAGGAATTCCCAATCCCTGCAGTAAAGATCATAGACTCAAATGTTTTCTGGGGTTAAACAGGCAACATAAAGCGCTGCAGCAGTGTGTGTGTGTGTGTGTGTGTGTGTGTGTGTGCGCGCGCGCGCACACGCACGCGTGTTTCTGCAATTCCGCCTACCCTAGAGTTGCATCCTTGCTACACTGACACACTTTATTTGTATAGTAAAAATGAACATTCTTTACTTCCACAATTGTGTTTTCCCTCTTATTTTTTTGAATCAAACAGACTTCCCACTCTAGCTTTTGTCTTCCCCTTCTGTTTCTCACAGACACCTAAGTAAAGGGAAATATTTTACTGTCCTCTTTACTCTAAGACAAACAAGGTCTGAGTGATAAAAAACTAATACCCAGATCCAGTGTCAAAGACATGTTGGGGAAGGCCAGGGCTTGACAGATGGGACATGTAAGTCTCTAAAGAAGACAGGAGGCAGCCGGGCGTGGTGGCGCACGCCTGTAATTCCAGCACTTGGGAGGCTGAGGCAGAAGGATCGGTGTGAGTTTGAGCCCGGCTTGGCTACAAAATGAGCTCAAGGCCAGCCTGAACTGCATAGCGAGACCCTGTCTCAAAAAGACAAAAAAAAAAAAAAAAAAAAAAAAAAAACAGGAGGCAGCCCACTGGGGCCTGATTGGAAAGCTGGTGCAATTTTGCCCAACTTTCTGACTTTTCTAAGAGAAAATAAGAATCTGGATTTTAAGAGATCGCCAGATTAAAAATTGGGAAATGGATTCTTTTTTTAAAACTTCAGTCCAGTCTGAACAAAACAGATCTTCAAACCATATATAGTATTGGCTTCTATTAGATGACCCCCCGATCCAGAACACAGAGGTCTATGAGGGTTTCCATGCTTGCATCCGGCACAACCCTGTCACTCCGCTGATCCTCAGACCCTCCACAGTCTCTCCCAGATCGGCCTCTTTGAGCACACTGTAGCTAATTCTTTTATATTTGCAAAGACTGCCCCTCCCAGCATGCCCGAATATCACCTCCTCAGGGAAGCCTCCCGAGGCTTTCTTGGCAGAGTTCACCACGCTTCTCTCAGGCTCCTGAGTTCCCTGAACACTGCATTACAAGCCCATTTTTACACTCTTTGTATTAATTTCTGTCTATCTTAACTGTATACGAACTTCTTAAAGAGAAGAACTATGCTGGACTGATTCCTGCGTTTCCTGGGATAGCAATGCAGCTCCCTGTGAGATCAGTCTGCATGAGTAGTTGTTGAATGGGGGTTTGGGGGTGTGGATGGATGGACGGATGGACAGTTGGATGGAGGGATGGTGTGATTACAGACCCCTTACCAGGGCCTTAAATACAGCTGGCCAGGCTTAATCTAGACATTCTGGCCGTAAGTTCCTAAAAGTCACCAAACTCAAGTGTTTGCTATAGGTTTTGAACTTGTTCTTCTCCTAGGTCTGTCCGAGACTCTTAACTCCTTCTCATGATTCAGACTTCAACTCTGATGAAACTTCCTCAGAAAGCCTTTCTCAACCATCTCAACCACCCAATCACAAGACATTAAAACCAAGTCAATAATTATTACACTACTGTACTTTTCCCCACCCCGAAATTGCCTAGGGTAGTTGTATTTACATGCTTACTTTAGGTCTCCTGCCTGCCTCCTCTGGGAAGCTTCATGAAGGCATGCTATGACTCTGGGCCCGCCCTTGTGTCTGGTACATTGTAGATAATGAACACACATGAGAAAAATCGAATAAGCTGGTTAATTACAAAAGGAAGAAATAACCAGTTAAGTAAAGGGCTGGAAGACGCTTCGCTGTTACCTTCATTGGCTTTTATGGCTTAAAAAACAACATTAGGACTAAGATATCGCCTTTGCTTATTAATATTTCTTCTGTGAAGCTGTGTGCTATGATTTTTAAGAACCTTGGACTCCGAGTAAATTAAACTAGGTCTTGAGGCTAGAATGCATTACTTGTGATCACCAAGGTACCTCGGAAAAAGCTGTTAACATTGCTAAGCATCAGTTTCCTCATCTCTGAAATGAAAATATTAATAACAATAACACAAACTGATAAACTGCTCTCTGAGGACCAAATGAGATTACCACACATGAGAAACACATCGCCACCCTGTCTCCCACAGACTGAGAGCCAACCGCAACACACTATCTCTGAAGGACTGTGAGTCCAGTCGACTGGCGCATGGACCTCTCCTCCTGTTACACCTGGACTGGGGAACAATGACAGCAAAACACCAAATTATTTCTTCCAAAAGCGCTTTCCTTTTTGAGCCTCTGCAAACCTTCAGCCCTGAGAAAGCACACAGGGCCAGATACAAGTCGTAAGGGACATATCACACATTCTGCTGTTCAAGGTCCAAGGTTTGCCATCAGTGGAGTGGAGCGGGGAGCATGCGATCCACACCCAGCACAAGTTTCGTGAGGGACAACCCACACCAGGACGGCTCCTGTTACGGACCCGCTTCCACCAGGCAGTTCTGTTTCCCGAGGAGATGTCTCCTGAGCCATCACAATCTCCTTGGAGGTCAAGTCGTCATATAACTGAATCTTCTTCGTGAGCCCAACATATGTCAACATGGTATTTTGCTAAGAAAACTCATAAAGGGGATTGCCAGCTGCAGTACGACACTCACTCTATATTACCGTCAGTTTAATTGTTTCCAGAAGCAAACAATTAAACAGTTTATGAGAAAAACTCTATCTGTGATTGCGGAGCCCCTGCACAGCTGCTTCCTAACTAAGGCAGGCAGAGGCTGGCTGGTGCAGATATTGAAGTGCAGTATGTATTTAGCAATATGGCACCTAAATGCATCATAGCAGACCTATTGGGGAAATAAACAACATTCACGTGTATTTTCAGAAGACAAATATTCAATACTTCATTTAATGTATGGTTAGCAGTTAGCGGTTAGTCTAAGACAATGAAGAGAGATCTGTGTTTCACATGGCTATTGAGGCAATGCAGAATTGATTGTAAGAATGATGGAGGATTTTTAAAGAGCACAATTCCCAAGCCAGCAATGGCCTTTGTCGCTCTTGCTCTCTTTCTTTTAAATTTGCCTATAATCCATTGAGACAAATCTTTTTATCTCATTGACGTCCTCTCCTCATTATGACCAATGTGATTAATTACTAAACTTTTCCCTCATCCTTGCACAACTCTCCCATCTCATTTTTCATGAATAAAATGGCCTTTCTTGTCCAAGTACACAGATCTGCACCCCTCCCAAAGCAGCTCCATTTTACGACTTGAGATTATTAATAACAGTTTTCCATTGGCCTATTTGGCTGGACATTTGCAATTGTAAAATTTATGTAAAGCCAGCAGAGCAACGCTGGAGAAGAGCCCGACACTGTGATTTGGTAACTAGTTGCCATAATTAGTGGCTGTGACCCCAAAGTCTTTCATGAAACTCTTTTGTCTGTGACATATTTATTCATGGAATAAATGGAATGGGCAGTCCCTCCCTGGTCCAATCTCTACCTGTATTTCCAAAGCTGGTCTAAATCATTCCCTGGTTTGGAAGGCTTCCGACAGCTCCAGATTTAATCTTAGGATAAAAAAGAAAGAAAGAAAAGAAAATGGAAGCAGTAGGGCAGATTTAAAACTTACTAGTAGCAGAAACACAATGGGAAAGCCATTTTTTAACCAATCGAATGCATAATAACTTTGGGACTTCCTTTCATCCACCGGGGTCTGGGATCACTTCCGACCACAGCAATACCCGACTTTTCTCATTCTACCTTCCAGCAAACAACCTAATCCTCATTTCCCACATATACTACCACTGTGTGCAAGCCAGATAGCAGTGGAGAACATGAAAAGCAATTAGATTTAAATCTAGTCCTGCTTACTCCCCACCAGTCCTTTCTTCCCCTACTAAGAAGCTCCTCGGCATAGTAACAAATATGATTCCCTTTCGCACAGCGTGAAGCAGGAATGAAACGCAGATCCATCCGTTAGCACTATTCAGGTACCTGATGACATTTCATACTCCTGAAAGGGGACTCTAAACACAGATTACTAACAAAAACCCTGAGTGCTTTGTAATTATTTATATGTCATTCCTACATAATCAATGTCACTCCAGCACTCCCAGAGCTTAATTCCTTGGTATGTGAAATGTGCTCTGGCATTCTGAGCCAAATTACAAGGATCCTGAGTTCAGCCTCTGCCACCTACTGCCTTTCCCGGTGATAGCCACAGAGAAAGAGCGTTTCTATAATTGGAAAGGATGGAGGGAAACGGAAGGAAGCCACGCACAAGGACACACGCACACACACACACACACACACAATCCATCTACACCCTTCCAGGGAAAATAGCTCTTAAAATGGGGGAAGGAGTAGCAGCAATCAGCCACTGCAAACGTGGCTTTGGCCAGCAGTTGTAAAGTCCTGGGTCTCAGCATGACAGAAGTGTGAGGGTTTCAAGTCTCCTTCATCAATTCTTTCCGTATCCAAGAGCACATCAGTGGCGGCTTCCTGGCCCCTCCTTGGCAGCACTCCCTCCATACAAAGGAGACTCCCTGTAAATTATCATTCCTTCCCTCCTGCCCGCCCTGCCCTCAAGTTTTCAAACATAACAACAATCTAAATGAAATAATGAGGGAGACTCATTCTGATGCTGTGGAAGGAACTGGTTTATTGCTAAGGCACCAAAGAGAACTTAATTGAATCTACTGGAAAGGGAGAAGTAGAGGGAAAAAAGGGCAAAAGGAGAGTGAAGTGATATAACGGAATGCTGAAGGTAGGCGAGACTTATGCGGCACACGTGCACACACACACACACACACACACACACACACACAATAAGTAGGAACCTGAATATTCATAGGAGAGAAACTGTGTAGGTGTGAATGTAAATAGCTTCCAAGACACACGGCAACACGGGCAAGGGCTAGGTTCACAAGTACCGACAAAGCCCCTTAAGTGGTTCCCACTCTGAGTTCTTTGAGAGCTACACATGCCAGATGGAGTAAATAATAGCTGTCAGTGTCCACAAACAATGGTAACAGTGGTTATAAACAGTGTATGTGGCAGTGCCTGAACATAGCTGCAAAGTCTATGACATTTCCTTCATTAAAAAAAGGGTCTAGGTCCCTGCCATTGGAATCCAGTTGAGCTAGTGACTGCTTTCACCGCTAAAATACACAATCATATATAATCATCTAAGGCTAGGTCATAAAAGATCATGTGGCTTCTGTCTTCGTCATGAGAATATGGGTCCTTGCAGATCTGAGTGGCTGCCAGAGATGTCTGCACTCGGCCAGCACGGTGTAAGGAAGCCCAGGCATATGGAGAGCCCATAGGTAGGACTTCAATCAACCATCCCGGCTGGCCCAGCTTCTGCATTCTGCTAACCCAGGCCCAAAGCACGTGAATTACAAAGCTTCTAGAAGACTCCAGTACTAGCCATTGGGTTCTCCCATCTCAAGCCACAAGCACTATAGAGCAGAGAAAAATCACCTCTGCCATAAAGAACTCCATTCCTTCCTCCACAGGGTCTCTGAGAATAATAAAATGGCGGCTATTTTATGGCACAAAGCGTCAGTATGCGTTATAAACACAGTGCTTCATCAGTGAGTTATCAGTTTCTCCATTATTAACCCCAGCCCTGTCATCTGGGAAATGGGGCTAAGAATAACATCGGCCTCACAGGGTTTTGTGAAGAGACACCAAGTGACACACTAATAACCACAGCCATTCAGTCTTTACTTACAGCTTCCTGTGCTTCAGGATATGTTACATATATTACATAATTTAACTCACTTAACAACCTCATCAGGTGCAGTCACTGGCCCTTTTATAAACGGGAAATTGAGGCAGAGAGAACGGTAGCCTGGCCCAATGTGCATAGTAACACGCAAAATGTGAACGCGAAAGCAAAGCAGTAGTTCTACAGCTTCTTAATCACTGTAAGAAAAATCTGTCCGTTGATAGACAAGCATATAAAATAGTGCCTGACATGTATTTAAGTTTAAGAGCTTTTTACTGCTGTTGCTGTCATTGTTGTTTATGACTTTGACAATTAGCAGACGCAGATTTGGGCAGAACCAAACTGAACTCACCTGGCTCTCTCGCCCTAGAATCTACGGGTGCACTCTGGAATGCTCTGTCCACCCGTCACAATCCCCCAGCTATCAGAAAACAGGAAGAATATTCATATTGTATATTTCGCATGCCAAAAGGATTTCAATTTCACGCTGTACTGAATCTTAGAAATGCTCCCTTTAATCCTGTTTTTATTCTACACCAGTATAAAAACTTTAATATTTCCTAATGGAGTGTACATTTATTCATTCCTACCAATCTAATGGCAATTTATGAGAAGTCAGGCAATAGCCTGAAAGATAAGCTTGAAGCTTTGGTTCCAAAAGTTCAATCAGTTAACCTGGGACAGCAATCACTCCTCCAGAATGAATAATGATGTGGAATAATATTTGGATGGAGATAAACCCTTTTTGCATAGAAAATTGCATTATCATGTACAGTATCTCAGCTGGATATGTAAGTTTACCAATAAGGATATTGCTTCATGCATTTTTATCATGAAGCTGTTTGATTCTAAGAGTTCCAGAAGATTCTGCATTGAGGGAGGAATCCTTAATGTATGAATAATGTGTGATGCCCTCTAAGCATAGGGGAGGGGGTAGTAAGGCAGGATCTGGGATCTGCAGCTTCTGCAAAACTGCCACAACACTTTCCCAGGGGTTCTTCACTCCACTTATCAGGCGAAGGAGAGCTTGCAATGCATACTGAGACTGAGTTCTTTAACGAAATGGCACTGAAAATAACCATCATGTCAATTTCAGCTAATGGGGCACAGTATGGGCTCATTTTAAAATGGGGAGGGAGCAGCATGCAGCCATTAAGGAAGAAACGCTTATGCCATATGTGACCATGCCCACCCAAGCACAGCCAGGAGCCAGCAGTACGGCGAAGAGCCCCACCACCTCTCCCACAGACCGTGAGATGGACCTCCTACTGCCCAGGCCGCAGAAACCACAAGGCAAGTCCAATTATAAATTACATTAGGAGGAAAGCACCTGTTACCCCAAAACTACAAAGTGGAGCCTTAAAGATTTTTATTGGTATGAGGAAGAAACACAACTTCTAGATTCCACCAGCTTCCCTTTCACAGGTGCAACTGCCTGAACATTTCACACACCTGTTCGCCAGGTGACAGGTTTAGCTGAGAGAATCCCCTCGAACTCAGGAGGGGGCAAGCTAGAAAAAGCCCTCTCCTCGCCCACTACTCCCAGGGTAGCTGAACTGGCTCTAACAAGATTCCTGCTATGAGCTGTCCACAACACTCGTTCTCCACTGAGGAGACAGCCCCACTCGGGCTTCTCAGGGGTGTCAAAGAAACTCCCATACAGTCCATCGGGGTCCACCGGAAGTCAAGTGCAGTGGTGAAGCACACAGACATTAGTACCAGAAGATTCAGGCTTGAGTCCTGGATCTGTCACTCATCTCCCCGCCATGTGTCAGTTCCCTCCTTCGCAAAAGAGGAGCAAAAATAACATCTGCCTGATGAGAGTTGTGAAGTTTCAGTGCAGAAGAAACGGCAAGAGTATGCACAACCCTGTTCTACTTGAAGGTGGATGTTACTTCTTGATTCTGAAATATTAATGCTTTGCCACCCCAGGCCTGGAGTCCTGAGCTGGCACATACCCTGCGTGGAAACAAACCCAATGGCTTGACCTAGTGTGAAAGACAAGTGCTCAGCATTGCCCTGGAAGCTGTCCACACCGCTGGTACTGAACACAGCCACTCTCCCTGCTTTGTGAAAGTGTACTTGATACTATGGGATTGTTCTGTCCACAGCCTCAACCAATCAGAAGACTGTACAGAAAAAAGAGTAATCACCAATATCACACCATAACAAAAAGGGTATTTTTCCATGCCAACCATCAAATTTCTCCCTCTCCCTTCTGATTACTGATGCTACCATTGACTTCTGACTCACACCGTGGCACCCTCCTTGGTTGCTATACGCTGTACCTTGTATTCTATGTACAACTCTTCCCTCCTCTCCAAACACCTTAAACCCACTGTCATGTCCACGGCCCCCTGCACACTGACTGCTTTCCCTGGGATGCTCTAACCCTGTTCTTTGTCCACAGATTCCTTCAAGGTCCAAATGACAATCTCCACAAACCATCTGCCGATCTGCTCAGCTGCATTCCCCTACTGCCCCATGGCCTTTTACATAATATTATACCACTTAAACACCATTCTGTGCTCAATTAATTCACTTGAAGATATTTTCAGGTATTGCCACTTACAGAGGTATTAAGGTTTCAATGATGAGCAAATATACGCACTGCTTTATTGAGAAGCTCATATCTACTGGAGCAGACTTAAAGGAAGATGAGACTCAATGGATAAGTCCATGGAACAATAGCAGCATATGGGACAAATGCCTGCTACAGAATGGGGAGGGCTAAAGAAGGATTTCCAGTGGAGATGAACTCTACTAACAACTATGGATGGCTTCATCAGAGAAAATGATGGGAGAAAACTGTATGCACTGGACACTATGTTTCAATGTTGTATTTACCAAACGTAGTTTGCCAAACACACTACAGACACCAGGTAAAACAAAATGAAAGCCATGGGAAATGTTGGTTAAGACAAGTCAGAGTTTATTTTTATCCTAAACAGGTATACTGGTGAATCTCAAATATTAATGATATACAAAAGACTACACACTCTGTGACTCTTTTACGTAACATTCTAGACAATATAAAAATAAAAGTGATGTAAAGCACATTTCCAGGATCCAGGGCAGGGAATGGAAGGGAAAAGGGACAAAAGGGGACATATTGGGGGGAAACAATGTTCTTCTACGCCTTTGTGGACATGGTAGGTACTTGACTGTGTATGTTTATCAAATCACTAATTCAACACTTAAGTTTTGTGAATTCTGTTGAATGTAAACTATACTTCAACTAAATAGATTTAAGAGACAGTAATATAGTATTTTATGTGTATAAAAATATGAAACACAGGCCAGGTTTCTGCATCTTGAATAAACATCTCTTGCTTAGTTTGAAAACAATCATGTGAGAAATGCCATTTCACTGATCAGTGACTCAAAGTTACAGTAAGGAAGGTGGCTAGTGGTGTGATACATGACCCAATCTTGTTCAAAACATTATCACTGACAAGTATGTGGCCAAGAATGTCAATCAGCAAAGTCTCTGATAACTCTCTTCCTCTTCCTTCATAACACAATCCTTATTTTTATCTCTGCTCACAGTTCCTCAGCCAAAAGACTACTTCCCAGACTCTCTTGCAACTAAATAGGCCTTGGCCAATAGCAAGTATTCTTCAGCACTTCCAGAAAAAAAAAATAAAAACTCCTTTAAAACAAAGGAATGTATCCTTCTTCACCTTTCCTTTATTTCTCCAAATGAGAACATGAGTGAATGGGTAGAGCCCCAGCAGCCATCTCAAACCATGAGGCAAAACAGTAAAATCGCATCTATTAAAAAGATCACAAGTCTCTGATGAGCATGGAGTAGCTAGAAATCATGTTTTGATCATGCCTACCTCTGGACTTCTTTAATGTTAAAGAGAAAAACAAACTCTTATTGAAAACACTATCATCTGGGATGTTTCTGCTTTACCAGCTGGACCTAACTTTGATTCACACATGCACCTTTTTCATTTTGTGTTTCCCACCAAATTAGTTTGGTTATCAGGTATGTTGGGTGGCACAATCAAACTGAAGTTAAACTTGTAGACCCTTTAAAAAATGAAAGTATAAAAAACATCTGGCCAAAATCAGTACAAATTGAAAAGGTATGTCTCTCTGGTGTCTCTGTTGACCACAAAGCTTAAAATTAGTGAACCTTGTCATAGAGGCATTCTTAAAAATTAATGTAATGTTGAGTGACAGTGATACAGGTACAGTATAAAGGGGAGGTTTCCCACAGACTTCTTAGACACAGTCTCGATAATGAACTCATTTCTGAGCACTTCTTGTGAAAAAAATGATGAAAAATGAGGTGGGCCAGAATGAGTAGGAAATGAGCAGGGGAAGATGTCAACTGAAAAGTTGGTGTTATTTAAACTAGAGATGGGAACCCTGACCTGAGAAGATACTGATGATGGAAAACACTTGAAAGCCATCATGTTTGGGATCAATGAGACAGACTCACCCCACATTAAAAGAACAGTAAAGTCAGGATGGGAGAATGTGAGAGTTAGGAGGAGTCAATCCCTCCAAAAAACAAATAAATAAATAAAAGAGGAGATCACTCAAAAAAAGAAAAGATACCTTATAGGCTATTGACTTCTTTGATATGCTGACTGATTAATTGATTTACACCTCAACTTGTTCCCAAAATAAATTTCTAACATTTTAAAGTGATTATGTGATAGCACTGTTCTGAGTGCTTTATATGTATAATTCATTTGCTTCACACAACTCTCTCACTGGTACTATTATTATCCCTATTTTTATGGATGAGCAAACTGAGAGAAAAAAAAGGTTAAATAATTTTCCCAAGGTCGCACATATAAGAGGCTGGAGGCAGAGCTAAGACTGAAAGACAGGTGTTCCGGTCACCACTGTCCAGGGGTAGCCACGCATTGACCACTGGGACGCCACACTGTCTGGTCCTGGCAGAAGCCTGATAGCTTCCCATCGATGCCCTGGTCCTGAAGCAGCTCTCCATGGCTAACCATCTGGAATGCCAAAGTAGCAACTGGGTATTGTGAACCCGCCTGATACCTTCAATAATCTGCAGCTTTCTGGAAACTCAGTGGGATTCTGCTTCCTGCAGCAGTTGACATGCTGGGTTTGTAACACTCCGAGTTTGATGTGAATGTAACATAAATAGACAGGAGCTGAAGACATGCCTTAGAAATTAGAGGCACAAGTTTGTCAGAGTGGTCAAGGCTAGAGATGAAGAATGTAAAATCAACCCTTGGATGTGTGACAACTGAAATCAGAAAGCGTTCACGTTTCAGAGGATAAAAGCCATACAGTGAGAACAGCAGATGCCAAGGCCTGAGCCATGAACCATGAACTGCCCGCAGAGTCAGATGGAAAGCAGGGGGCAGCTAAACAGCAAAGTCACTTAATACTGCAAAAGACGGTGCATGACTTTAAAAGGCGAATGATCAACAGAGTATGTGCTATTGCTATGCTGTAATGTATCAGTTAAAAAATAATTTTCTTTAAATTTTTTAAAAGAAGTATTAGAGACTTCTGTTGCTTTTGCAGACTCAGAATCTACCCACTTTGATTCTTGGATAGCAGCGCACTGCTATTTGCCTCTGGCAAGCATGCCTCTCTGTCATGTTCTCCTGGTGAGACTGACCATACTCATTTGGATGGAAGAGTCCCCAGGTTTCAGACCTGGCCAACAGCCATAGTCTACCCCTCTTACCATTTTGGTTGATGCAGAGTGGACCTACAACCCAAGTGGGTCCAATGAGAACCAACACTGAGGCTTTGGGTGGAATTGTTAGGGAGAGATTACCACCCAAGGCACCCAAGTTAGTAAGATAAACCCACAGAGTTTCTGGGGATCATCTCTGCCACTTGTCCTTAAAAGGACAGCAAGATGCATTAAGCAGAGCCAGTAGAATGGTTTGTGGAGGAGAAAGTCCACCTACGTGAGTATTTATATATACCCCTGGGGTTTCCCATTATGTAACCAAAGATCTCTTCAGTTGGTTCCTGTCACTTGCATGGAGTGGGGCAGGCAATCTCCCATCACCACGCCCTGAGAGCTGTCCACCCCAACAGCACCTCTTTCTGACCCAGGTTTTTCATGACATCATAAACTCCTTGAGAGTACATGTGCTTCCTTCCCATGCAGCACCTGGCAGAGACCAGGCATATTTGCAACAAACAAATCTCACTGAATTCATGTGAATCAATTAAATGAAATAATAGAGACAAAAGGGGTTTTATAAGCTCCAGAACATTTTTTACCACAATTTCACAGATGATATAATAGCTTCTCTTTATTTTTAAAACTTACTGATTCTGAAGTTCAAGTAAGTTTAATGAGAAAAAGTACCCTCAAACTACTTTTTTCAGCTACATATACTCCTACCAACCCATTGCTTCCCGCCCCCACCTTTTTTGTTTTTCCCCTGAAATCATCCTGTAAGAAAATGCAGTGCAGGTACTTAAAATCAAATCTTGGCAAGGTAAATGCACTCCTTTATACAAAAGCAAAACAAAACAAAAAAAGATTGAGAACTACATCATTTAAAGCAATAAAAAAAAAACCAATTTATGATCCGTCTCTGATTTTCAGATGCAAAATAGGACAGAAAAATGTCTGTGTATAATGAATTTTGCAACATTTGCTAAAGTCCTACATGGGAAGGAAAGAAGACAAATGATTCCAGAATAGAAATCCCTCCAACTCAAACACTTTCCACCAAAGTAAAGTACACACACACACTAACTTTGGGTAGTATAATCAAAAATGCAGTAGTGATAGATTCTAGAGAGCAGCTAAAAATGACAGGCCCCAAAATGAGTAACTCTTGCATATCTTTCAACTATATTTATTCCCACATTCTGTTTTTGGATCTTAGCAAACAGGTTAAAAGGGGAATAATGGGAAAAAATCCTATCCATTAAGACTGTGGGTATTGGGGGGCAGAGAGAAGGTCTGTCTTCTCTTGTTCCTCTTCTGCATGGTTTAACCCACTACTACAAAAACAGGAAGGTCCCTCTTCAGGATGGAAGTTTCAAGTTGTGCCCATTCAACTTGGTTGTTATTTACACTTCTGATTCTACTTGTACCACCATAACCAAGTTAATTCGCCATCTATAAAAGGAGCTACTTGGAAGCTAAGATGTCTGGGGTTCATTCCACTTGTTATGGTTTAAATACAAAGCTTCCCCCAAAGACTCAGGTGTTGAGGGCTTAATCCCCAATGCAGTAACATTCAAGGGCAAAGCCTAGAGAAGTGACTGGATCACAAAGGTGCTAACCAGTCCGGCCAGCAGGCTTTCAGCAGGCATGGCCCAGCTAGAGAAAGTAGGTCCCTGAGGGCATGCTTTGGAGGATATATCCCCAACTCCCTTGCTTCCCTCCTGCTCTTCCGGGTTCTCTGCTTCCTAGTCATAAGGTGAACGGCTCCACCGCCCCCTCCACAAACCAGCCAACAACAGACTGAAACCTCTGACACCCTGAGTCAAAATGAACCTTTTCTCCTCTAAGCCATGTATGTCAGGTATTTTGTCTAAGAGACAAAAAGCTAATACGCCACCTAAGCCTGTTCAACGCTGGTAAACATTTATATTAAAGAAACAGGCAGACATGTGCCCTTGGCCTCAAAGGAATGCTGAGCACTGGTTAGACAGTCTTTCTGAGTCTCAATTCCACATGGCTGGAGAAAGCATTCAAGGGACGCTGTTTCTTTAATCACTTCAATCACAGAGAAATGCCAATGCCAAATAGCACCTTTCTCCTCATCATCAAAAGGTCTGTGAACCCAAACTTGAAATCACAAAGAATGCTTAAGCGGAATGGATGTCTTTCAATAACCAACATCATAATCTCCCTGACCTGTTACATCCTAAATAGACAGTGACACCCGGGGAGTCTTGCTTTGCCAATCACTTTTCAAGAAGCAACTGGCTAGTGGCACTGCCCATTCAACTCACTGGGACTCAGGTGAAAAATGTCGCCGCTCTTCAGAAAACAGAGCAGGAAGCGCAGTCATGAAGACTGGCCAATCTTTGGGGTTTGGTTGGTTGTTTTTTTTTAAGTGTCTCAAAAGGAGACAGGGCAAATGGGTGGGTAGAAGTGGCTTCCCGTCTAACTGGAGGCTTAAGATGACCAGCAGATAATTCTGAGTCTTCATTCATTCATTCATTCATGCATTCATCCAATAAATATTTATTAAGGCCAAAGTTCTGTTCGGGCATCTGAGGATATAGCAGGAAACACAACAGGCAAGGTCCTTGCTTTCATGGGTGTCGGGGGGGAATATATGAAATAAGGAAGTGAGCTGATGAACCAGGAAGCCAATGCTAGGCAGTGACAAGGGTTACGAAGGGAGTAACTAAGTGGTATAACAGAAGCGACTCAGGAAGGAGACAGTAAGGTTGTGTCCTAGGGATGTAGGCTGTTGGCACTGAAAGGGACATCCCGCGTACTATGAGTGAGTGACAAGAGTGACAGGCTAGCAAAACTAAGGCAAAGCCACTGAAGCACAGGTTTTCTCAAAGGGGGTGATACTGGCCCAGGAGTGGGGTTATTTTTATTGTATGAGTCTTTCTTGAGCATCACAGGACACTTCCCAGACCTTGGTCCTACTCACCTACTATCTGGAATGACATTTCCTGGCCATTGCAGCAGGCAGAAATCCACCCCCCCAACTCACTTCTCAAGAGGAAAGGTAACAATTTCCCCATCCAAGAACCACCTGTAAAGGCAAGAGTGTGTCTAAGCACAAGGACACTTGCCTAGCAAGACACAAGGCCTTGGGGTCAATCCCAGTGCTACAGAGGAAAAAGTGGGGAGAAAAGCCATTAATAAAGGAGAGAACGGGATGAAGGCCCAAGTTAGGGACAAGCTTGGACTACTGAAAAGAGAGAAAGCCACTGCGTCCAACAATGAGAAGTGGGCAGTGAGCTAAGAGCTCAGTTACCTGGCAGAGACGCTTAGCTCTGGTACCTGAGGTCTCCAGGCTGCCACATGGAAGGACTGTGCACAGCTGGCAGAACACGGGCAGGGCACGGGAGCCACCACCGTCCACACCCAGAATCAGGCCACGGCTCACAGTCAGGTTAGTTTGACAAAGAAGGATAAAGATCAGGGAAAAGATCGAACTGCCTCATTTCATCAGTTCTGAAATGCCTATTTTTGTTCACAGTTTCATCCACCTGGAATTAGAATGTGTCTCACAATCACCACCCAGGCAGCAGTCACCGTCTGAGCGGGTCATCAAAATGTGTGTCGGAACCCGAAGCATCTAGGAAGAGAATCCTGAGGGCAGTAAGGCAGCAGGCTTTAGGAAATGCCGAACAGCTGGGCGTGGTGGTGCACATCTGCAATCCCAGTGCTCTTGAGAACTGGAGGCAAGAGGATCACCAGTTAGAGCCCAACTCAGACAATTTAGGGACTTCCTCAGACCCTGTTTTAAATTTTTTTAAAAAGGCTGGAGCTGGAGCTCAGTACACAGGGCCTGGGTTCAATCCCAGTACCACAGGAATGAAGGAAGGACAAAGGAGAGAGGGGGAGTTGGAGGAGGAGGGGCAAAGGAAGAAGGAAGGAAGGAGGAGGGAGGAAGGAAAAGAGGGAGCGAGAAGGCGGGCAGCAGGCTAGCTTCAAGAACAATGTTGTTAGGACAAAGGACAATACTATGGGCAGAGGAACAGTGAGACGCTGGGAACTGATGTGGATCCAGAAGGAAAAATTTCCAACTTTGGAAATTTTAGCAATACTGAAACCAATTCCTTTTCTTTCTTGGGTATGAATCTACAACAGTGACAGGAGATAAGTATCTAAGGACAACAATGCTCTTTCAATGAATATGAAATCTGAAACTCCAAATGTAAAAGTGGTGTCATGAGTTAATTAGCTGTGTGTTATTCTTAGCGATCACATGAAGCAAAATGCATCATACAGATTCGAGGAAATCTGAGAACATTCACAGAGCATAGTGAGTGCCAGGAATTCCCTACGTGCTCTGCGACACATAATCTTCACAACAGCACCCTCAAAACCTGATCATCAACCCTACCTGACAGGCATTAACAAGTGGAATCCCAGAGTTTATTTTCTCGTTCAAATGAATCACATGCAGTATTCAAAGCCCAAGGTCACTCTGCAGGGACATCATCATACAGAGGGATCATACTCCCAAAGACATATTCGTCCCGCATTGTTTTGGATCATTCTTCCAATCAACTTCTCCACTATGCCTTGGGAAACATCTTTAGAGCTTTGCTCAGACAATGTGGGAAAGATTGGTTTTTGACAGGGTCTTACTATGTAGTACAGGCTGGCCTGGACTCACTATTCAGCCCAAGCTGGCCTCAAACTTGTGGTGATCCTCCTGCCTCAGCCTTCTGAATGCTGGGACTACAGGCATGCACCAGCATGGTAAAGATGATTTTGAGGCAACTCTGAGGCATGAGATGAAAACCTAATATAGGACAGATTTACAGGGATTGAAGAAAACCACTGCAAAGTGAGACAGAACCTAATAATTCAATACATTAAACTATCACAAGATCTTACACAAAGAATTTGCTCCACAAGATCCCAGTCTCTGCCTAGCATTTATTCTGTTTCCTTCCATCTTCCGGTTTTCCCTTGGTGGGAAAGGCTCCCCGCAAGAGCCTTTCCTGCTAGGCTCTGTGGTTTGAAGCAGGCTGACTCCACCCACTAGCTTTTGTTTTGTTTTTTGTTTTTCTTCCGGTACCAGGACTCGAACTCAAGACCTTGCGCTTGCCAGGCAGGTGCTGTGCCACTAAGCTGAATCCCCAGTGCCCCCATTAGCTTCTAGAATGGCAGGGAAACCAGATCTAGTCATCAGGCTCAATGTGATTGGCTCAGGGATGGGAGTGCAGCCAAATCCAGGCCAATAGGAATCAGTCTTAGAACTTCTTTTCTTCTGTGCTTTAAAAGTAAACCTGAACCTACACGGGCAGCCCATGTAATGGAAGCCCACCCGAAAACAAAGTCAATGCAGAGTGGAGGAATGAGGTAGAAAGTCAACGCAGAGTAGAGGAATGAGGGACTGATGATTTCAAGTCCCTGGATTCTGGTCAGCCTGAAACCTCGGGATAATGCTAAGTTTCTGAGTTAGTGGAGCAAATAAATTATTTTGTGGGAAAGGGTGGTGATGTCCCTTGGAACGGGCAGACTTACAATTTATACAAACACTATAAACTTCCCAGTCCTGTAGCATGATCCCCTAAATGGACACATTTAGCTTCACACCCATGCACTGAAGACAATCTCTTCCACTACAGGAAAAGGGACTAGGGGTCAGACTCTTCCATGCAAGGACACCTGACTCATTCTGCAAACCCTACAGATTCAGTTACATGAAAAAGGGTTTTCTAAGCTAAAACCTGCTTTCTAATCCACAAAACACACTCCACTGTGGAGAGCACTCCAGGTTGGATGTGCTGTCTGATAGCCTCGTAGGTGGTCCCCAGGGAAACAATGTGAGAAGCACAAGATATTCCACAGGGCCACTGAAGCCTTTGGTCCCCCTACCACACCCAAAGAAAGGTTGAAATCCTTTGTCAGTTACCCCCTTTGGCTCCCAACATCTCTCTCTCTCAAACGCTTCTACTGGGATGCAGCTGTGTCACAGGGGATGGGTAACATGAATGCATTACTTCCTGCTTGCATTACACAGCTCATGACAGTAGGTGGTGGCCCCCTAGGGAAATCAGACAACCCTGGCACTGATCACTTGATTGTGTTCTGAGTGGGCCATTATGCCATAAATCCTTAATGTCCCACTACCTCATGCAGTCCCTGGAACAGAACTGCACAGTCAACATTAACTGCATAGGTGGCTGAGTGCAGACAGCTCCAGAGATGGGAGGCTGGAGGACTGGTTTCTGGCCCGAGGCTGGCCTCAGGTACACCTCCTCATACTCCTGCGGGGGCCTCTTGCCAAAAAAATGAGTAGGAGATCGGCAAACTTGTGCTTTGAGATTTGGGATCTCAGATCAAAGCTGTGATACCGAAACAGAAGTGCGGAGCTGGCACTGCTATGATTTCACCTGTTTGTGATCATGTGAAAACTGGCCAATTTCATATAAACGTTCAGATGGCTGACTTTCCTTACAAAACGGATGTCTGGGAGTGCTCAGTGACACTGCACATGGGCTCAGAAAGAACAAGGGCTGTCTCTTGGGATAAGGCCCATCCTCCCACTATCTCAGGCCCACACCTTTCCAGTGTCATCCCCACACTAAGGCCAAGCATCATGTGCCATTTGTGATCACACGGTCCCCATCTCCTTTCTTTTAGTAAACATTTATAAAGGTAGATTAAGACAGCCGTACATTTACAGACCTGTAGACAATGCACATCTCTAGGTAGAAGTGAACTCAATCTGCACACGGTCAGTGTCATAATCTATCATCACATAGCACTTCCTACATGTTGTAGGCACCATTCTAACGACAGTATATTAACTTACCCAACTCAACCCTCATAGCGATCCAGCAAGACAGCTACTACAAGTATGCACACTTCTAAAAAGAGGAAACTGAGGCACAAATAAGTAATTTCTCTAAAATCACACAGCCAGTAACCAGGCCAAGGGGAGGTGGAACCCAGTACTGGCCACAGCCAAGTATTTCTGAGCTACTTCATCTGTGGTACTCACATGTTTACTAATCTGCTCTAATTCCCCGTCATTTTTCAAGCAGAAAAAATGGAGAGTCAGGGGTGAGAAGTGACTTTTGTTCTCCAAAATTCATGTAGCAAACTTGAGACAGGACATAGAACAGAGTTCAAGTTATTTTCTACACCATCGTCTTTAATCCTCTAAACTGTCCTGGACTTAAACTCTCATGTCCCTTTCTTCTGAACCAAGAAAACTACGGCATTGTACAAACTGCACCCACTCCTTGTGTTGGCCCGTAACCAGGCCTGAGGTAGAGGCAGACTAGGCCATACACCTGGGGACAAGGCACATCTGGGGTGGACTTGGGCATAGCAGTCTCCAGGGAGGCAGGTGACTCCCAGAGAACTACAGCCACCCTCTGCCAAGATGCTTGAAAGAGAACACCAACAAATCCAGTTTGCCCAGAAGATTATTTAGCTGCATAATAACCAAAGATACAACAAGAATTATCAAATTGATTTATAAGTACTTTTTAAAAAGTAAGCTGTCCCGGTACCGGAGAAAAACCAAAATAAATAAATAAATAAATAAAATAAAATAAAATAAAAAGTAAGCTGTAGGGCCAGGGCTATAGCTCAGCAGCACAGAGCCTGCCTGGCAAGCCAAGGTCCTGAGTTCAATTCTCAGTAAAAAAAAAAAAAAAAAAGTAAGATGTATATGCCTCCCTCTTGATAATCTCTCAAATACATCTCCTATTCTTCCGATTTCCCCCATCCTGGGAGAAGAGAAAGCCTTGGTAGAAGTTTCTAGAAACCCCCTGCATGTAATCAGTCTTGAAGATTACCTTATCAGAAAGGCACTTGCCAACTGTAAATCTTCAGGGTAAATATAGAAATCTGTAGCTGCACCTGACTATGTAAGCATTTTACACCTACGTACTATGTGCTGGGCATATCACTATAAACCTTATATGTTCTATCCTACTAATCAACGCAGGAATGCCATGAAGTAGGCACTGCTGTTACCCTCTTATAACAAGAAAACGAAAGTCTAACCCTGGAATGGGGGCACTTGCCTGTCATCCTAGCTGTTTGGGGGGCTCAAGCAGGAGGATTGAAAGTTCCAGACCAGCTTGGGCAACTTAGCAAGATCGTGTCTTAAAATGAAAAATAAAAAGGCTATAGATGGAGCTCAGTCACAGAGTATTTGCCTAGCATGCATGAAGCTCTGTGCTCAATGCCCAGGACACCACACTCATGCGCACAGAAGTCTGAAGAGTTGAGTGATGTGTCCAATGTCCCACAGCCCGGAAGTAGCAGGGGCAAGATCAACAATGAAAATACAGGGCTTGCAAATATCCACACTACCCCGCCTCCTTCCAGAAGTCTGACTGGCCCCCTTCAAGTGGTGTGATGCTTTTCACTGTTATTGCTGTTGTTGCTGCTGCTGTTGTTGTTGCTGTTATTGTTGTGTTGCTGCTGCTGTTGTTGTTGCTGTTACTGTTGTGTTGTTGCTGCTATTGTTGTTGTTGATGCTGTTGTTGTTGTTGCTGCTGCTGTTGTGGTGGTGGTGGTGATTAAATCAGTCAAGACTGCACAATGTGATTACTAGCAAAAACCATTTCCTAAGGCTTCTCCAGCATAAGAAGGACTCCACAGGGCCACCCAGACTCAGACCATCTATCGTGGCATTCAGAGCACCAGCTGAAGGTCAGCAGATGTCACTGTGAATAGATAGAAAAGGAAAGAAGCTTGTTGCTCTGCAGTGCTTGTTAGCATGAAAATAATCATGTGTGTCCTATTGTTTGGTGGCAGAGTTACAGAGGTCAGCCTCAGAGCTGGCTCCTCACCAAATGAACCAGTCAGGATGGGAATATCAGTTCATCTAAGCAAACGTGTATCAACAGAATTCATGAAATGTAAAAGGACAGCTGGTATAGAATGCCTCCGAAAAGTACTACCCACTTGGCAATTTTTCCTAATTCTCATCTCATACCCGGGGTTTGAGAGGCAACAGAAAGGATAATAAAGAGAAGAAAAAAGGACGAAAACATTACAATTTTTTAGATATTTGTTTTCTGGCTGAAGATGTAGCTCAGTGGTAGAGTCCTTGCCTAGCATGTACAATGTCCTGGGCTCCATGCCCAGCACTACAAATATATTTACATGCATAAGTTTATATTTAAAGCCATAAGTCTCCAAAATGGAAAGCCAAAAGACTGATCCAGTTGTTAGGACTGAAACAGTAAGGCTATCTCTGGCCACACTCACGAGCTTGCAATGTTTCTTCCCTAATATTTAGTGAGGTGGGGCCAAATGGAAATGCAGTAATATGATTAAACTGCTCTTTGCAAACATTATGAAAAGGTTTATCCTCCTAAGGAGGAGTCTAACAAAATCATTTGCTCACTGCAGGACAGCAAAGAAAGAAATGCAAATCTAATGGTGTCAGGCAAGCCTACAGAATTGCACATAATATAGAGAAGCATCTTTGCTTTCCCACCTTTTTGCACCGTCCCGACCTAAGGTCTGTGTGGGTGCAGCACTGGATAGTAAAGTGCATCCTCAGCAGGTGTGGGGTGCCTAAACCCCACACATTTCAAATAAATGGTCTTAACACATCTTTCACTGGAATAAACCGTAACTGGGAATTTAACAGCTTTTCTGAACTCTGAGACACCTAGCAAATCACAGAATCCAAAGGTGAACTTGGATATCTCCAACGCAGGCATAGAGGAAAAATGAATGCCTCGGGTGCAAGAAGGAAAGCAGGCGCAAAGAAAATGAAGCAAGAAGAAAACCCAAGAAATTGTTCTAGTAAACAAATTTCTCTGTGTTTGGACACAAAGTAACACCAGGAAAGAAAATGCCATGTACATCACAGCCTTGAAGGACACTGAGAGCAGCTCAGAGCAGAGGCTTCCCATGAAATAGCTAGGGAATAATTTAACAACCTACCATCCTGTCATGAAGATTGCTTTGTCTAACCATTTCCCCAGTACAACCACTAACCTTCACCTCTGAGAAGTAATGACTGTTCCCCTCTGATGAAAACACCCAGTTTCAGAAATAAAATAAAACTTTCAAAAGCAACTGGAAGAGACTTAAACAGATTATAGCATTAAATAACGTTTCTTTTTCTTTTCTTTTTGCGGCCAAGCAAGAGAGTAAGACAGATTGCTGCCTATTTACGTGACACCAGCTCAATTGTACAATCCACATTTAATGCTCCATACCTGGACCTGATGCTGGGAACTCGGTGCTTCATTCATGCTCTCACCCTTCTCAATTCATTGAAAACCACTTCAAGCAAAAATCATTTGAAAGAAATTACCTCTGCGTATTATACCACGAGCAGTGAAAAATGTCCCACATGAGACTGGATGGTCCCGAAGCAATAAAAATTTTTGCTGAAGTGCAAGATGTAATAACTCAGGGAAAAGAAGTCCCCATGACAACAAGAAGGGAAAAGAAATGAGTGAAAAAACAGAGGATTCAAGTCTTTTACAACATAAGGCATCACTAATTTGTACGTGGAAATCTGTCTTTGGGATTGAAATCTGGAAAGTAACTTCCTCTTCACTGCCTTCCTGCCTTCCCAGGTGGTATTAGTCAATCAAAATACACTTTATCAAAAGAGAATGAGAATCTAGGTAGTACTAAGATGAAACATGACTCTTCCACATTCTCTGCACTGCCTAAGCTAGAATGATGTGGGTATGCTGTCGCCTTCACAGAAAGGTTAGAGTTTCAGAGGCTCTGATGTACAAACATTTAGGTGTTAGGGTCGATGCCAAAAACTAAAAGATTTTCGTACCATTAGAGCACTTTCCTAACACTATGGCATACCTTCTTCACTTTCCTTCCCTGGATCCCTTGTTTCCTAGGTTCAGGCTCTTCCTCGATGCACCTGAAAATTCCATCAGACTAAAACTTTTTAAGGGTACTACTAGTTATCAGTACTCAGAAACAAATGACACCAGGGAACAAACCCTGGAAACTTCTGGAATTTCGTACTGTCACTGTCCACCAGGTGTCTGGTTTTTACCTCTCAAGGTGTGGTTGCACTGCCTCTTTGTACCCTATCTCACCCAGACACCCTCTTTAATTCCCAAAAACATTCGCCTTTCTTCTCCAAAATATCATCATCGTAAGAAACAGCTTTCAGTGATTCAGCAATGGGCCAAGAAGTTAAGCTCTTCGCAGACTCTATTCACTTAATGCAATCAGCAGCCCAGTGACAAAAGTATTGTACGTTCCACTTTTTAAGATCAAAAGTGCAGCACAAAGAAACCAAGTCACCAGGTCCAGGGTCATAAGCTAGATCGGAACCTGCATCAGACTTTAAAACTTGATGATAAATTTACTGAAAATATAATCAGAATAGAGGAACTGGGTGATATTCAGAGACACATTGTTTGGACCCCCACAGGAAGTCAAACCTCCTGTCTGCTGCTCATCTCAGCATTTCCACCAGCTCTGCTCCAGAATGTTGGACTAGTAAATACTGATTTTATCATTTAGAGATATGTTGAAGGGTACGTGCGTCCAGGTGTGAGTGTTTTCCAGTCTTAGTCTTCTATAAAACAGCTGACTGATCAGCAACCCTAGACACTGATCATAATTCTAGTCATGAGGTGAACTGACTGGCATAATTCAGCGTTGAGCAGCCTCCTTCTAAGTGGATTAAGTGTGATTGAATGATGTGGATTCTCCCTGGGTACGAATGGGAGGAGAAGGAGAACACAGACAGGACGTTCTGAGAGGCAGCTTTGACTGTTTCCAAGTGTCTGTCTGAGTCCCATGGATTTCTTCCACCTCGGGAGTAATCAGTTCAAAGCTTTTGTTGTTTTGGTTTGGTTTAAATTTTGCTGTTTTCCTTTTGTGGTGCGGAGGATTGAACCCAGGGCCTTGTGTACACAAAGATCATGCTCTATCACGGAGTTATACCCCTAGTCTCAAAATTCTTATTTAGGAACAACATCCTGTCAATATTAGAGAACTGAATTTTTGTCATGATTGAGTTTTTTTCTGAAATATTTAGATACTTGCTGACTTTTATTTCCCCACCATCTATTTTTAACTGAAGTTACAAAAATGTGCATTTTTTAAAAAGGCAGTTGATTGTGTGAAGAATTTACACCGCACAGCATGTGGATCTTCCTTTTCTCATGAACAATAGATCTTGGAAGATTGTTTCAAGTCTGTGCAGACAGTTCTTAACAACCGCCTTGCATCCCTTCTGTGGCTATGTCATCATTTATTTAAGCAGTCTCGGACTGGTGTACCCTTAGATGGTTTCCAGTTTTGCCATGAACAATAGAACGCAACTTGTATATGTCCTTTTTGTTAGGCAGCTCAGATTTTGCAAGCTGAACAGAGGGTGATAGCTGCTCTAAATACAAGCCATACCTATCCTTAGAGATGGTCCTCTTCAGCTAAAAAGGAGGGACATCGAATACAAAATTAAAGTAGACCTATGGGAGAGCAGGAGTGCTGAAAATGAGATCTGTCCTGAACTGTGAGATATACAGATACCCAACCCACACTCCTTCGGAGGGCACTGGTCATGTGGAATAAACTATTCAGAGGATCTATAAAGCATCATGAAATTTTGTAAAATATGCATTTTTTTTGGCAGCACACCTGGGAAATGTCAGTGCTAAGCCTCACCCACAAAGCATGTTGCATGGGGCATTAACATAATACAATTTAGACACAATAGCAATTTCAGTCATAGATCAGACCAATCGCTGCTGAAGACATTTCTCCTCCCACCACAGAGGGATGCCGCGAATTTCAGCTGTGATTCAGATTCTAAGTTAACTTAAAGAAGACGGTTTCTACATGGGAGAGCAAGGCATCTCCAGACACAGTTGGCAAGACTGTAAATATTTCTATGAGCTTTCTGGTGGGAAATTTAGTAACATATCCTTTAAATAATTCTAACTCTTGACCTGTAATGTATGTCCAGAAATGTATCGTGTGTGTGTGTGTGTGTGTGTGTGTGTGTGTGTGTAAGTGCACACACATTCTGTACCCATGTGTTCATTCCAGTGTTTAGAAGTGGGAAAATTCTGGAAGCAATTCAAATGTCCAACTCTAGGACACCAAATACACTCTCATATTCCCACACCATACAATGAAATCTACACAGCCAACAAAATTCATGTGATAAAGGAGTGGTTTTTAAACTGTGGGTCACAAATCATTAATGAGTCATGAAACTAATTTAGTGGGCCATAGCCAGCTTTTTAAATAGAATAGAGGAATAAAAGATATAAAAGTCTGCTACACACAGAGTAACTACAGTTCTATAAAACTGCTTTTTAAATGCTGGTATGTTTATACTAGGTCATTATTTAAATGTATTTCTTACTGTGGGGTAAACTAAAAAAAAAAATGGAAAGCCACTATACTAATAGAATACTCAGAAGCATATGAATATGCCAACGTTCTGTTTAATAGAAAAATACAGGGATGGAGGGTATAGTTTAGGGGTACAGTGCTTGTCTAGCATGTGTGAGATCCTAAGTTTGATCCACACCACCCTAGAAAAAAAAAGAACAATACAGGTAAATATGAGATAACACCAATAAATAAAGATATATGATGAATGTATGTGCACAGAAATACAGAAAGGAAATATTCTAACTAGGCACGGTGCTGCGTGCCTGTAATTCCAGGACTCTAGGACACAGAGGCAGTTCAAGACTAGTCTCAGCAACTTGTGATTTAGCAAGACCTTGTTGCAAACTTTGTGTATATATATATATATATATATATATGGCTGAAGATGAGGCCCAGTGCAAAGGCCCTGGGTTTAATCCGTAACACCATTTAAAAAAAAAAATTCTCCAGGACAGCAGGATTATAGGAGAATCAATATTTTTCTCTACCTGTTTTTGATATTTTCTACATTTCCCACCATCAATTACGTTAACAACTTGGAAAACCCAAAGGCTATTTTCTTTTTTTTTTTTTTTTTTCTTTGTTTTTTTCTCCTGTACCGGGAACCGAACTCACGACCTTGCGCTTGCCAGGCAGGCGCTTTTTGCCGCTGAGCTAAATCCCCAGCCCCGCAAAGGCTATTTTCAAGTGTGGTGGGGGTAAGCAAACCACCACCTTGACATGGATCCCAAGAACAAATTAATGGCGTGAGAATAAATGAAAGATGAACAGGAAACCATTCCCTCCTCTGATGCACATCTATGAAAAATACCTTTTAGAAATGCTGGGGGCTGGGGATTTAGCTCAGCGGCACAGCGCCTGCCTGGCAAGCGCAAGGTCGTGAGTTCGATTCCAGGTACCAGAAAAGAAACAAAAAAAAAAAGTTTAGAAATGCTGCACACCAAGGCATTTAGGAAAGCAGCACGTTCTAGTAAAAATGTACATATGAAAAATAAAACAGTCGTTCAGGATTAAATTAAGAGCACACTGGATTTTCCTGTAGTATAGAAGTTACTGGTTCTATTTTTAAAAAGCGAGGGAGGAAGGAAGAAAAGAAGGGAGAGGGGAAAAATAAAATGAAGGAGAAAAGGAAAGTATCTGATATTCGGGGGGCGGGGAATAAGAAATCCTGTGTTTAAAATACAGCAGCAAAAAACTTACAGCTTTCACACACTGACTAGAAGTTTCAGCCACCAAACAGCCTTCAAAAGTTATTGAATTTTAAAATGTCCAGGAACTCAATAAACTCATTGTTTTAATTCATAATGAATTAATGAAGTGGTCAATGACCCGACCTCTTTAAAACTGGATGAGCGATTTTATGAGCCAGATCTTCATCAGGCACAGGTGCTAACTTCCCTGTTAGAACACCGTTACAGTTCTTTCCCATGGAAACTTAATCACTAGTGACTTCATTTAATTTTGCTTCCTGTCACTGGTGCCCCAGTGTGGCACGTGGGTGCTGAAATTGTTCGGTGACCAAAGAGGAAAGGGAATTTCGGCCACAGTCACTTCATTCCTTGATCCTCCAAGTCTTTTTCTGAATGTTGCTATGACCTTGGCCTCACACAGTTTGTACTGTGTTGAGGGAGTCAAGGGTGGTTCCCATTTTCTACTTAGTAGGCGATTTTATGCGCTGAGTGGAAGAGAACCCTTGGTGATGGAGGTGACGGATGGGAAGGGTTAAAGCCACCTGCCTGCTGCCGCACCGACAGGATCTACATAAGGAAGCACAAAGAACAGGGGGAAAGGCACGCTGCCCCAGGAAAGTTAAACCACTTCTAGGCGAAGGAATAAGATCCGCTGAACTTTCACTGGTTACATTCTAGGGACAAGAAGTCTTTTTTTTTTTTTTTT
>NW_004955493.1:4055466-4077409 GCF_000276665.1 Chinchilla lanigera | reverse complement strand
GATGAATCCATTCCTTTGCATATTTCTATGAAAGTCTGGAGCCAAGTGAAGATGACACCGCTGGTCACATGTCGTTTTTGAAGGGTGTCCTAGTCACATGTACTCCACTCTTCCAAGGTTCATGACTTATACGTGCAGCTCTAGCACCTTCATCAGTACTGGAGATAGGAGAGACAGTTTAGACCGTAACCATCCAATGTTAGGTGAATGTGGCTTCTCAGCTGTAATACAATTTCAGAAAAGAAACATGCACTTTAAGGAGTATAACTGTTTGCAAAGAAAACCAAAACCAAACCTACCAAGGGCACGGAAGCAGCTTGCTAGATTCTGTATGTCTCGTGTCTGTATCTTCTACTTTGCTCTACTGATATTTATTTTACCCAGTACTTTGCATGTTCTATCTCATTTAATCCTTGCAACTACACTACGAAATGTATACCCCCTCATTTCAGAGATGAAGAAACTCATCAAAGCCACGTATCCAGCAGGATGTGCAGCCAGTAATCAGAGCCAAGCTCCAAAGTCCACCTTCCTTACCACCCCGTATTTCCCAGACCGTCTAAACGTTCAGCAAATGCTACCTCATCCTTTCTCCCAAAAGCCACTTGAGAGAGCTTGTTAAAACGCTGTGACCTTCCCCAAGTCCCTCTCTATCCATGTGTCCTTGTGCACAGAAAAGAGTTTTGTCAGAGAGACCAAGGCCATTTCCCACAGGCCAGCTTCATTTCGCACTCTACAGAAAACAAAGCAAAAGAAAACAAAAGAAAAAGAAGAAGAGGATCTTTAGGGTTCTCTGTGTATTAGACATATACAAATAAAGTGGTTTTAATAAAGACATGTGGAGTGAGAATATACATCAGTTACCTGCTACCTTTGGCAGTGCGAGTAATTCTGTTGCTATGGAGCGTTGGAGACGGACAGAAGAGCAGGGACCTATGTCCTGGGTTTTGTACCCTCTGAGATCTGGGGAAGGAGGCAGGTTTTAACAAGGACAATTTACAATGTACGGTGCACAAGGTAGCAGGTTAATTTTAAAATGAAGGGAACTGAGTAGTTTTATTCTTCAGAAAAACTTGTTTGTGTCAACCCACTCCCAACAGAATCCCTCAGGCAGTTATCTAATAAACTTGACTTTTTCAAAGAGGCTGAGCACAGCCAAAACACTGACCGCAAAGGGTCAGAATAAAAGGACTAGAATCGGGACTGGGGATATAGCTCAGTGGTATAAGCGCCTGCCTGGCAAGCGCAAGGCCGTGAGTTTGATCCCCGGTACTGCAAAAAAAAATTTAAAAATTTTTTAAGAAAGGATTAGAATTGAATAAAACTGGGCCCACTAAAAAAAAATATGGTTATGAATGAAAAGGGGATAGATAAAACCCTACCAGCATCTTCCAGCCACACTTCCAGCTGGATGTGTCTCAACAAGAGATGAAAAACTTTCAGGGTAGATATGCATTTAAATCATAAAACAAATACAGCCTCTACTTTTGCAGAAAGAGAGGCTCCAGGACAAATACCTAGGTAAAAACTATAAAAACGCTTACCCCCTCCTTATCCTTTCTTCTTTTCCTAATGCCTTTCCCCTCCTCTCTCAGTCTATCCATGCACAGGGCAGTATCCCACATCTACACATTACACACAGCACCAAGAATAATTCAGTAGGTGTCACTGTGAATGGAAGGAAAAATAACCGGCCAACAGCCTCTCAAGATCGTCTGCATAAACACACAGGCAGGTTCTGGTTTCCGGTACAGTCCTCACCTGGGCCAGCCACGTGCAGGCAGGCAGATGTACATGCCCCTGGCACATGAGTCAGGCAGGATGTGGATGTTCATTCATATGCATGTGATCTATGAAAACAAAACTTCTCTTGGTGAAAGAAGGGCATTCAATTATTATGAACGCATGTGCTGTGGGGGTGAATTTTGTTTTAAACACAAAACAGACTAAGGTTATCTATTAAAAAGTGGTTTTTCAAGGCAGTCCCCAACCAAGAAGATGTGAGCATGTCCCAGGAATCCCCAAGGTTTAACTGGTGCGATGCCTCATGTCCTAGTCTGGATCTGAAATGTCCCCTAAAGAACAACATATTGAGACTTTGGTCCCCAGGCTGTGGTCCTACACGGGGCAGAGGGGGGGACCTTTAAGATATGGCGTCCAGTGACAGGACGTGAGGGCATGCCCCAGTCCCTTCCTGTCTTTCTCTGTGCCTTCTAACTGTCAGGAGGAGAGGCGCTTCCTCAGTCACACGTTGTACTATAATGTCCTGTCTCATCATGGACCCCAAACAACCTGAGCAACTTATCATGAACTTGAACCTCTCAAACTGTCAGCCAAAATAAACCTTTCTTCTTTTTAAACTGACTTATCTCAGGTACTTGTTATAGCAATGGAAAGGTAACTAATGCATCCCCAATCTCTTCTCAGTAATAATGCATCCTCCGGGCACATTAAAGAGAAAAATCAATTTATTTCACCCACACAAAGGGTCTGCACCATGCCCTCTCTCTCCTCCAAGCCTCTGCACAAACTCCTCCTCATCCCCTCACTGTCTTCCCTCACCACCCACTCCTAGTCCAAACGAACAATCCCTACAGGACCCTTGTGTCTCAGTTTAAGTGTATTTCCTGTGAGACACTGTGGCAGGTGCTGGTACTTGCCTGCCTGACAAGTGTCCCCCATGCTTACTAACAAAATTTACCTTTTCTCTTGGCAGTAATGTGCTCAGTCCTAGAGAGTCTGTTCACGTTTGCAATGACTAAGCTCTCTTAGACACACACATACATCCACCTGTCCACTGGGCACTCTAATGGGCATCTTATGTCCAGCAGAGAAGTCCTCATCTCCTTGCAGCTGCTCTTTCTTCCTCAGCACACAAGGATCCCGTTCTTCCAGCTGCCCAGTCAGAAACCCAAGATGCACCATGTCATCATCTTATCTCTTACCCTGCAACCTAGCTGCACAATTTATCCTTGAATTTAACCAGTTCTGACCGTTTATATTCCCACCATTCCACTTCAAACAGCCATCACCTCTCAGACCACTGCTGTAGCCTCACAGTTTATTTCTCTGCTCTTTCACTGGTCTTCCTACAATGGACTCTTCACCACACATGTGTGTCTGTCACACCCTGGTCCTGTCTGCTCACACTCCCAGTGGATGCCTGGCCCCCTCAGAGGTCTTCTCTGCTTCAGCTTCCAGCATATCACTGACCTCATATCTTAACTACGCCCTTCCCCCACTGTTTCAGTCATGCTGCGCTCCCTGAAGCTTCTGAACATGTCAACCTCAGCCATTCCTGAAGGCTAATCCCTCTGGAGGGAATGTCCTTCACGCAGGTCTCCATGTGCTTCGCCCGCCCACTTACATCCTTCAGCACCCGATCCAACACCCTTCTCTAACTACCCTTTGCATGCACCTGAGCACCTCCTCTAGCTTTCTGCTATCCTCTCTCTCTTACTTTACTTTTCTTCATTGCATCTACCATTACCCAACATACTATATATCTACCTATTCATCACCAGTCTTTCTCAGTAGAAAATAAGTTCCATGAAACTATTCATAACACTTAATAGATGCTGCATATCCTTACTACTGGCCAGGCTGGTCTTGAACCTCTGGGCTCGAAAGATCTTCTCAGCTTCTTCAGCAGCTGGGACTACAGGTGTGTGCCACTAATCCTGGCTTATCTATACATATTAACTTAATTAACAAAAAGGAAGTTTATCTGTCTTATTTATGGTATACACTCCCTATCTACAATAGCGCCTGGCATATGGTGGTTACCGGCGAATTGGTTTTTATCTTTATTTTATTGCTAGGATTCGAAGACATGGCCTTGCTCATGCTAGGCAAGGGATCTACCACTGAGCTGCATCCCCAACCCATTTGTAAATAAGCGGATGAGAGATGTGACCCAGCTGTGATCAGTGGGATGCTGAGGGGAAATACACTGGGGTCTTCTGGGAGGAATTTTCTCTTCAAAAAATTCAAGAGCTGCCTGAGGGAGGAAAAAAGAAAAGAAAAGGCCCCTCCTCACTTCTTTTGCATACTCTGACGCTTAGAGCCACAGCTGCCGCAGATGCCATCCAAAACCCAACAGGTAACAACAGCAGAACAGAAGGATGCAACAGCCCGAAGCCTTCATACACCAGCAACGGCTGGCTCGCTCCCAGGATCACCTATCTGGATTTCTTGCTAAGTGAAACCTAAATGTCCCGAATCACCGTTCATTAAGTTTTCTCCTGCTTACAGCCAAAAGTATCCGAACTGACACATTCCACATTTATTAACCTAAATTGTGCTTGTCATTTGCCTGTCTGTCTCTCCCTTATCTAACTGTGAGTCTCACAAGGATTGAAGTGATTTGTTAGTGACCATCTCCCAGACACATACTCTAGCCCTTAACGAAGACTGGGGTGCCTGAAAGATATGTTAAAGGAGACGCCCACTGCCCTCACTTCTGCCTGCCCAAGTTCCTGGGAACAAAAATTAAACAAGGACCCAATTCCTATCTTCCTAAACCACTGGAGTTATTATTACTGTCGGATCTGGCAGCCGGGCAGCTCTCAGAGTGCTAAGACACATCTGAAAAAGTCAGCTCTTCCTCAAGCTCAACCTAAATCAAACAGGCATGTTTTTAGATTTCCGTTTAACAGATCTTCTAGTGACATTCGACGTGGGTGATCACTCCCTCCTTTTTAAAACTTTATTCCATAAAACTACATTTTTGCCTTTGTTCTTATGTTCCTCCTAACACCCGCACAAGAATTACAAGTTCATCTTTCTGTATTCTCCACCCCAATTCAAAGTCCAATACTAAATCCTCTTCTCTTAGTAGCATATGCTTGTTTCCTGTGCAAAATAACCTTCAACGTGGCTTCAACAGTAAACTTCATGCTGATAAATTTGTATCTCTTACCCCTATCTTCTCCTATAAGGTCAGATGCATTCAAATCCCTGTACTTAATATGTAGGATGAGCATCTTAGGTCTCTAAACCATCTGAAAATCAAGCTTTCTGTAACTGAATTTGTTATTTGGTCTGAATAATCAGCAGCCTAAAGAAGATATCAGAAAGCTATCTCAAGTTAGTTTCAAAACATGAAAGAAATATACTGGTTCAAATAACTAGAACTCAGACAGAGCTGTCCAGGAGCATGCCTGAAATTCAGAAATATGAGCAACCAAAGGCTTCTCTCTCCATCTCTTAGGTCTGTTTATCTCACGTAATTCTTTCCCCTCCTCCTGCAAACCAGCTTTCTCTACAGGTGAGAAACATGACCAGAAATAGCCATGGCACTGTATCCCAGACTCCAAAGGCGAAGGCCATTCCCTGTGACCTCCACCCTTAAAAGTCTGTGACAAGGGAATCTCATTGTGTAAGACTTGGGCCCCAAGCCAATACCCATACCAAGCCACGGCCACGCAGTGCACTGCCACAGATCAGCAGGGTTATGTGCAGGAAATCTAACCAAAACCGTATAGTAGACTAACAGCTCTTAAAAGAAGTGGAAGCAGGGTGTGCTGGGCAAACTGACTGAGCAAGTGCCCTCTGCCTACCTCAGATCTTTTCCTCTCCACGGTCCTTACGCTGGTGAATTTTGTCATCATTGTCCTATGCCGTGAGTCTCACAAGGACTGAAGTGATTTGTTAGTGACCATCTCCCAGACACACATTCTAGCCCTTAATGAAGACTAGGGTGGCTCAAAGATACATTAAAGGAGCCGCCCATTGTACTCACTTCTGCCTGTCCAAGTTCCTGAGAAGAAAAATTAAACAAGGACGCAGTTCCTATCCTCCTGAACCCAGAAGCCCAGGAGCCCAGGAGTTCCTGCTCACCTCCCTCTCTCTCATCCTTCAAAGCCAAGCCAAAATCTTATTCTTTCCATTCTACCTCCCTGATGTCACTCAAAGTCACCCCCTCAGGAATGGGGATGCCCCTCATTGACGGTGTTTGTCTCATACACACGAGGACCCGGGTTCAATCCCAAACACCACCCTCAAAGACCATGTTTAAGTCTCTCACTCCTTTCCATTTTCACCATCTTCTTAGTGTAAGCCACCAGAAACTTATTTTCAAGAATCGCCAATATGTATCTGCTGCTCTCTCTCCCATCTATTCCTTAGATAGCAACCAGACTGATCACTCTGAAGTATAAAGTCAACCGTGCCATCCCTCTGCAATTAAAAGCCCTCCTTCTCTCCTAGGACAAAGCCCCAGTCCACATACCCTGCAAATCCGTGCATGGCTATCCTCCCCAGCTTCATCTATGTCACACCTCTGTCTCCCTGAGTTCCAGAGCTCCGGTCTTTCAGTTCTTCCAACAAACGATGCATCCTCCCACTGCGAGGTCTTCGCACATGCTGCATCCCTCTCCTTGGATTCACAGGTTCAACCGCACCCCTTCGCCTCCTACTCTCCTTTCGATCTCATCCCCAGTGGCCCCTATTCCGGGGAGTCTCATAAGACACTCACGTTAAGTTAGATCTGCCGTCTATTCTCACACTGCACCCTTGGTCATCATCTCTTACAGTACCGGGCACTGCTCTTTCTTCGTACTCATTATCGTTATGACTGTGCTTCACTTAGGGTGACAGCTGACTCCCTCCTCCCCACTGGAAGGCGAAACCTGCAAGAGTAAGCTTGTCACCCTCCCTTCCCTTTCTCTCCCCAACACCAAGCACGGTGCCCATCACCTGGAGAAGCAATCCACACGGGCTGAGAAACCGACGTCTGGAAAATTCCTGACAGGCACAAAGATGAAAAGACGCTGGGTTCAGCCACAATGCCCCATACTTAAGGCATTGTTGTCTTGGACAAGACACCTGTGTTTTCCTTTCTTAAAGTCTCAGTTCCCTCATCCATTAAATGTGGATAACAAATGCTCTCATGAGGGCTTCCATAGATGGTCTACTAACACAGCACAATCCTGATGAAGTAACAGAGGCATAAATGTGTTCACTGAATTTAAAGAAAAGCACCACAACCGTGCCAAATGGAGCTTCCTAATCCACCAACCCCAGCTTCACAGGTCCCCAGCCATGGTAGTCAGCTCCTGTCTTGTTCAGCTTCTCCTTGACTTCTGTCTGTGTCATCCTGGGGGAGAAGCCTTCAGAGGTCCTTCCCAATGCCACTCACAATGCTTGTCTTGGAATTTGCTCTCTAGATAAAGGAAGATGCTGACAGGTGCTAAACTGGACTTCTCACAGCCCTCCAGGGCAGTGTTCTGCCTGCAGAATCCCTCTACAGGGCAGCCGTGGACAGGACGATGCTCGCTGGGTTGAGCCTGACACACTGAGGACTTCTCCATCTGTCACTACCCACCACCTCAGAAATCCAACCTTGCTTTAAAGCTAAAGCCATCCAGTAACCCCACCTAAATTCACTTGGGAGAAGTTAAAAAAAAAAAAAAGAATAATCTTTGACCTCACTGTCAATTCTCAAATCTTATACAAAAATGATTCCGTGTCAGTTCAAAGAAAGAAGTATTTACATTTTTCCCCCTTTCATGTAGAAGAGAAAGAAACACTGAGTATTATTTTAATAGTAGACACTAAACTCTAAATAAGGGCATCCAAGAGAAATACCCACAGTCAAACTACATACTTTCTTTCATCTCACGATAATTGTACAAGGACTCACCATTCTTATAATTAAAAGCTTTTGTCAAGGGCCACTAGGTGCCTGGGGGCACACAAGGAGCTCAGTTTTCCTAAATCTATACTTTTACTTGGGGATGACCCAGCTCTCCCAAGAACTTAGAAATAAGCTAGCCCTCTGACAGCTTTTCAAAATGCATTTTTAGATGCGTACTTCTCTCATTTTCTGCACAGGCATACGCATTCCAGAGCACAACGATATCCTCAGCAGCCTTATTTTTAAAAGGAAAGGATGGAAATCACAGAGCTGTCAATCCAGAGAAGTGCTCAAATAAAGCAGGACGCGGATATACAGATACAAATACAGGTACAGACAGATATAAATACAGTACAGATATAACCATAGGGATAGAGCTAAAGCTAGAGCTAGAGACAGAGACAGAGAGAGATGAGGTGGTAGACATAAAGATATATCCCTTTGGGGAAATACAATGGAGATATTACCAAATAATGAAGTAGATCTCTATCCACAATCATTCAAAAGTTTCACAGACTAATGCCAAATAATCCAAGCAAATAAAACAAGCAAAGAAACAACAAAAGTAAAACAAGGAAAGAGATGTAGGCTCTAACAGGTCTGTCTCAAATATTTCCAAGCCCTGTGGCTGTGGGCAGTTATTATCTCTGAACAGGAAGTCCCACATCTGTAAAATGGGGTGATAACAGAGCCATCTCATCCAGTCCTGTAGGGATGAAACTCACAAACAGGCCAGTAGATGGACAGACAGCACGAGTCTGTGTTAACTAGCAGTGTTCACGCTCCATAACATCTCATCAGAGCCGTCTACTCTATCAATGACCGCATCTTAATCTAGCATATGAATCACCCAAAGGGAAGGAAACACGGCAGGCTGTAGGCAGTGGCTCCCTTCTGGGAAATGAAGCTGGCAGTGCTGGAAGCAGGGTATGAGCCATGAAGGGAGGAAAAGTCTTTTTATTTTCAGTTAGTTGTTAGCTGGGTTTTTTTTTTTTCCTTTTCTTTTGCTATCGCATGATACTTTCATAATAAAGGGTTTGTCTTAGTTGTTATTGTTGTTTATAAAATTGGCCTCTTAGAAGTAAACTTTAACTGCATCTTTTCATGAATGGATGCAGAGATACGCAAAGGAGTGTCCAACCCACAGGACTCGATGGTAACTTGCCTGGAACGAGTAACATCTCTGAAGAAAGGTGACCACATGCAGGCTGGGGTAGGCATGTCACCGAGTGGTCACAGCTTAGAAGAAACGGGTGACAGAGGTAGCAGAGTAAGAAGCACCATGCAGGAGAAAGACAATCTGACCCTTCAGACCCATGTGTGCAAATGGGACTGTCCAAGGTGCTCACCTGGCTTTTGCTGCTTTTTCTATGGGACTGAGTCATGTCCCCTCAGAAATTCATGTCAACATCTTCATCCCAGGAGCTCAGAATGTGGCTGCATTTGGAAACAGTCTTTAAAGCTGTATTTGAATGAGGTCAAATGTATGGGTGCTAATCCAATATGATTGCGAGCTCAAGAAGAGATCAGGAATACAGCTTCACACGCATGCACATGCACGCACACATGCATGCATGCACGCACGGGTAAGACTTCATCTCACATGAAAACGTGACCGAGAAAAGATGTTGACCAGAAGGAGTTTCAGTAAAGAAAGCTGAATGAGCAACAAAAGAAACATTCCCTCAGGCTGGTAAGAGAATTTCATGCTTTGGGCAAACGTGAATCCTAGCATGAGCTCATACTCCAGAAGGCCAGTGGGATCCAGCTGGCAGCATCTGCTCACTCCCTGATTCGCAGCCCCCAGCAGCCAGCGGGCTTCCCCCAGAGACTGTCTCCGAAAGGAGGGCACACTGGTCAGGGTAGGGGGAAAATCTAGCCTAGCAGGCAACTGCACTCTTACTGCCAATTAATAAGCATCTCGTCAAAAAAGACAGGACAGTCAGACACAGGCCTGCATGGAGAGACAACCACAGAAAGACTCAGGGGGAAAGTGTCCACCTCTCAGCAAAGAAGACAGGTCTCAGAAGAAACCAACCCTCCTGACACCTTGATCTTGGACTTCCAGACTCCACAACTGTCAGAAATTCCATTTCAGTTGTTTAAGCATCCCAATCTGTGGTACCTTTCCGTGACAGTCCTAGCAAACTAATATAACCTATGGGTGAGTCTTTTCTCATACCAAAGAATTTTATGTTTTCTACATGCAAATCCATCCATCTTACCCTTATGGCTTCTGGACTGTTTTTACAAGAAAATCTGGATTTGAAAGGATTTTGCCACCCCAATATTATTACAATACATCTGTACTGGCTTCTGATTTTCTGACCATTTCTGTAGTTGTCCTTTTGCCACTGTTGTACTGAGGTGCTTCTTCTGCTTCATTCTTTGCCTACAACATATTTCTGTAACTTGTGTGTGGTTAGTTTTTAATTTTTTTTTTCCACTAAAACAATCATAATCCAGTCTTTTCCCAGGTTTACGGAGGCGGGATTGACAAATATTTCCATTATTTTTATAATAATGAAAATGTTAAAATTATGTTAGGGAAGTATATTTTTTGTAAAGGAACATGTTCAGGAGATACATCTAGATGAGAAAGTTAATTATTCAAAATTACAGTTTTGAAAGAAATCAGTTACATATACTTTATATGTTCAGTATTTTAACTGTCTTCACTAAATACGCATTACTTAATGATAATTCAAGTAAAATCCTCCTGTGCCGATGATTTACTAAATGCTGGGCAGTCAGTAGGGCAGAAGGACTCAGGAATTCAGAATGGCTTGCTTTAAGATCAGAGTGACCTCAAGCAAGTTACCTGATTGACTGATTGAGTGACTGGTGCTGGGGGTCAAACCCAGGTCTTCCCACAGACAAGACCAGTGCCCTACCAGGGCTCCATACCTTCATGCCTCGAGTAAGTTCAATCTCTTCTAATTTAGTTTCCACCTGTGTAAATGGGGATAAGAAAGGTCTCCCTCTTACTGGTTATCATGAGGATTGCTGTTATGGGAAATAATAGGTATCTGGTGGGCATAACACCCACTCCACTAACAACACCATAACTTTTCTTGGAAATACAAAAGAGAAAACCCCAGGGGTAACAGGAGGGATGAAGGCAGAAATTCAGGCAATGCCTGCCCTAAAGAGAAGCAGAAGAAACCTCATAGGTGTGCTTGACAAAGTGTAGTCAAGGAGGACAGGAAATAAAGCCAAGCTGTGTTGCAGATGCTTTCCACTCTGCCCCTGGTACTTTGGCCTCTATTCTACAAAGTCTAAGCAGTGTTACGTCACAGACCTTTATAACACAGGAGTAATGCTATTACTAAAGTTCTGCCCAAGCTACCATTTATGAAAACATTTCTCCAAAGGCAGTTGTCAAAAGGGCTCTCAGGAGCTAAAAAATACTCTTCACCACAGAATAAGAACAGGGCCATGATGTCACCATGTCACAGGACAAAACCCTGGGGCACTGCCACCAGCTCTCGCTGCACAGCCGTCACGAGAGGCTTCAGGGTCCAGGCACTCCCATGCAAGGTGACGGCCAAGAGTCCTCTCCATCGCTCATAGTGTCTTGACACAGCCTGGGCAGAAGGGATGTTCCCCCCGCTTCCTGAAAGAGACAGCCCAGGGCAGTCCTCATGCCTGCGCTGCACCATGTAGGGAAGGGGCACCGGGTCCCCAGGGCTCTGAACAGGCAGCTCACAGAAGGACTTGGAAAATCAATCTTCCTCTCTGAAGCTATCCAAAGTGCTGAGACCTTTAAACCAAACCACAGTAGACAGACCTCCTCAACAGTCCTTCACCGCACAGAAGATGGAGGTTTCCATCCTTCCTTTCCTGGTGCAGAAATGCAGTACCGGGAGCTATTTGTTAAAGGGGAAACGTTGGATTCCGCGGGGGAAGTGGTTTCCAGTGAATCCCAGAACTCTCTGCAGACAGGCCCAAGAAATAGGCACAACTGGGAAAAAAATGCTTCTGCTTTCAAGTAGAAACTGCGGGTGCAAAAACCTCCTTAGCGTCTCTTCTCTCAGAGCAGCAGCATTGGGTTATGGCTGAGATAACACACCGATATTCAAACCTATAATCAAGTGTGCATCACCTGTGACCTGTATTTGGGTATCATTCTTAACCTCCTCAGGCCTCAATTTTCCCAAAAAATACCCTAACCCAATGGAGTTCCTGAGAAGACTGACTGATTCAGACAGAGAAGGGATTCTCCAGGGTTCTCTTTCAATCTCATAAGCACTCCATGGAAGTTAGCTATTATTATTTAAGAATTGTATAATAGGAAAAGCAGAGTTGCTGGGATATAGAAATCATAAAAGTTATCTTCTTGTCTAATCTGTTTGTTCTAAAACTTTGCACTTCTCTGAAATGAATGCTCGAGAAAAAAGTCTTCAGAGTCTTAAAACGAGTCGTAAGAAATTGGGATATCTCCATGTCTTTCTGAAAACAAGTGGTCCAATACATAACCCTAACAGAAATATTACAAATTTTATTACTACTCCCAGTTCTTTCATCTTGAGGAAAGGAAATCAAAGCCAAACGCTCAGTCCACAGCCCAGGCAGTGGGCAGATTCCTGAAGCAAAAAAGGACAATGACTTGGTGGCAGAAAGACGGAGGCTGATGGCCCTGGAATTTCAAGTTCAAAGATCATGTAGAAAACTGCGTGGACCCTTCTAAGTTCAAGTGGGGTTTAGGAGGCCCAAGGAAGTTTCCCAGGGAATCTGCTAAGGAATCTTCTGGAAGATCCTTCAAAATCTTCAGAATCTTACTGAAAATTTTTCACACCCAAGCTGAGGGGGAAAAAAATCATTGCATTTTAATGCTAATGAGAATCCTATACACACCCACCACCACCACCACCACCAATACACACTATGCACTCAAGTAACACATGAAGACACAAGATTTGACAGTTTTCCCCCCTAAGAAATGAGGATTTCCTTAAAAAGTCTCATGAAAGCATAAAAAAATTAAACACTCTTAAATCGTAGGCTTAACCTTAAGTAAAAAGAATAAAATGGCACAGAATCAAGGCTGTTCTAGAAATTCTGGGCTATCTAGTTGTTATACTGAGACCGATGAAACGCGAAATCATCCCTGCCTCCCTGCTTCAAGTGAATCCGAGGGGGAAGACGCAATGTGAGGAAATGATTTTGCTTGCTATTTGAAGAAAGATACACAATCCCTTTAAATTTTTCCAGGCAGCTGCTAGGGTTACTAAGGAAGTGGAAGACACAGAAAATATTCTAAATAAATAATTAATGATTTTGGAGCGGCAGGTTCTTTAGGTATTTTTTTTCTTAGGAGTTAACATCTTAGGTACAGAGACCACACAAGTCTCTTGTTTTCCTTCCTCTCCTTCTCTCCTCCCTTTCCTTTCTTTCTTTTTTCCTGAGTTAGCGAAGAGATGTGAGACCATCATGCAGAGAGCTAGAAGAGAATGATTTTGCTCTGCTCCGGCTATCCACCATGGTAGAAAAACAAGGAAGGCAACCCAGGTCCTCTATCTGCGCTCAGGCCAGTGGAACGCTCAGTGTCTGATTTACCCGGTTGTGTTTCAACGGAAGATTGCATCTGAACAGAAGTCTCGGAATAGACATCTGTTGTTCTGGCACCAGCATCCATTCCTTTTCTTTGATAACCACCCCTTTCCTTCCTCTGGGAAAAGGCCCGCATCTCATCCTCTCTGCCGTCAGAGAAACCGCCTCCTACCTCTGATCCACAGACCTGGCGCAGGGAACCCCACACATCCCTGGGAACAAGGATGCTCAACAGATGTCTGCACAGCCCATAATGACCAACAAGCTATAAGAAAGCCCCAGCAAAGGCTTCTGGAATTGAAGACGGTGACCTCTTCCAACTGCACTTGGGCAAAGCTCATTAGGCCAGCACTTACTTTACATCCACATGGGAGGAGTTCTGAGGATGCAGTCAATCACCTCAGAAGGAGAATTTGAAAGTAGAAATCTGCAGACACTAAGCCCTAAAGAAGCCATACTTTCAAAAACCAGGCCCCTCCACCCCCAGCGGGGATTTCTCAGACATATGAATCACTGAATCCCTTGTTGATTAATGCTTGGTGCAGACTTCACCTGGGATCTCTGAGTGTTAGAACCAAAAGGATCCCAGCCAGGTTCTCAGTTTGAAATTCAGTTTCAAACCACTGGAAATGACTTTCTTTAAAGGTGCTTTAACACATTATGACGTGGGGCATTTCTTTCTCTTAGTGGATGAGAGGCAGAGAGACTGGAAGAAGGCACACTCTGAAGAAGTTCTGAGAGTCACCTGAAACCATGACCCACAAGTGAGGGGAACCCGTTATCACATAGCAGCTCACTAGCGTGTGTCAAATAAGGAAATCAGTGGCTCCAGGGGAGGCCATTGGGGCTGCTGGTTGAAAATGACAAGCCACTTTCAGATTCTAAATGATAAGGTACCCACCTGACACCTGGCGTATGATTTACATTTTCTAACATTAAGTGCCTTAACACATTCATGGTAACACGGTAGGTTCGCTGGTTTTCATACTGCGACAGCCATGCAAGTACTAAATGGAAAAATACCTGCCACGTACCAATACTCGTTCTGTATCTGAACACAAATGCAGAAATTCACTGAAGCCAAAGGGAATGAAGGAAAAAAGAATATACCCAAATGTATCTGAGTTTGTTTTAAACATGGCTCTATATATCTATTTTGATATCTGTTTCTTGTTTTCTAAGAGTGGATCTTGTACACTGCCTCTTATTTCAGGATTTAGGAATAAAATATGCAGGTTTAATCCCGGCTGGAAAGAGCAAGGGCCACTCAAACTTTGTACCTCTCGAGAGGCGACCTTGGGACTCAGCCTATGACACACAACCACCGCGTGGTGGCAGTGTGCATAAATAACAGGGAGAGTTGAGAGTCACAGGTCATTTTGTGGCACCAGGTCACGCCTAGAGCTTGTCTCCAGAACAGGAGAATCAGGAAAGAGGAAATTAGCTCATGAGAAACCTGAATGGAGGTGGAATAACCATGGAACGTAGGCATGTATCCATGGCAACGCTGTCATTTACCAGCATGTTCTAATGAGTGGAGCTCTAACCACCAGCAGTACACAAGGGGAGCCCAGGCGGCACAAGAGAAGGCCACAGTGAAGATAAGATGATTGAGCAGAGACCTGCATGAAGGAAGGATACAAGTCACGCAATTATCTGATGAAAAGGAACTACAGGGAGAGGGACCCACAAGTGCAAAGGCCCTGAGGCAGGGCCATGTTTGGCTTCTCAGGTACAGCAAGGAGGCTGATTGTGCAGCTCAATCACAGGAGCAAAGAGAAGACAGCCAATGAATAACCTTGCAGAGGTGGGAAGGGCAGGGCTTCAAAGATCAGAACTCAGAGTATTTTTTTTCCTGGTTAACACCTTAGGAAAGTAAAGGTAGGGAAGCAGTGTGATCTGCTTCACATTCTAAAAAGATCACTCCCTTTAGTTGCTGACTGAATGGCAGGCACATGGAGGCAGGCATGACAGTCTACTGCAGTAGCCTGAACAACCACTGAGAACTGTACCAAGCTAAACGGTGCAGATAGATCGATGCACAGACAGACAGACAGACAGCTCTCTAGCTACATATCCTTATATGTATGCTTACGTACGAACGCATACACATATATGCACACACTTAAACATACACACATATTACCTCATGGGACAAATGCAATTGTGGTAATTACCCAGTCTTTACAAATATGTAAGGAAATTTTTATTTTTACATATAAAACAAAACAGGCAGACTTATAATTCTTGAGCTTTTAGGTAAACAAAAAGAAACTGTTAGCAGAGAGAAGACAAAGATACAAAAGAAAAAATCACTCTGCAGCAGATAGTATCTAAAACTTTGTGGTTAAAAAAATATCCACAAGAGTCATATGCGGGACTAGTTTACAAGCCACTGAACTCTTGATACCAAAATACTCTATTGGAGAGCTAGACAAATAGTACGTGTTCTTCTAAAATATCGTAGGATCTCCTGAAATTGTTCTGTGTCCCAACAGGAAAAAAATTCAACTTATTTCCTCCTTCCAAAGGGATTCGACTCTTGATGAAAGAAAATAAAGAGAGAAGCACTATGACCTCATCCTTGTGTTGGCTCCTGAAGCAGAGAGAGCTGACTGTCCCAGGGCTCATTCTCCTTGCCTTCCCTTCTCAGTGCCTTCTCAGACTCCTGTGCACCTCGACGTGGCCATACAGCTAAGTCCCCACCACAAGAATGAGAGCGTGGCTTATGGGCTAACTCAGGCCTCTCTCACCTGTTTAAGAAGAAAGTGCTTCCTGGACTTCTACCCTCTTTTCCAGCTGGCTGAAATGTGGATGGGATGGGGTCCCACCTCTGATCATGCAGAAAAGAAAATCCCTTTAAACCAAGAGTTCTCGACTGAAGGCAATGAGAGATCTCTAAGGGGAGTTTGGCAATGTCTGATGCCATTTTAGTATGAAAGTATAAGGGAGGCAGTGCTACTACTCGGTATATGATCAGCAGCACCAAGAGAGGTTGGAAGGGGCTGGGGATCTAGCTCAGCGGCACAGCGCCTGCCTGGCAAGAGTGAGGTCGTGAGTTCGATTCCCAGTACTGGGAAAAAAAAAAAAAAAAGAGAGAGGTTGGAAAATATCCTATGCAAAAACAGGACAGTTCCTCCCTTACTAAAGAACTGGCTCAGTCAAAGTGTTCATAGCGCTGAGACTGAAAAGCTTCTCTAAGGCACTGTTTCTCAAACTATGGATAATGATATGTGTACCCTCCTCAGATGCAAATTCTGCTGCAGACAGTTTGGAAAGGAATTTGAGATTTTTCTTGTTTCTATTTTTTCTGGTCCTGAGGATTGAGCCCAGGGTCTTTGCACTAAGCTACATCCCGAGCCCTCATTTATTTTTTATTTTCACTAAGCCATTAAGTTGCATAGGCTGGGCTGGGACTTACAGTCTTCCTGCCCCAACTTCTGAGAGTGCTAGATTACAGCTGTGTGCCACCATGCCTGGCTGAGCATCTGCATTTCTAACAGGATGCCTCAGGAAGCTAGAAGGGACTCCAGTCCGCAGGACCTCACAGAGCACACTACCCTGTCTAAAAGGTGCGTGCAGCACACATGGTGCCGTTTCCACCTCGGGTTCCCTCTGATCGGCCATCAGCGCTGATCACTCCATACTGTGAATACCAACTTTCATCACATAGGACAGAAGTGAAATGCTATCCTGTATAAGCTACCAGTACACTTTACCATCTACAAATAGTGGCTGTCAACCTGATGCCCCACTCCACCCCTCGGAAAGGGTTTAGAGAGCCCTGGAAGTGATATTTTCCAGAGGGGAAAGAAAAAGCATGAGTCAAAAAGAAGGAACCAAGATGGTGACTACTAATGACATCTAAGTGCAGAACAGTAGTTTCCTGTGCGGCTGTAATAAATGATCACAAGCTTAGTGGCTTTGCGCAATACAGACAGACTGTATCTTACAGTTCTGGATGTCAGAAGTCTGAAATGAGTCTCAATGGTTTAAAACGAAAGTGTCCACAGAGCACCATTCCTTTTGTAGGCACTGGGGAAGCCTCCATCTCCCTGCCTTTCTTTCCTTAGCTTCTAGAACCTGCCTGCATTCCTTGGCTCCTGGACCTTCCAAGTGAGAGACAGTTCAGTTCATCTTTGTCATGCAGCCATCCTTCTGGCCTCTGTCATCTTACACTTACAAGATTCCTTGTGATTACTTTAGGCTTATCCAAATAATCCAGAACACTCTTCCCTTCAAAGTCAGCTGTTTAGCATTTAAAAATCGTAATTCCATCTGCCATCTAATTCCCCTCTGTCACATCCTCTAACATATTCACAGTTTCCAGAGATTAGGACATGGACATTTCGATGTGATTATTATTCTGTCTTTCTCCTAAAGAGGTTTGAAAAAGCAGGTTGGAAAAACAACTGGAAAGTGGGAAGTGAATTCACCAACCCAGAAAACACAGTTGGTATTTGCAGGAAAAAGAGATGGGAGACAATTGAGAGACTCTTCCGATCACTTCCAGCGCTAATCAAATGCGGGGCAGCCCTAGGAACCCAGTGTGCACTGCTGCTTTTTGTGTGGCTTGTGTTTAAAAGAACGCTGCACCAGTGGTCATGAGTCCGGTGAGAGGTATGCAGAATAAGGCTGGCCAAGAATTCTCCATGACTTTATACAGTCTGCTCTAAGAACATTTGATATCCATACTATATAATAGTTTCTGTAAATTAAACCTCTTAATCTAACTTTATGATAAGAGTTCCTGTCCTGTATTTCAGGTACTTCCTGGAGTGCAACATCCCACAAAACCAATTACCTAGAGGAATTCAAGGAAACGTGCATGGATTAGTAACAACTCATGTAGGTAGACCAGGTGGTTCCCAGCATACGATCATTTTTCTATCCTTGCAAAATCACTGTGGAGTTATGAGAGGCTGTTACTCCCATTTTAGAGGTGAGAAAACAAAGGCTCACAGGCTGAGTACTTCTCCAGGCACGTGAAGCAAGACAGATGCAAAACTCAGATGCAACTTACTATCTGATTCTAGGCTCAGCTTCCTTTTCAAAATGCCAGGTAGCTCCAAACCCTCCAACTGCCTATGAGAGCAGCAGAGGAGTTTGACTCACTCCTTTCTCTGGTTCATGGTCTCCCAAGCTCTAACTCCTTACAAAACTTTTAATCTGGAGGCATTGGGAGCACAGATGGCCCGCACCTACTGAGGGTGACACATTCCATATGGGGGTCCTGTGGGTCTGTGTGGTTATGAAATGGCAATAATGTAATTTTGATAATGCACTTAGAAATACACAATCCAAACTATCTGTGCAGCATATGATATATCAAGAATAATCTATGGACTTTCTCCATAGCAGCAGAGGCCAGGAACCCAAAGCTGTGTCATGGTGGAAAGACATCTGGCTCATGACAGCCTGCTGCTGTGTGATCTTGGGAATGTCACTTGCCCTTCCGAAGTCTCTATCTGTAAAACTGGGAGAAGCAGCATCTGCTTCACGAGGCTATGGTGAGGAATCGGTGATAACTTCCTGTGCTATAGGGAGGACCAGAGGGATGGCATCCTTGCCTTTCTGCAATTTACCTTCTAATGAGGGCAGTGAGGAAGATGATTTCAGAGAAGCATACAGGCTCTAAAGAAAATAAATCAGCCTTAGAAGGAAAAAATAGTAGAGGGTCTTTAGGTCGCTGGGAAAGGTTTTCTTGAGATGCTAAAGTCCGAGACAACATTCAAGCATAGATAAGGAGACACTGGCAATTTAGAGACTAAGAACAGAGTAATTCGGGACCATAAAAAGGCCCCCTAGTGGGAATGAGCTTAGCACGGTCCCCAAACAGAGAGCTGCACTCACAGTACGCGGCTGGAAGGAGACTCCTGAGTTCACCTGTCTTATTATGTGTGGCCCAGGCCGTCTGCCCTCGGGAAATCGAAAGCAGGGAGATGTCAATGCACATCATTTACTCCCATGATACGATGATACTGGAGGAAAAGCTTCTGGTAAACAAACAAACAAACAAACTCTGATACAAGTACGGGAAATACTGAGAATCTGAAGCCGCACACGATGGTTTGAGCCTGCACTTCACATCTCATCAAGTTTAGTCAAATCCCCATGCCTCAGTTCCCCCTTTGGTACAATGTGGGTAACAAATATCCCTACTTCAAGAGGTTCTCAAGGAAACTGAGTGCATTGGAACATTAAACACTTTGAACTGAGCCCAACCCAGGTAAGTACAACATGCGTGTACCACCACTACTCTATACCACTTCTGGTCTTTCCAAGCCAAACCAAAATAACTATTGTTTGCCCCTGGCTTGCTTTTTGTTTACTTTGCTTTACTTTAAGACAAGGTCTCACTAAACTGCCCATTCTGGCTTTGAACTTGCCATCCTCCTGCCTCAGCCTCCTGAGTAACTGGGATCGCAGGTGTGTGTCATCACACTGGACATCTGATTTTTTGTTTGCTGTGTAACATGAGTGTATCTATGTTTATTAACTTATACCAATTCAGCTGTTAATCTCCACCTTCATTGTGACCCTACAAGGCTAAATTTTGGGTAATGGGCAGTCTGTACCCTGTAAGGAATCATTAATACTGTTTATAATTGTCTTAGCACCCTTTCCTCTGATCAGTGAAGTGTGAAAATTAAGGAAACATCATATAAGAAGTACAATATTTTGAAAGGAAATCTTATATATGAAGTACAGTATTTTGGTCATCTTCATATAAACAGTATTTTTTAGACCACTCTCAAACACACTTGATCTCAATTTAGGCAGCAAAGAAGTAAACGAAAATAAGTAAGGAATAAGGGGAAAGAAAAGAAAGAAATAGCACCCTAGTTCCTTTCTGCATAGTATGAAAATTTTGTTCTTACAAGTCCTTTTGCACTTTAGTAAAATTTATCCTATTATTTTGACCCCCTGACTTGATTTCATTAAAAGAATGTTCTTCCCCTTATATTTGCAAACTAGCTGGTACAGAGTTGAGGAAAATGACAGCGCTTGTATAGCCATTTCCTTACCAACCACCTTAATGAATTTTATTATTTGCAGGCAGCAACTGAAGCTGGAGATGGATCACACACGTGGAGTGACCCAGGCGAACCATGTGAACAAGCTGTTCCAGCTCGGAGAACAGGGAGAGCCCGAAGGACTCCAAGCAAACAAGTTGCTAGGCAGAAGGGTTTCAACAGGCAATAGCCGCCTGAGGGTGTTAAAAAATGCCCTGCAGTCCCTGAGCAGTCCTTCTTCTCCCACCAGGAAAAGAGGCTCCACCTACCCTCAGCTTTCTGTATTCTGAGTCTTGTCTTTATTTCTTCATCCTCCACTGCCTGCCTCCCACCCCGGAAGTTTCAGAGCTGCGCTGTAAGTGGCGATCACTGTGTCTAAGAGATTTATGGGAAAGTTGGTTTTCTTAGCTTTTCTAAACAGAACTGAAATTCCTTCCAAACAGTAATAATTCTACCTTCCTTTTTCTTCTTTTTCTGATCTAACTGCATTATCTGATACATAACTCCTGAAAATGCTAAAAAAAAAAAAAAATAGTGATATAATAGGCATTCTTATTTTGTTCTGATTTTAAAGAGAATTCTAGTGGTATATCACTAAAGATAATAATGCTGGCTATGAGTATGACCATATTTTCTTAGTAGGTTGTTTCAAACATTAGGAATTGACATTTGTTTTAATCAGATACCTTTTTAGCATCCATAAACTAAATCCCAGTTTTTCTCCTTTGTTGATATTAATAATCACACTGAACTTCTCAAGATTGAACCATCCTTCCATTCCTGAAATAAATTCTCCTTGGTCAAAGTTGTTACTTTGTAATATAATCACTTACATATCTATTTCTACTCTCTATAAGCTTTTTCAGATGATTGATCATGATCCTTTCAAGCTTGAGCCTAGCGTACAAAACATAGCTATGTTTTGTAGATATTAAGATATTAATGACTAAATGAAAAAATGAATTAACAAGCACACCAAACCTCCCCAAACAATCCAGTGTACGTCTTCCCAGTTAAACACTGACCTGGGAAATAATATGCCTGTGCCAGGGTGGATATTTATGTTTTACAGATATCTGGTTTAACTGGCCCCCACTTTTCTGCCAACAGAAACCTGGAATCCCTCTTTCTCTGTAGGGAAACTATTTCCTTTGGTTTCCCATACACTTAACCCTGCTTCTCTGTCCTACCACCATGCTAAGTCAAGAGGTGGTACATCACTATGCCCTGACTGCTACAGAACTATACAAGTACTGTTTTAGGAATAAACCCAGGTCCCAGTCAGGACCACAGGCATGTTCCAGAATTTCACCAAGAAGCTTTCAAAAATTATTTCCAAAAGATCAGCATAGGGGTTGGGGATTTAGCTCAGCGGCAAAAGCGCCTGCCCGGCAAGCGCAAGGTCGTGAGTTCAGTTCTCGGTACCGGAGAAAAACCAAAAAAAAGAAACAAAAGAAACAAAAGATAAGCATAAAGTATGTTTTCCCAGGGTTGCCACTTAACATTTTGACTAAATGTGATAAGACAGCCTGTCTCAGAAGGAAGCAAGGTAAAGATAAAATGACAAAGACCGGGGAAAGACAGAGGCCAAGTGACATCGTGTGAGCCTCTGGATCCAGCTTTTCCAGAAACTGTCACCCCAGATTTCTGAAGCAAGCAAGTTAATCAACTATCTTTTCTGCTGTTTGTAATCATTTAAGTACTTTCTATAATTTGTAGCATATATCTATCTATA
>NW_004955493.1:4005408-4046276 GCF_000276665.1 Chinchilla lanigera | reverse complement strand
CTTTCAGGCCAGGCGAGCCGTGCCCGCCGCGGGGAGCTCGTCTGGCTCCGGCTCCTCCCCCGGGACGCCCCGCAAACTCAGCGGGTCCCCGAGCGTCCCTCCTGCCCAGGCCGCGGGCAGGGGCGCGCCGGGGGCCTCCGCCGCCTCCCCATCCCAACTTCCCTCTGGCACCCCGCCCCTCTACCTGCGAGATCCCGAGGGGTGGAGCTTCGGCACCAACCCCCAGGTTTCCCAGCCCAGAGCTCCAGCCTCTGACCTATCACCGGGCACCTTCTGCTCCGAGGAAGGTGGCCGTTGCCGCCGGGATGGCTGGAACCGCAGGTGCACACACCTGTGCCCTTCGGGCGGCCTCGCCGTTAAGGGAATCCGGGTTTCCCTGGACTGAAACAGACTAAGACCCGCATCTTTCTAACACCTAACAAGGGGAGACGAGCAAGCCGCTGAGTCGCAGGGTACCTGGGCATTGCCCCAGTGAATTTGTAAAGGGTATTTTCTCTGCAGAGGGATTTCCACCCCTCACTTCCTTCTGTTGCGGGGCAGAGATCGTAAACATCAGAGGGCTGGTGCAAAATAGTTTCCTGTTGCATTTTGCTCTGCATAGTGAGGGAAGGGAAAGGTTGGAAAGGGAAGAGGCTGCACGGGAATTAACAGAGCACTCCAGGAACTCTGCTTGCAGGGAACAGGAGCTGGCCCTGCGCAGGGCTGCCCGCTGCCCCTGACGCTGGCTCTGCGGTGTCCCCCGTAGCCTGCGGGCCACGGCTGGGTGCCTAGAAGCGCTGCTTTTTCTGCCTTGCTCATGTACCGACTTCTCGGGTTTTGTTTGATCATATAATAGGAACACCAGTTGAAAGAAAATGCATATAATGTCTAAATATTAACAAGATACCTAGTGCCAAAGAGGAAAAAAAAATGTTAATCAAATAAGATGAAGAACACGGACTTTTGCCTGAGTGAACAAAAGCTCACTGCTGCTCTCAGCTGGACATGAGTTTTAGTTCAGATAAAGATTATTCCTTTATAATATATTTTTTATGGTACACAGGAGACCTCTGAAATGCAGAGTCTGGTGTCCTGTAAATCATTCCGTGTAACTAGGGAGGCTTTCTCAAACGCCACACAACTGCGTTACTGTAATGTTAGTGGGAGGGAGCCAACCGAAGCGGAGAGAAGCGCAAGACTGGTGCAGCCCTCCGTCCCTCTTGCCCAGCTCCTGGTGGCCAGCCAAGAAGCCTGGGTAGCAGCTAATAATGCCACGGCGCTCGCCCGGCCACCTTTCACGTCCCAGACACCTGGCATGTGGCCCGGGAACTCCCTGCAGTTCGTGCCAGCACGCCAACTTCTCTACCCAGCCCCTGAGCAAGCCAAACTAACCTGCTCAGTGTCCTCTCCCCCTGGAAAGGCGTGCTCTGAGATTTGGAAAGGTTTTGATAAAACGGTGTTAAGACCTAACCCAGGGGTGGAAAACCAAGAGCTAAATGTGGCCCGCAGGGAGAATATGATCATTGTGTCCTACAAACATGTACTGATGAGAATTAATTAATTAATTCAAACCTTTTTAAAATGGGGGGAAAGAATCGCAATCAACGAAACTTTTAAAAATCGCAGGCTTTCTCTAAACTTTTTTTTTTTTTAAAGTGTGTAAACACTGGATACGAGGTGTCTGTTGAAAACCCTACAGATCCACAACCCAGCTCCTCTCAGCCGGAGCCAAGAAGATGCTGAATTTCAGCACGTGTGCTGCTTTCCATGGTGTCCGTGCAGATGCAGACTGCCCCTCGCATTTGAGAATTGCCTGCATTGTCCTAGTTGGGCACCTTCGCGGTTCCCCTTCTCCTTCTGACCCCAAACAGCCTCACTCTTGAGAGAATGGTGCTGCGCTGGTGAAACGTCAGACCCACAAGGGACACGGATGTGGGCTGTTTTTGTTGTTTGTTTATTTAGGGAGGAGCTTTGCCCGTTTTACAGTTAGGCAGCTACTTTTTCTTTTCGTTTTTGTTTTCTGCTAGTCATGGAGTCATTTTTGAGAAGTAAGTCCTCAAGACTCCTACAATGAAGAGTAGGGTCTGTGTACACAGGGAGAGCTCAAGTTCTCTCAGCATCCCCCGTGGGTCTGGAGACTGACTGCATGTTATTTTTGTCTCCACTGAGGACCTGGGCCACTCATGCAGCTGCATCTGAGTTTTCAGTGTCCTTCCAGAGGTGGCCAGGCTTCTAGTACCTCCTTTCTGTTCATGGCATCAACGTTTCCCAGGAATTAGCTCTGCGCCAATGCCCTCCCTAACATTTCACTGCCTGATAAACTGCACGTTCCTCACCTTGCTGGTCAGATTTCTCCTCCACCTTTTGTGCAACTCATAGCATTGCCAAGCCAAACAGTGCATGTTTTCTGAATACCCATTGCATTATTCTAGCCTTTTTATGCATTATAAGATGAAAGTTAAAGGAAAGCTGTCACTTGCCTGCTGATGGTTAGTGAGCAGGTTCTTTTGCCTCACCGAGCCTCAGTTTCTGTATTTATGAATTATGAATAAAAAGGCTCCCCTGAAATTGTTTTTTTTTAAAGAGAGTAGTAAAAGAAAACAGAAGAACAACAGCAGCACACCAGCAGCACAAACATAAACAGAACAAAGCAAAACGTTAAAAGTGGTAGAAGGTTTCAAAACAAAATGATAGGGACTAACAGTGGTTGTTATATTACTGATTGTTATCTTCAGCTGCGTTGCTCAGATTACCAGATGTAAGAATGGAAGATTGTTCAAACCATTAAAGAAAGTAAAAAAATTATTATTAGATAAAACATTAGAGACAATACATAGTTTCACTAGACAAGATGGTGGGAATTCACCAATGGTTGCTCCATTGCATATTGTTGTCTTCAAATCAGTTGCTCAGATTACCAGATATAAGCATGCAAAACTGGTCAGAATATAAAAAATTTTAAGCATTGACTGTTCTTTTCAGTATACCATCAGACATCAGCAGTACAATTATCCTAGCTATATATACATATATTTTTCTTTCCTCTTTCTTTTTTTTCTATTCCTCATCTCGGTTATTCCCTCCCTGAAACTGTTTTTATACAGAATGAAATTGAGTTATCTAGCATGTATAAAAATACCTGGCTCTCTGCCTGACATGTGGGGGCTAGCAATAATTATCTGGATCTAAATTCTGGCTTATACCATCCCCTCCTTCTTTTCCTATTAAAATGTTGTCCCTGAAAAATACAGTATATCTGTGCCCTTACTTCAAAACCAACCCAGCGTGTACATTGACATTCCCTTTCCTAAGCTGCTCAGCCCATTCACAGCGTGTTTAACACCAAGTCTAATGCCTTTTAGAGCATTTGTTAAGTAATAGAAACTCATCTGGATGATTTCAGTCTTATTTTTTAAAGAAAATTCTAAGAAGGTTTTATGATGGTAATTGTTAAAAATAACAAAAAGCAAAACTGGCTCTGGAAAAGTCAGTAGAATAGGTAGTGACTGTCATGGCACTTAACCAAGTATTGTCCAGTCCCTTTGTAGGCGCGGGGAAGCGTGTGTTTCACAGGTCCCTTCCAGGTAGGGTGCTTTGGCTGGTGAAACATGGGCAAAGCTGAAGTTCCTTCTTTCCAGGCAGAGGCTTTTAGAGACAGAGTGAGATTTGCTCATGTCTGTTTTCCTGCCTGGCAGTGGTGGAAGAAAGGGGTGAAGATTTTCAGCTTCCATATGCTTAGTGCTCCAGGTTGAGGAAGGATGCTATGGCTCCAGCCCCTGATGGCATGTACATGATCAAATTATGGACAGATACTGTTTTCAGCACCCAAGACTTGAGGTGTGATTGTTAGCAAACACAACCTACGCTATCTGTCCCAGTTACAATACACATACTCTTACTGGCCTTTGCTGTTGACCAAAATGATTATTCTTCCCATAGCAGAATTCCTTTCTACAAAGGTAAGTGACAGATGAGAAATGCTATCATTATTTTAAAAAACAGTAATATGAGGTAACCCTTGTCTCACCTATAGCAGATGTCTTGGTCACTTTCCCATGGCTGGGACACAATACTTGAAACTCACAACATGGTTTGTTTTGGTTTACGGTTTCAGAAGTTTCAGTCCATGGTCAGCAAGCTCCAAGGCAGAAACAGTGTGATGGAAGGGCCTGGATACAAGAAAACTGCTTACATCATGGTGGCCAGGAAGCACAGTGAGAGAGGACAAGCCAAACGAGGACATACACCCTGCCAGGTCAGCCCCAAGTCGCCCACCTCTTCTGACCAGACCCCAGCTCCTAACAGCAATTTAGGCCCAACCTCTGGACATGTGAGGTTCTCAATCTATTACAGGTTCAAAGCAGCAAATATACTTCACAGGCTGTACTTTATCTATCATGAAAAAGTATATCGATAGAAACCCAGAGGTATTCGGTTAGGCTTGTAAGCCAAGGGTAGAGCATTTTCCCACCATGTGCAAGGTCCTGGATTTGATCCAAGCACCACCAAAAAGAAAAGGAAAATCAGGAAAGAAACGTCCAATCAAAACGAACACGATGACGAAAAGGACTTTATGGTCTTGCAAAAGGAAAAAATGATGAAAAACATACAGGCCCTTGCATTAAAAAAACAGTTTATATGAAACATCAGGGAATATTTGGAGCCTAAAGAACTATATGACAAAATCTAGAAGATGTAATGAAGGAGTACTCATCACAATTATTGCAGATTCAAACATACATACCTAAAAAGAATGAAATCATAAAGCAAATGAGCTATATGGTCAACTCGGTAAGCTAGAAAAAGAGCAAGATTCAAGAAGTAAGGAAATAATATAGATAAGAGCATTTATTTATTTCTCTTTGCTCTTAATGTACTTTATTACCTGCATTCTGTCACCTTAAAATTCATATGTGGATGCTGCAGTCTCTAATATTAAACATGGAGAATTATTGAAATATTTCTTTTATTCTTTAGAATATTTCCATTGATGAATTATTAATTTTATGAGTTTTATTATGTTAAACAATGAATACTTCACAGAAAAGAATATCACAGTAATAAAGTATTAAAGTTTTAATATCTATTGAGTGTTCATGAGAAAGCTTCGAAATTTTCTACATCAACTAATTTTTGGTATGCTAAGTCCAAAAAAGAACAAATACAAAGAAATTCTTTCCTGAACTACAATGAAAATACCAATCACACTTCATTAAAAAAATCTTAAAAAATAATAATGTTTACTTTAATTATCACACCTAAGGCAGTTTCCACACATGAGCACAGCGCATTCCATACACACGCATCGCTTACACTGACAGCACATGTGTTTTGCTTCCCTACCCTTTTTGTAGGACACACTTGACTTCTCAGTGGTTTTGATGTTTTCTCAGGAGGTCCTTATTATATTATACAGTGTGTGGGTAGCAAAACATAGAGTATCAATAAATTAAAGTACTAAATTCTTAATACATACTGTGTGTTTGGAATAAACATCACATTTTCACATCAGCTGTTTACTTCCTTACAAAACCTAGAAGATAACATCAAAAATAAAAACCTATGTGAACTACAATGTAAACACAAAAGTCTACCACAGAAATATGCTTTGCTTCAACTGTCACACCCAAAGCAGTCTCAACTGCGTGTCCCATACACAAGTATTACTTACAGTGATAGTGTGTATGTTTTGTTTTCCTATACTTCCCTGCAGGGCACAATTAACATTCTTTTTGTTTTCCTGTTGTCCTAGTAGGTCTTTGGGATGCTGCACCTGCCTGTTCACCTGTCAGCTCACCAGTGCGCTGCACAGTTTTTTTTTGTGTAATACCTTGGACAGAAACATTTTGTTTTTCCTCTGCTGTTAATGATCTCTCATGAGCTCAAGCCGCAGTCCTCTAAGGAAGTTTCTCCGTGATATTTTGCACTTGTGATTTTCTTTGTATGCTATCAAATTATTTATGCCACACATTTAGGATTGAATGAAACACAACCATTGCCCAAGGCTTTGTGTTTCAAGTGACATCATAGTTGCTCCACAACTCATCAAAAACATCTACTCCACCTTGGTTTTGTGGTAGAAAGTTTCCATCTCAGCCTTCCATTTTTATTATGTTTATTTGTACCATTTATGTATACTACATAACCCACATTCACTATAGGGAATTTGTACCTGTACATGATATAGTTTGATTTCCCTTTTATTGCTGTTCCCCTCCCCTCAGCTCAATCCCTCTTCCCTTCCTTATTTACAAAGCTTTGTTTCCATGTTATCCTTCTTTTCTCATTTTTTTGTGTACTTTCTTTCCTTTCCCCCTCCTGCTCTTTGTGTATGCAAACATACACAAAGCAAAGTTACATGGAGCATAACGTGGGGGGAAATCCCATTTTGTCACTTCTGCACACGTGCACACACCTTATCTTTCATCATACTAAGTGGGTAAACAGATAGATTGTTTCCTGTACCCCTGTTATGGTTTGTGTCTGGGTGTCCCCCCTAAAGCCTTGTGCACTCATGGGACATGCCTTTAGAGTTTTTGACTCACGGGTGTGAGTGTTACATGGCCATGGGGCGGATAGTTTGCATATGTAAGGGAGAGAAAGAGTGTGCCGCCACTTTTGCTCTTATTTTGTTTGCCTTAACCCTTTTGCTCTTGTTTCTTTTGCTGTTTCCACTGCCATCAACTGTAGCCCTCTGCCATGTGCCACTCTGCCTTGGAGCCAGCCAAGTACGGACTGAAACCTCCACAAACTGTGAGCTAGATAAACCTTTCCTTCCTTAATTTTGGGCATCAGTTATTTTGTCTCAGCAATGAGAGGAAAGTAACCAAGACAACACCTCAAGGAAAGATACTGAGATACACAGTCAACTTCTATTATGCTAAAGTACAAATTTCCATAGAAATGTAAAGAATGTGTTTGTGGAACCCAGTGTTATGCTCCCCAGGAAAAAAATTATATATATATATACAGTATAGTTAAGGTAGCTATAATAGTAATTTCTGTTAGTTCATTGAAAAGAAAGGTTTGTCCTTATATTATCTAGTCAATTTTTCATGCCTATATCTTGTAATCTGAGCACCTACTGTGAAAATAACAATAAGCAATATACTATTATTACTCTCTATCTTAGTTTGAAATTTTATATCCTTGTTTTTAGTGTTTTTCTCTTTAAAATAAAAAAGCTTACAAAAATAATAAACCCATAATGTAGAATTTTCCCATCATGAAATATATAAAATAAACCTCCATTCAAATCTTTTGTTTCTTTTTGTGATGCTAGAAGATGAACTCAGTGAGGGCTTCCCATGTAGCTACTTTCCCAGACCTCTTTTATTTTATATTTTGAGACAGGGTCTTGCTAAGTGGCTAAGTTGCTTAGGCTAGGGTTGAACTTTCAGTCCTCCTGCCTCAGCCTCCCAGAATGCTGGATTATACATATGCATCACCATGCCTGGCTAAATCATCTATATTCCTTACTGACTTCAGTGGTTGACAGTAACCCTGCACAAACCTGGATTGGTGAGTTAGTATTCTGACATCTCATTTTTCATTCAATTTTATGAAATTTCTTACTCCCTTTTTGTTTCATTCATTTATTTATTCATTCTTTCAGCTATCATTTTTACATAGTATAGAGTGGGCCCTAAATGAAACCTAAAGGATAAAATTAATAAAACAGACAAGAAGATCTCTTCTCAGTTCATGAGAAAACAGAAATAATTAAACCATCAAACAAGTTTTGTAAAGTGAGAAATGTAATAAAGGAGAGAGAATGCAGAATGCACTGGAAGCTTGTTGGCACACCAGAACTAGTCTGTGGGCATGAGAAAAGCCTCCACAGAGAAAGGGACATTGAATTCCCCATGTAGGAAAGAGTGTAGTAAGCCAGGGAAAGCAAGATTGTTTTTAATAGGTGCAACCTCTCACTGATTTCACTTCTTACAAATACACTAAGCAGCCTAAATTGAAAACAACTTTCTGAACAGAAAAGGGGTATTCTCCAAAAATGTACAACCAACATTACAGAAAACATGACCAAATTTCAAAACAGGATCCCTTAAACACACAGCAGTGCAAAGCTGCTTTCCACCACAGTTTGTACTCAGCTTTCTACAGGCATCCTCAGCCAAAGCAATAAGATAAGAAAAATAAAAGACATGAGTTGGGAAAAAATATGAAAGTTATTATTATTATGTGCAAACTACACGCTTGTTGACAAAAGACAATCTATGACTATACCAGCAAATGGGTTGGACAAGGTTGCTGAGTGAAATGTACATTAGGAAAGTAAAAAGATCAAGATGCGATATCTATATGTACAAATTCACCACAGTGTATTTATTATGTATCGCAGATATATACTAATAAAAAAATTTTTAGATAAGAATTAAAAAGCGATTCACATTACAAAGAGTAATAATGTCTCTATATCCAAGGTGTGATCAAAGCATATGTTGAATGTTTTAATTTTTAAAACTTTATTATACTAAAAGAGACGTTGCCATTAGCTCCCTCGTTTTTCCCATCATTCTTGGCACTTTCTGAAGCAGTTCTGGAAGCCTTCTTTCCTGAGTGTCTTTAGTTGCACTGCCATGCTGCCCTGATATCCTGAATTAACTAAAAATGTTTACCTTTCACCGTCATTTTGACTTTGGGGAAGAGCCAGAAGTTGCATGGTACCTGATCTGGTGAATGTGCACACACCGTAATGTTTGTATTTGACAGAAATTGCCATAAACATGTTGAATGTCTTACTGTAATGAATTTTTGAAATTTTTAAATTCATTGGAGTTCTTGATCCCATCTCATACAGTCAGAACAAAAGTAGATAATTTTTAAAGATTACCTTCAAAACTATAACAAATTCCAACAAGTTTACAGGAATAAGCCTGCTAAAAAGCATACAAATGTTTTACAGAAAAAAAAAACAAAACAAAAAAAAAAAACAAGGGACTGGGGTTTTAGCTCAGCGGCAGAGTGCCTGCCTGGCAAGCCAAGGTCGTGAGTTCAATTCCCGGTACCAGAAAAAAACAAAAACAAACAAACAAAAATATATATATATATAACTTGAAAGGGCATTGTGTTTGATTCCAAAGGCCACCAAAACAAAGTACTACAAACTGCCTAAAATAACAAAAATATATTCTCTCCCAGTTTTGGAGGCCAGATCTGAAATCAAGGTATTAACTGGACCAGACTTGGGGAGAAAAATCCTTCCCTGGAGCTTCCCGGTTTCTGTGGCAGTCATCAAAACCTGGTGTTCTTGGCTGGTGTCCACATCACTCCAGTATCTCCCTGTGCCATCCTGTGGCATTTCTCCTCTGTTTCTGTTTTCATGTGGCATTTCCCCTTCTAAGGACATCAGTAATGTTGGGCTAGGGTCCAGCTAATGACCTCATCCAACCTTGATTCTATCTACAAAGACTACTTCCAAATGAGGCCCCATTCACAAGTACTGGGAATAGGACTTCCATATATCTTTTGAGAAAATAAAATAATTCAACCATTAATACCTGTAGCATATATGAATAAATAAACTCTTCATATTTATGTGTTTATATTTGTGAAAGATTCAATGTTATCTAAAACTAAATTCTCACCCCTAAACACTAAATTCCAACTAACTACAACCAAAGTCCCAAAGGATTGTGTGTAGGTGTGAATTGTACATAATTTTATAAATTTATTCTAACTTACACAAGGAAGAGTAGAAGGAAAGTGATACTAATCTCTCCCTGGGAAAAGAAAAGTTGTAATCAGAAAAATGAGTCTCTTTTTAAGAATGGAAAAGAAAACATTCAAGTGAATTTCTTAGTCCAAAAAGTACCTTATGTATTCAGGTGCTGTGATTTAAAGTCATATTCTGATAAGAAGACTGAAATTTGCAACTTCCTGAAGTAATCAAGGAGCTGAGGTTTGTTGATATTAAACTAAGATAAAGCTCCCAAATAAGAATATTCTAAGTAGGAATAAATGTAACTATATACTCTAATCTCCATCTTAAATGATAAGAAGAATAAGATCCTTAATAAATCATTGGCTCTCTATATATATGCAAAAAGAGAAAACTAGCTCCTTTCTAACACTGCACACACAATAAATCTAGATAGACTAAAGGCCTAAATATGAAAAGAAAAACATATGTTTTATAAGAAAGCATAAGATATAATCTCTGTAATATTCATGTAGAAAAGAATGTCATAAGCAAAATTAAAAAGCACAAACTATACAGGAAAAGATCTACAAATATATTCACATTTAAGTTTCTTTTAATGAAAAGATATAATAGAGGAATGAAAAGACAAAGCAGCTTGAGATAATGTTTTGATATTCAAAATGTACGTAAGAAATTCCAACAAATAACTTGAAAAATCACTAGTTAAAAAATGGAAAGGATGTAAGAGGTATTACACAAACAACAAAATATGTCTGGAAAATAGTCATGAGAGATTATATTCAATCTCATTATTGAACAGAACAGTGAAAGTAAGTATCAAGTACTATTTCATGTGTTGCCGATTAGATTAGCAAAACCATCTTAGACAGCTGAGTATCTCCTACAAAATGCATGGGACAAGTGTTTCAGATTCCAGAGTTTTTCAGATTTTGGAATAGTTGCATACCCTTTACCAGTGGAATATCTCTAATCCAAAACTCTGAAACTCATAATGCTCCCATGTTATGGAACATCTCAGATTGCAGATTTTCAGATGTGGAATATTCAAATCTATAGCTTCAAAATTTAGCAAGAATGTAAGTAGAAGAGCTATCATATGTTGCTAACAGGAATATAAGTGGGTACAACTACACTAAGGAAAGTTGACAATAGCAAGGCAAAGTAAAAATGTGTCACCATCTGACCAAATGTCACTTTTTGCTGTCTGCACTAAAAACTGCTCTCTTATAAACACAAGGGATACATAGAATGTTTTTGTGAGGGTATAAAGAGGAAAACAAACTAGTCATTCCATCAGGAAGCAAGTGGATCGCCCTAGTTTATTTATACATTGGAATACTATAGTACTGTTAAAAAAAACATGGCATATTGGCAGGGGTAAGCCCAGGAAGAACTGTGGATTAGTAAGAGGCAATCAAATAAGATATACACAATGTGATGCCACTTGTGTAAATTCTTAAAATGCATAATAATGTAATATTTTACTGGTTACACATATATTCTTGGAACAGTTCATGCTAAACTCAGGGCATTGATACCTGCCATGAGGGAAGAATGAGATGGAAAGGTGAGTTTTAAGTATAACAGCAACATTTTATGCCTTGAAAACAAAAGACATTAGCTATGTGTTAAATGATGTCTCCCCAAAATTTGTAGACTGAAGTCCTCATTCTGAGTACCCTTCAATGTGGCCATCTTTGGAGATGTAGTCTTTAAGGAAGTAGTTAAGGAAAAATAAGAGCATGTGGCTGGGCCCTAATCCATATGATTCATGTACTCTTAAATAAAAAGAAATTGGGGCACAGACACACAGAGGGAAGACCATGTGAAGACACAGGAAAAGAAAACAGTCTACAAGCCAAAGACAGAGCCTCCAAAAATCCCAACCCTGCCAACACCTTGATCTCAGACTTGTAGCCTCCAAAATTGTGAGAAAATACATTTTTATTGTTTAAGCCACCCAGTGCACGGTATTTTCTTATGGGAGCCTTTACCAAACTAATAAAATGCCTGAAGCAAATATGGCAAAATACAGCATCTGCTTACTGTGGGTACCGAGACTATATGTAGAGGTTACGTGATATATGCTTTATAAGTCTGAAATAATTCTGTTAATTAAGAAAATAACAAGCAGATATCACCCCCCCAAAAAATAAAATGATTCACATGAAACAAATGAGAGATTTACAGAAATAAAAGTGAAACAAAAAACATGGCCCGTGAACGCCACATGAATTAGTAGAGAGTGGGAGTGATTTTGAAGTACGAATGAACTGTGCAGAAATGTACAATGGATCACCTTCTAGGCCAAAGTAGGTGTTACCCTTTGGTAGGTGGCAGCCCTCCCTAGTCTGTATCAGCCACTCCTCACCTCCCAGTCTCTTGGCTCCAGCACCCCTGAGAGCTTTCTCGCCACCTGTACAAGGCTCCACAAGGAGAAAAAGTGTGCATAGAGAGACAGCTGATTTCAGAAGTTGCAGCCTGAAAATAGTATGTATCGTTTCCACTCCTCTTCCACTGACTGAAATGCAGTTGAGAGGCACACCGTATAGCTAGTGACGGTGTCTTGGTTACTTTTCTCTCACTGCTGGGACAAAATACCTGGTGCCCAAAATTAAGGAAGGAAAAGTTTATTTTGCTTACAGTTTGTGGAGGTTTCAGTACGTACTTGGCAGGTTACAAGGCAGAGTGGCACATGGCAGAGGGCTACAGCTCATGGCGGCAGAACACAGCCAAAGCAACAAACACTAAAAGGGAGGAATGGCCCCAAGCAGCCTCTTCCTCTCCCTTACATATGCAAACTATCTACCCCAGGGCGGTGTAGCTCTCACACCTATAATCAGTCAAACTCTAAAAGCCTGCCCTATGGCCACATGAGGCTTTGGGGGGACACCCAAACACAAACCATAACACACAGCTCTGGATGAAAGCTTGTAGTCTCCCCTATAACATAACTACTAAGTTTTTGTTTTTTTTTTTGTTTTTTGTTTTTTGTTTTTTTTGTAGTACCCAGGGCCTTTACTATGACCTATATCTACAGCCATTTTTCTTTTTTCTTTCTTTTTCTAATTTTGCAGTAGTTTCTAAGTCACTAAGATGCCCAGGCTGGGTAAACTTGCAGTTCTCCTGTTTCAGCCTCCCAAGTGCTGAGATTAAAGACGTGTACCACCACACATGGCTGTAACTAAGATTTTCAGATAGTGCAGATGCCGTAAATACAAAAATATTGACTTGTCCTGTATTAGCCAAGGTTTCCCAGAAAAGGAGAACCAGTAGGATCTAATACATACAAAGAAACTTCTAAGGAAGTGGCTCATGTAACTGTGAAAGCTGAGAATTCCCAAGATCCACGGTGAGAAAGCAAGGGGTCCAAGAACACATAGGCTACAGTTCTGGTCCAAATCAAAAGGCCAAGAAGCAAAAGAGCCGGCATTTCAGCTTTAGTCTGAAGACAGGGAATAATCTTCCTTCCTGGAGGGAGAGTCACCATTGTTGCTCTCCTCAGGGTCCAACAGATTGGATGAGGACAATCTATTTTACGCATTCTACCAATTCAAATGCTAATCCCACCCAAAAACATGCTCATAGACCTTCCAGGATAATGTTTGACCAAGTATATGGGCACCCCATAGCCAAATCAAATTGACATATCAAATTATGCATCTGAAATAAATTGTAGGGCTTTCCTACTCCATTCCCCTCACTTAATCATTGGCATATATTTTGAAATTGTAGATTTATTGTTGCTTAATCTATATTTTATCAATATTTCACTAGTATTTTCTTTATCTGTAATAGCTTCCTTTATATTTGCATGTATTCTCAACCTAAATTTATTTTTTAATCTTTTTTTATTTTAGGAAATGAAAGAATGAAAACATATTAACAAACAGACATCCATTTACAAAATAGCATAAGAACAATACAAACAAAACAGTTACAAAGTTGTAGGAAGTTAACCATGGTTGTTGTATTACATATTGACATCTTCAAAGTGGTTTCTCAAGAAAACAAATAGAGACATACAAGATTGATCAAACAAGTAATCATTAACTGCTCCTTCCAGTAGAGCAATAGAAGACAGTAGTACAACTATGTTAGCTATCCTGTGTATACATACTTAAATAATTTCCCCTTCTTCAACCTAAATTTATATAGTCTTTTTTTCTTAATTCATTACTGGGTTAAATTCCTCCAGTTGTTCACTTCATCTTAATTTATAATCACCATACTTGAAGTATTTTGAGTTGATGGCATTTTCTGCAATATATTTTTTCCACAGAATTGGAGGTTCTAACTGGAAGCAAAATTTGGCAAGCCCCCAGTTAAGTAGTATGCTTTTACATAAAAGACAAGAATCGACTTTTTCTAGGCACAAAGAACTCTCAAACAATGATTAGATCAAAATAAGCAAACAAATAAACCAAAAACATTTCTCATAAAGAAATAAACGTTTGCAGAAATGCAATTCCGCCTGCTAGTAAATACCACCATTATAAGATATCTTCTCGTTTTTATTATTTTCAGTTTTTGTAATTACAAAATAAAGTACAAATAAAATATGCCAACATACTCATAAGTGAAACAAAAAATAAATCTCCAGATACAAATATAATTGGAAGCTCCCCTATTAACCAATATTGAATTTATAAATTCTCATAGACATAATGAAAGCTACTTTTCAAAGTAAGAGCCCATCAAGCTGCCTCTGACAGACGGATGATGTGGTGACACGTGGCACTTTCTTCTCCCTGCTGCTCAGCCTGCTCTGTGTTGACATGTCTGTGCTTCCTGGGGAGTTATTCCACACATATTATTGACACCATCGTACCTGATTTCATTGAAAAAGCTGCAGAGACATTGGAAAGGTTACCATGACAGGGCACATGAGTAAAATGGAAACAAATGAGAGATTTACAGAAATAAAAGTGAAACAAAGGACATGGCACATGAACGCTGCACGAATTGGTGGAGAGTGTGGGTGGTTTTGAAGTAAGAATGAATTGTGCAGATCAGAAAAGAACCTCGCCTGTGACATCAACCATATTCATCAAAAAGTGAGAAAAACTATTTGACTGAGTGAGGGAGTGAAAACAAAAATCTTTGAGGCTGTGGTAATAGAATCAACATCAAAGTCAGACGCCCATCCCTCTAGTGCTAATTGATAGAGAGAACTTAGGAAGTAATTAGGTCATAAAGGGGCTGCTGTCTCCAAATTATTCCCACCAGGGTTTAAGGCACATCTGAATCAGCACACTATCAATAAGGATGGATGAGGAGCACAGGTAGACTTCAAAATGCTACAGAGTCACACATGATGATTACGCAGGGAGAGACAAGTGCGTCCCTTAACCAATTTCCATGGAAGACAAAATTTTTCTATTTGGAGAAAATAAATCCACTAAAAATGTATGTTTAAGAAGGATGAGACTGTTCCTGCTTTTTGAGGTCCAAAAAATTTATTCATTTTACTGTTAGGTGGAAATGCAATAGGGACAGGTTTAAGCCTCTCTTGGGTACCCTGGGCCAATAAACATAAGGGTTTACAGCCATACTTTCAGAATCTAATCTGTCCCAAAGTATAGGCTTGTCCCAAGTAACCATTGTTTGATAGAGATCAGACTTTTTTCCTATTTTAAATAAAATTGGGTTAGATAACAAGTAATACTAGTTTCTGTCTTAGTTACTTTCTCATTGCTGGGACAAAATACTCACAAGTTGAAGAAGAAAAGGTTTATTTCAGTTGCCAGCATCTAGAGCTGTCAGTGCATAGTAAGCTGGCTCCACGGCAGGACAGCATGGCACAGGGGCATCACAGACGAGAAACAGTCCATGGCAGGGCAGGCAGGAAGCAGCAACATTCAAGGCAAGAGACCGTGTCTACAGTGATCCACCTCCTCGCTCCAGGCTTCCCCTCCTGACTTCACACTCAGATATAAACACGTCAGTAGACTAGACCAGTGTCACATCCGTGATCCAGCCACCTCCTAGAAGCACTATCTATGAGTGCATGAGGCTTTGCGAGGACATTTAGATCTAAAGCACAACAGTTACCCAAATATTTTTTCACACAAAGACTTAGGAGATTTCCTATCAGTGCATGGCAGCAGGGAAAGGCACCTGTCTCTCTCTTATTTCCTGAATGTTTACTCATCTAAACCTCTGAAATAAATGGACAGCAGACAGATTAACAGCGAAGGTGTACAGTGGACGACAGGCACAAAGCACATTATGTGTTACATACAGGAGCTACACAAAGCACGAGACTCCAAGAAGGGCCAGGTGGTTGGAGTTCATGAGTCCTAAACTCATGAAAAAAATAAGTGGTTGCAGTTTCTGGGAAGAAGCAATACCAGGTTATAGGAGGGGGTGAAGGGGAAACGTAAGGTGAAGTTGTCTTATTATGACATAGTTGCTAGGTTAGCCAACCTCAGAAAAATAGATGGTGTAGGCCCTAAATCTCCTTTCTGTGAGTTAACCTCCGTGTTTGATGAGATTATAAGGAAGGGATTACAGGGCTAATTCCCTCTTAAGAACCTCCCTACTCTGGAAAGTGAAATTCAGAGGCCTCTCCTGTGCTCCAGGGGAAGAGTGAAGGGTGGGCACAGTAGGAGCAGCAGAAGGACAAAGAGGTCTTGGTTATTAAACTGCTTTCCTTTCGTCTTCAATCTCCTGTAGTTCAAAGTTCTCAAGAACAAGCCCAAAAGGCTATACTTTAGGGTACGATTTTCTGAACCCCAATGACAGACACATAGATCTATCTATTCAATCCCTTTTAATGGCCAGAGTGCAATGTGTTAAATACTTCCTGTATTGATGGACATATAGAGTGCTTCCCACTTGGGGTGCACGTGTGTATATGTAACTCGTGTGTATGGGGGTTAAATGTATAGGTAAAAGTAGAAGAATTGTTATATCAACAGCTATTACATGATTTTAAAAAGTTAATAAGGTGCCAACTTAAATTTCACCCATAGTTATTTTTAACTTTTTGTTCTAGGAACATATTAAACTTACAGAATCTTTCCCAGATGAAGGTATAAAGCTCCAAAATACCTTTTAACAGATCACCCATTCTTAGCATCACACCATGTCACATTCATTTTAGCGTTCTCTCTTTTCTTCACCATTGCTGGTCTCACTCTTTCCGAATTCAGAGTTGGATGCATACATTAACCTAGTTTATCATCTAATATTTTGTTCTGTATTTTGAAAAAAGACATTTCCTTATGTAACTATAGTACAGTTACCAAGTATAGGAATTATACTTTATTAAGATAAGCCTTTTATTTACTTCATGGTTTATATTACAATCTTCCAAATTGTTCCAATAATGGTTTTAACAGCATCATTTTCCTCTAGTATAGAATATAGTTTAGAATCACCTATTGCATTACTGCATCTAATTATAATAGTTCTTTATCTCCTGAAATATGGAAACAGTCCTTAGTTGTTGCTGTTATCTGTTTGCTTTTTTTACATACTAGATATTTTTGTAACATGATGTGCACAAATCAGCCCTCAATTTGGGTGGTCTAGGAGCCCCTCATGATTAAATTTCTGGTGGAAGGACTGAAAAGTAATGTTGTCTTCTCAGAAAATTACAGGTGAAGTTATAGGATGCCCACCTGCCCCTTCATTTATCATTTTAATTTTGTTCATCTGATGAAGTTGTCTAATTTATCAAAATAATTACTGTTATTCCCTTGCAACTAATAAATTATCTTCTAAAGGGAAACACTTTAAGATCATGTAGATATCCTGTTCTCATTCCATTTGGATCTCTTAGCAGAGTCTCCATTGACAAGTATTGCCTGAACAAGTCTTTAAATATAATTATTTCAAGGGGCTGGGGATTTAGCTCAGTGGCACAGTGCCTGCCTGGCAAGCACAAGGTCGTGAGTTCGATTCCAGGTACCGGAAAAAAAGCAAAAAAAAGAAAAATAAATAAATATAATTATTTCAAATACTAACTTTCCAATACCGCTGCTCCCTTCACATTTACCTCTTGGCATTTTCCTGAAAGAAGAATACTTATTTTCAATCTACTTTGCTTTATATTTTTCTGTCGTTCCATCCATCCATCCAACCAGCCAGCCAGCCAGCCACCTATGTATCCTAGCTGTGGCCAGGACTTCAAGAATTGAATAGAATACTTCAAGTATTAAATAAATTGATTTGTTTATTAAATGAAAAGCTTTTAACTTTTGACAGTTGAGTATGAATTTAGCTGTTGATTCATTATATATGGCCTTTATCTGGTACATGACATTGTTATTTATGTCTTATATAATATTGTATTATATCTATTACATTTATGATACATGATATTATTCCTTGTATAGCTAAAATTTTGAGTCATCTTATAAAAAGAGGTTGAATTTTGTCAAGTGTTTTTTTGCATCTTTCAAATGCATCATATTGGTTTTTGAGCTTTTCCTATTAATCTGATGTATCACATTGAATAATTTACATATGTTGAATCATCCTGCATTCCTGGGATGAATCTCTCTTATTGGTAGTGAAGGATCCTTTTAATGTGCTGTTGAAGTCAGTTTATCACTATTTTGTTCGGAATTTTTACATCTGTGTTCATGAAGGGTATTGACCTATCATCTTGTTTGGAGGAGAGTCAAAGTCATTTTGAAAAGAGGCGTGGATACAGAGATGGCCAGAATTTGTAGGCACTTTTGTCCTCTTATACTACTCAATAAATGTGTGTTGAATATATTTGACTTAAAGAACTGAATCTTGGATATTAGGGCTAGCAGGACTTTCTCTCTGTCTCTGTCTCTCTCTGTCTCTCTCTGTCTCTGTCTGTCTCTCTCTCTCTCACTCTGTCTCTCTCTCTCTCTCTCTCTCTCTCACACACACACACACACACACACACACACACACACACAAATATACAGAGCATATAACAGAAGCTTTGGGCCCATGTAAACATCTGAACTATGCACTGTGAAGAAAGTGGCTTAGCTGAATACATGACCATGAAGAAGCAGTAAAGCAATTTGAGGAAACCCTGGAAGATGCAGGAACCAACTAATAAAAATAAAAAGACAGAAAACTTTTGCTCAAGAAGAAATACATCAAAGTGACCAACTGTTAAAATCTTCCCTTTTTGCCTCAGTGTTCATGACCTGCTTGTCCCTTATCTAAAACCCTTAAATAAAATTCTTTAGTTGTCACAAAAACAGAGTGATCTCAGGGAGAAATGTCTTGATGTACAACTGTAAACAAATGCAAATAAAGCTAGCAAAGCATAAGACCTAGCATGTTAGGGTGAAAATATGAATAAGAAGAATAAAACTATAACGATTTTCTTCCAGAGGAAAATGTAAAGTTTGGTAGTTACAGAGACTGAAAAAAGAAAGAAATCAAAATGTTAAAACATATTATTTGAAATAATATTCCAGATATTTATAGTATCCCTAATATTTATACTATATCCCATTTATAGTATACCAGATAATATCCCATTCTCTGACTTAAAAAAAGACAAAAAGCCTTTATTGAACAGGTTTATTTGATAATCTCCACCAAATATGAAGATGAGTAAGTTTCCTTACATGTGCCAATAGGTTAAATGCAGTTATAGAGAAAAACACAGATGCAGACATATAAAACAAAATGATATAAGGTTGATGAATCCTTGTACCGCATTCTGAGAATGGGGTAATTAATTGTGCTTGAAGAATTTGGTAATATTACAAGAGAAGATACTTTTTCTACTCTGCTTTGAAGAGTAAATTGGAAATTCTTACTGAGGCTTTTCAGGCAGAGGATACAGGAGTAGGAGAAATAGAAATTTCCTGGCAGGTTTACAGGAGATTAGTAATATAGAATGGTGGGAGTTTGAGATTAAGAAGTGAACATTAATTTGGAAAGACAGGTTAGTCCCAGGTTAAGAAAGTTTACCTTATCTGGAGAGGTTCATAGCTCATACTACGTTCAGTTGGAAACTATTAAAGGATGACTATATGCACTTAATCAGAACCCACTTAATTTTAAATTGTGATGACAGAGAACTAGTGTCTTCTGGTTAACCAGTCATTTCCTGTACTTTATGGATATAAAAGCTCAAGAGGACATGGAGAATTTCAGTAGCACTAAGAACTAGGAAGAACTCACATGAGGTAACTCTTTGAATTCTGCAGTTATAACAATCGAACCATTAATGAAAAAATATTTCAAAAGAATCTGACAAACTTCAACATTTTTCCATCCGAGTGAAGGATTTCAAATCTCCTTCTGCATGGGTACTGTTTACAAGGATAGAAAAAGTCTTTTGGGGCTGGGGATTTAGCTCAACAGCAAAGCGCCTGCCTGGCAAGCGCAAGGTCGTGAGTTTGGTTCCTGGTACCGGAGAAAAATCAAAAAAAGAAAAGAAAAGAAAAGAAAGAGTCTTTTGATACCCCCATTCAGCATCAGTTGGAATTTAAATTGTGCATTGGAACTGCAAGTGCCGTGACATAGAGCAAAGGGTGTGGGTTTTTAGATAATACAGAAATAGGCTACCCAGGAATAAATCCTAGATATTTATGAAATAGAAAATCAGATAATGACATCCAGATATCCCTCCTTAGAACATCAGATGATTATTTTAAAGAATTATTATATTTTTAAGCCAGAAATTTCAATGATAATTGGCTAAATTTGATAATTGCAATATTTCTAGTTCCTCCAACAACAGGATCATCAATTGAATCAAGTAACTGCACATAAAAATGTCTTCAAAAGAGCAAAGGGATCCAGGTGAGAAATCACAGTACCTGGCTATGAAAGAATAAGAAAATATACATTGAAGAGGGCAGAATGAATACTTTCAATTTGTCCTTTTCATGCTTCTGCCCAGTCTAGGCAGCAGAGGGATGAGAAAGCTACCCTCTGCTTCAGGAAAAACAAGGAAGTGAGCTCAGAACTTTGGACCCCAGCACTGACTCCACTGCAGTAAGACCCAGCCCTGGCAGTCCCCACCCCATAGCTCCATATTCTAGACCAATAAAATAGACTGGGCGTCTGCACCTCATCCTGGCATCAGATGGGACCACACAAGCCCCAGGCTAGAATAAATTGACCTAACGGGCATCTACAGGGACATTCCATACAATGTATAAAAAATATATATTCTTGACTGCACATGGATCATTTTTCAGGATAGAGAACATGAAAACCTTCAAAACAACTATTAGAAATTTAAGATAATTCAAATCATAGCAAATAAAATGGTATAAAATTAGAAATCAGTAACAGGAGAAACTTTAGAAAATTTAAAAATACATAGAAATTAAACAACATGTTAGTGAATAACCGATAAATCAATAAAGATATTTTAAAATCTTATGAGATATCACAAAAATTAAAACAGCATGTCAAAACTTGTAGGTTTCAACGAAAGCATTTCAAAGAGTGAGGATTTTTTCTGTGGTACTAGGGATTAAAGCCAAGGACTTGCACATGCTAGGCAAGTACTCTACCACCGATCCATATTAGGGATCCTTTGGTCTATATCAAAAGAGAAGATAGATTTCAACTAAACATCCTAACATTATACTACAAGGAACTAGAAAAATAAAAAGAGAGAGACAAAATACTCAAATAGAAGTAAAAGGAGACATTATACCTGATACAATAGAAATACAGAAGATAATTAGAGACTATTATGAACGACTATATGCCCATGAACTGGATAACCTACAAGAAATGAGTAAATTTCTTGATTCATACAGACTACAAAGACTGAATTATAACAAAGTAGGAAATATTAACAGAACAATAATAAGCAAGAAGGTTGGATAAAGAATAAGAAATTTTCCACCAAAGAAAAATCCAGGATCAGAAGACTTCACTGCTCAATTCTATCAAATTTTTAAAAAAGAAATAATAACAACTCTCACAATCTTTCAGAACAATGGAAGGGAAAGAAATACTTCCAGACTAATTTTATAAGGTCAGCAGCATCCTGATTTAAAAAAAAAAAAAAAAGGCCAGACCAAGACTAGGAAGATCTGAAGTCTGTTTCTCCATTGCCTTAAATTTGGCCTTGGACGTATGACTTCTTTTGTTCACTGGGAAATGACTTGAGACAGAGACTGGAAAATCATTTGCACATTTCTACAAAGGAACCTAGGCTATTCTGCTGGGTAACAGAAGTCCTATGGCCAAGCTGCCTCTCTTGTCCTGACCCATGCTTGACATGTGGAAGTGACTTTTCCCAGATTATACAATGACCAGCCAAACTACCTGCTAACTGTGGGTGCTTGAAGGGACCCAAAAGGAAGTAGCTGACATACCTGCTTAGCAGACCCAAATAATATACTAAATAAAATGTCGTCATTTATCGCCACTGTGTTTGGAGGTATTTGTTATATACCAAAAACTGGCTGATGCCAGTACCAACTTGTATTAATGCTAGATGTAGATATTATGATAAGCAAGATAAATGAGGTATTTACTCCGAGATAATGATAAAGAAATAAATTTACAGGGTAGTTTCAACCACCAATACACCCAGTAAAGGAAAGGAATCAGTGTGACAGGATAGAGTCATTGGCAAGCTTTGGGATCTAATTTAGAGACTGTGGTCAGAAAAGGCTTCTTTGAGTTAGGGAATTTAAGATAAGATTTGGATATAAAGAAGAGTCAGCCATGTTAGTAGAGATAGACCATTCCAAACAGAGGGAAGAGCAAATGCAAAGGCACTGTGGGAACATTATTCATAGAAGCAAACAGAAAGAAGGCCAGTGAGGCTGGAGTAGAGCACATAGGGACAGAGTGAGTGGAAAGATATAGTCAGCAAATTAGACTGTGTGCAAGCACTCAGATCATAACTTATTAATTACCTTGATACTTGTACCATATTTCATCCTGATGTTTTATATTTGTGGAGTGAGAGTTTTTAAAGGACTCCTTTGGGAAAGATTCTTTTTCCCTCTGGTGTTTTGGGCTACAATTTTCCATGATCAGTTTCATCTCTAATCAGATTCCATCTGTTTCTGTATTCTAGGATTTCTTCAAAATGTCCTCCTCCAGCTGCCTGCGTTTCTACTTTTCTAGCATTATTATGGATTCCTTCTTTTAAAAGTATAGAATCTTTTTTTTACATTTGAAAGAGAACTTGGTATATATCTGTCTTCAGTTCACCATCTTTCACTAAAATTCAACTCATTTTAAATTTGTAGCTCCAAGCTTATCTTAATATATTATCATCCTTTTGTCATCCTGTCTTTTTCTCTTTATTTCTTCTCATTTACAGCTTGACTTTGTAGTGGCTGGTAAGAGGCGAGGCCTCGAGAGGACATTTATTCACTACTTGATAAATATTTATTGGGTACCTTTTATGCAAAAGCAGAACTGAGGCCCTTCTCCCTGCCAGTTGCCCTTGCAGCTAGCTGCCTCAATTAGTTTCAGATGAAGTACGACTTGCCAAGAAAAACTTCCTCCTGGCCACGGAGGAGATACAAGGGTTAATTCTTCTCAGTGCCGTAAGTTTTACTAGATAATTAACACCTTATTCATTGCTTTTGATTTTTCAGAATTTATTTGAACATTGTATTTTAAACTTTTTGGTCATCCATCAAGCTAGCTAATCTATCTATCTACCATCTATCTATCTATCTATCTACCTATCTCTCTACCTATCTACCTATGTATCTATATCTTTCTATCTGTCTGTCTGTCTTCATTGAATTTGGGGCCCATAAGTCAAGAGGAGATGCCACATAGGCTTTTATGGGCCATATTGCACCATTGAGAACAGAGGAATTTTCAGCCTTTAGAGGAAGAACTTGACCTTGGTGGGTATTTGTAAAGCTCCCAGTCATAGGAACTATCACTATTTCCTCTAAAGCAGATACATACTAAACATACTTCAGTACAGAGAACTTGGAAGGTGACATTAGCACAATTCAGAACCCCATACATATGCATGATATTTTCTTCCAAAATCCTGTTGGAGCCTTTTTAAAACCTCAAAAATACAAAATACTTGTCTTGCTGCTAATTTATGGTAGTGCCACAGCACCCCTCCTCTCAATTCCAGAATCTTAAGGCAGGAACATACTGATGTTCTGTTCGTTTTGCCTCAGATGTGTGCCCCCTGGCTTCTGCTCCAAGTCTCTTATGTATGCTAGCATTTATCATCTGGTTTCAGCCTATAAGCTGCCTGGTCAGGGAGGCCTCGCCTGACGGTCTAATCTTCCCCTCCCTCCCCCTGCTCACTAGATACCAGTAATGCACACGTTTCTCGTTTGCTTGACGCGTTGTTTGGCGAAGTACAGCTGCTTTGCGTGGGATATTACTCCCGCCCATAGCAACAAGTCGGGGCAATGACTGATTTGAGTACAGGCCAGCTGCCTGGACTCAAGGTGGACCAGAGCCTCCTGGGACCTCGGACTGAAGGGTGTCTCCAGCCAAGACTACATTTTGCTTAGTTTTCTTCTCTTCTCCTGTTGACCGCATGTTCCTTCCCCAGACAGCACTCCAATAAACTACTTTCACAAAAATTATCTCCAGCCCTGGAAATGATCTAAAAACACTAAAAACGCTTTAATTTAGAGGTTTTCTGTATTTGTTCACATAACTGAAAACACGCTTTCTCTCTGATCCCTGCACTCACACCTGTGAGGGACAGTCACATGATCAGCATGGGCGAGAATGCTGCCCCCGGAACGGGTGACATAGCAACGCCGTTTAAACTCCGCAGGGCTTCTTCCTCAGGAAGGGGAAACAGGAAAAGCAAAGAAACACGGTGTACGAGCACTGCAGCCTGAAAACTACGCCAAGTATTTTTGAAGCAAATCCCTTTGTCTGACCTGAGGAAAAGGGTTGTTTTTAGAGGGTTTAATAAAATCATTTAATCTTAAATCCAACATAAAAATCCAACTCTGTGTTAATCTGTAAGAACTAACAAATCAATCGCAGATCTGTTCTTTCCCTGTGGTAAAACTAGTTTGGTTAAGAGTGGGCCTTTTAGGAGAGCTTATTTCCCATAACATGTCAGAGTTCAAAGTCATAGTTCTGTATGGTCTCCTGAAAGTCACTCTTGGGGGTGGGGCACAGTACTAGAACTAGAACGGCAAAATAAAATGCAATAAATTTATACTGGAGGATTCTGTAGAAATATTAGCTAACCGTGTGAGATCCCACAGAATGGCTTCGAAATTTGCTCACGTGCAAACAATTCCTTGGCACTTACGTACCCCATATAGTACGTCACAGTCAGACTATTTGAAAGTGACGCTAAAATGAAACAGTTGGGAGATTTTGTTGAGACATGAACTCAACTCACAAGAATTATAGAGTTAAATGCCAAAGTGAGTAGCTGGTGAGTGAGCAAGCCGACCGTGAGAATCTTCTTATCATGGGTGCTTTTCACCTTTTTCCAGCTATTTCTGCTGTTAATGGACATACAGAGGTGAAAGAAAGCATTGACAAGGTTGGGTTTCGGGGACCTGCTGTGGTGTGGATATGCTTTGAGTTTATCCCGTACATGTTTACATGTTAGAAGCTTGAGTGGGTGAGACCTTTAAGGACACTAGGATCCTAACTTTTGAAGGAAATGATGTACTTCTCATAGGACCCTGGTTAGTTCTCACAAGAAAGTTGCTATTAAAAAAAAAAAAAAGCTAGACCCTCCCCAGCCTCTGGCTTCCGGTTTTGCCTTGTGATCTCATTTTCTCACGAGAGCTTTCTCCATGAAGATAATCCGCTATCAAGCTCTCGCGAGAGCCCAGCAGATGCCAGCGTCATGCCGTGAGCCCCCAGAATTATGAGCTACATGAACCTTATCTCTTTAGAAGGTAACCAGCATCAGATATTTCCTTATGTGGTAATAATAGAAATTAGACTAATGCAGTACCTAACATTAAAGTTGTCATAGCTGTCAGGTAGTTACTGTCACACACCAAGTCAGCCACCTTGACGGATGCCTTCGGAGCTAATTTTGCAAATGCATAGCTGTTATGGTTTATATCTTGATGTCTTCCAAGAGCCTCATATATGGGGCTTTTAGAGGACTTAAAACTGATTTGCTGCTAGGAGGCGGGGTCTGGTTGGAAGACGCGGGTCGCTGGGTGTGGCCTAAAAAGTTTAGCTCCCTCTCCAGTTCCTTCCTTCCCTCTCTGTTACCTGTGGTATCTTTCTTTTTTGTGGCATCATTATCATCTTAGTTGTTGAAATGAGAAACCTTGACTTTAGCCCCTATGCTTTTCCCCTTCTTACCTCTCTTGCTATTAATCTCAGAATCATAAGTATTCATCACATTTTGTCTGTGATTCCTTTGCTTTTTCATAAATAAGACCATCACTTCTACACAGCTTGAGCTACTTACAGACCTGGCCATATTAAGGATCCTTGTGTTGCTCTGAATCTCTCTTCCTTATGAGCATCGTAGGGGGACTCTTTAGAGAAATCCTCTCTCTCAGCTCTGCTGTCAACACCTCCCCCTACACCAGCTTGTGCTGATTTGTCTTTATCATGTGAAGTATGTGAGATTAACTGTTGTGACTCTACTCTTGTCTTAACAGCGACACCAAGATCTGTGTTTCTTCCCAAAAAGAACGGAGATATGCAACAAGGAAGTGGAAACATGCCTTCAAATCTTCAGCAGAAAGCCCCTCATGTTTACAAATCATCCTTATGGGCCTTTCATAGTCCTTCATGACCATATTCAGTAGGGACTATGTTTACTCAGTGTGAGTTTTCTCAACATGTCTCTCATCTATATCAATGTATATTTATTTTTCTCTCCCCTTTCCTTCTTGTCTTAAAAGTTTTCCAGAACTTATCTAATAAACTTGGAAACATGCATGGTACACAACCAGCATTTTCTGTTTGTTTCCTTGTCCATTTTTTGTATTGACTTATTCTACTTGCTTTTTTATGTTTCTCAGTATCCCAGACAAAATAAAAGAAGACTGAATAGCTTCAGTGAAGAAATAAGGAACCTTCTCCTCCTTCCGTTTCTCCAAAGGACCCAGATACACTCTTGGACAATCACTCCAAAACCTGCTCTACCATTCAACGGACAATGGCAGCTCTGCGGCTTCAATCTGCCCTGATTAGTGGAACCCTCGTGGAGCTGTAATGCAGGAACAATGCTAGCTATGACGCCTGAATAGCATTTGGTATTGTATTTGATAGACAGATCATGAAGGGGTTGAAAAATCCTGTAATCAGTTTAACTTGTTAAATAGCTCATAACTTTTATCTCATTCCTATCAAATGAGATAAAAGCATGGGCGTGGTCGGGAAGAAAATGTAGGCCTGGGGCTGGGGATTTAGCTCAGCAGCAAAAGCGCCTGCCTGGCAAGCGCAAGGTCGTGAGTTCCGTTCCCGGTACCGGAGGAAAAAAAAAAAAAAAAGAAAAAAAGAAAATGTAGGCCTGACGCTGACCTGCCTTAAACTAGTGTGACTCTGAAATCCTTCACGCTAGTCACAATAATTCCCCCTTCCACGTCTATACCTCTGTTTTCTCTTAAAATCTGTTGTCCATCTTTTTCGGCACCTTTCTTCTCCTCCCTCTGTGGCATTACTCTTCCTGCCCCATGGAAAACCACATCGCTTTTTGCTGTGAGCACCCTTGATATTTTTGCCTACAAGGTATTCTATTATCTTTGCATTCTAAATTCACAGCTGCGCCCAATTTCCCCTTTCTGAATCCACAGTGTTGAGAAATGCCGAGTAAATTCACGAGGTTTAATTGCTCTTCATTTACTGGGGCCTTTGATTCCTCCAATGTCCTTGATCCTCCCCTGGTTGAAAGTCTAAAAGTACAGTTCTGGCTTCTGCTCAGCAACTGGTAAGCCTTTCTGTTGCTGCAGAATATCATGCAGCAAAACAGAACAAGCTTCCTAACTTGAACATGTCATCTTTTAAAGTAACTAATGGAACTATAAGAGGTTCAACCCCCTGATGTCATCTAATCCTAATTATTTCCCAAAGTCTCCACCTCTATGTATCATTAACGTAAGACTTTGGATTGTGAGGGTTTTTCTTCGTAAGTAGAGCATGCTCCTGGGTGTGTCTGAGTGGGTCATGGAGACGTGGTCTTGTGTGCTGTGTCTGGGCCCCTAACTTGTTTCTGTCTGGCACTGTTCCCCTGCGGGGACTCCTGGCTGCCAGGAGTGGAGCAGCTTTGCCTCACCATGACCTTCCCCCATGTTTCTGCCTTAAAGCAGTGAATCATGGACTGAAACTATTGGCAAATGAAACCTCCCCTCCTGCGAGTTGTGCTGTGGTGCTGTGGGTATTGTAAGCAGCTCAGTGATGAGACACAGACTAATGCAGAGATTAAGTTGCAACACAAGCGTTAGAAGGAGCACACTTCCAGAACCATAGCACCCTTCAGAATCATATTTTGCAGGACCAAGTCCATCCAGTGTGGGTTTTCTCAAACCCTCTTACCTACATCAAGTGTATATTTATATTTACATCTCCTTTTTTCTTATGGTGTCTTGAGAAATGAAATTTCCGTTGTCATTATCTAATGCAGTTGGAAATATACACTGTACGTGATCTACAAGTTTTTTCTGCCTATTCACCTTCTTCTCCATTTCTCTTACTGACTGAGTCTGCCTATATTTTTTAGATGATTTCTTTATTTGTCAGGAGGATGAGAACTTAAAAGACAGCCATGCTACTTGTCAATGCCCCTTTTCTCCAGGATAAAAACCTGCTGGCAAATAGACACGGGGTCAGACACTGGTGTGCGAGCTGAGGAGTTCGGTAGGGAGAGGGGCGTGTAAGTGCTGTAATTTAGGTTTATTCAACATACATTCTGGGACTGAGAAATGGATTACCTCACAGGGGGTAGAGGAAGGAAAGTCTTGCAGCTCAGGTATAGCTGAGCCAGGTGTTAAAGAATTTATAGTTCAGTTGACAAAGATGGCAAGGTATTCATTAAATATTTGTTAAATTAGTGAAGGAAGGATATATCACACAGAGAAAATACCATGTTCAGAAAGAGCCTCAAAGTTAAAACAGCTCAGTCGCTTCAGGAAAAGTACATGCTGCACGCAGCTAAATCAGGTAGGATGGAGAAAGTGGTACCAAGTGAGCCTGAAGCTCAAAAACAAAAATAAATAATATATCTGAGGGAAATGTGATGAAAGAGATATCAATAAAAGCAGAAATTACTGGTCTATAAATAATAAAAAGTATATAGAACTGGATGGTAATTCCAGGGGTTGTTTCTTCCTAACAGGGAAAGAACAAAGGACGAGGGAAAGAAAGAGGAAGGTAGCAAGGAGGAAGGGAGGGAGGGAGGGAAGACAGACAAAGATCTTGCAAACTTCAAGGCAAAGTTGAAATATATAGAAAGTAAATTTATTTGAGATATATTTGCAAAGTGCTTCGTACTTGCTAGACCTGAGACAGATATTGGGGATAAATAGCTGCCCAAAAGATACAGCCTCTGCCTTCAAGAAGCTGCAATCCTAATGAGGAAGTCCTACTGTAAATATGTAACTACATGAATAAAATAAAACTACAAATTGAGACTGGTATAAAGACAAAGCGAGAGGCCAAAAGTCAACAAATTATTTGGGGTTGGATGCTGAATTATGAGAGGCGTTTTTGAAAATGTAACACTTAAACCAACTTTGGAGAGGAATTCGCCAGGCAAAGGGTACTTGGAAAAGCAATCTGGGTAGAAGCCCAGCCTGTGTTGAAGATCTTGAGGCAGAAGACAGTCAAGTTCCGGTGACTGATAAGTTAGCAGGGCTGGAACAAACCAGACTTGTAATGTTCACACATTGTGGGACCCACAGCCCTGACCTGAACAGAGAGGGAGTGGGTCCTGGGATGGGAGACTTACACTTTTAAAATTGGAACACTCCTTGGTAAATCTGGATCAATGACCTATCCCGTTGGAGACCTTATTCAGAACAATACGGCACCATATAGAGGACCAGGATGAGGATGGAGGAAAAACATGACTGAAGATAGACAGGGGGTCTGGGGATCAGGGAAGATGGGAAGGAGAAGAGGAAAGGGAGAAGTAAAAAGCATCAAGGTTCAATGTGCATATGTAACCGATTCCCTGTGATGAATGTATTCTTTATGTATCACAAACATGTACTAATAAAAAGGGGGAAGCAAATGGGAAAAATAAGGTTGAAAAGGAAATATTTAGTAGTAAATTAATAGATCTTAGTGACTACATGATAGCCAGGATAAGGATAAAGGAAAAATCAAGAATGATCTCTGAATTTTCTGCTTGGGTGGATATGTATATTTTTTTAAAAAAGGAGTGAGCCAGGCGTGGTGGTGCACACCTGTAATCCCAGTACTCAGGAGGCTGAGGCAGGAGGATCGTTGAGAGTTTGAGACCAGCCTGGGCTACAAAGTGAGCTCAAGGCCAGCCTCAACTGCATAGAAAGACCCTGTCTCAAAGAGACAAAAACAAACAAACAAACAAAAAGAATGCAAACAAATGACACTAAACTTGCTCATTGACATCAATTGTCAGATCAGAGTTCCAGATATAATCGCTATTGGTTACACAGGCATAAATGTTGATATTCTCATCCTTCTATATCTTGAGTGCAAATGAAAACTTAGCCTGATGGCAACCTAACTGTTGAAAGAATGTGAAAATCAGTTTCAACCTTTAAAGGAGGGCATAATGAGAAAAAGAAAAACAGAAAGCCTGCATTACAGATGGCGTTCATCTTGTATTCAGAAGGCACGTCAAGAAATGTGTTGTTCTTGCTCCCCCCAACTCTCAGACTCTAATATTTAACCCAGAGGAAATTGTAACTGAATTATGAAGTCCTTTCAAAACTAGACATTTGACACATCTGGTATAGAAGCCTTATAAAAAGCACACTCGTTGCCTGTAAATTTTATAATTATGTTAATTCAAACTCAAAGACACTCCCATGAATTTTTTAAAAAATATTTCCAGCTCAGAGCACAGACTTTACGCTGGCTGCCACTGAGATGTAGGGAATATTTGCTGCATGCACTAAATTCTCTTCTTTAACTGCCCATGTCAGGAGACCAGAGGACTAGAATGAAGATTAGCACAGTAGACTGAAGATGAAAGGTTATTGAACATCAATGCTTAATCCACGTTCAAATGCATAATTCCAGGGTGACTCCACTCAGGTGTGCAGGCGGGTGGGAGCTTGCTTGCTTTCTAACACCCTTACGTCCTAAGCAGAAGCATCTTTTCTTGGTCATTGGAACCAGAATAGTAAGACCAGGATGGGTCACCAAAATCACTCAGTCCAATCTTTCACCCATGGTTGGTTTTTCAAGGTGCATTCATTCCACAAATATTGACCGAGCATCTGTTGTATAATAGGCATTCTTCTTGAAATTTTGGGAAATTCTTCCTCTCATTGATTTTACATTCTAAAGGGAGAATTTAAGTAACAATAAAGAAAAGCAATATAAGTACAGACACACACTTTACAAAGTATGTATTCTGAATGGAGAAAACAGTTGTGTAAAGACAGAAAAAAAGAGGGGACTGGGAATGTAGCTCCATAGTAGAACAGTTGCCTGGTCCATCAAGGCCCTGAGTTCAATCCCCCACATAACAACAACAAAGGGACAAACAAACAAAAGAAAAGGGATGGCAGGGTCCTACAGCGCCAAAGGACAGGGAGCAGTATCAGCTGCAAATTAAAAAAGGTAGTGGGACAGCTCTTACGGTGAAGGTCATGCTTGTAAATAGACGTGAAAGTTGTTAACCACAAGGATCTCTAGAAGAGAAATCTGGATGATTTTTTTTCCTGCTCTAAAACAGACTGGAGTACTCTAAAATGGGCTCTTCAGCAAAGCCCACCAGGAGATTCAGAAGCTAGGGGCGTTGCTTGAGACGCACCCATAACTTATGTGCCTTAATCCATTGCACTGTGATGCTCTGCCTTAGTGAGCCCTGGAGCCCTGCCAGAGCTCTTTCTTTATTGTAGCATAATAGAACATCACGGAATTGTCTGCTTTGGTGATGGTGTTACGTGACGAGGCAAGGCAGAATCTCAGAGACTGGGGAAAATGGGGTCAAGACTGGGCTCTGCCATTTAATAGTTGGAAAGTTATCTAACCCTGAATTTCAATTTTCCTGTCTATGAAGCAGATAAAGATGATAACATCTATTAAATAAGATTGCCACTAATATTATGAGAGAAATCCTATGTGTGTACTCATTATGGTGCTTGGTGTACAGTAGGCATGTAATTAAAGTTACCACTTTTTGGTGGTGCCTGCATCATCACCATCTGTTTGGAAGCAAGGCCCTCTTATCTTTTATTCAGTTTAACAGTGATTTGTACCTAGGAGGTGGTCAGAAAACACAGTAAATGTGGAAAACAAAAGTATTTATTACAGTAAAAAAAACCACACACACACATTGCCATCAATTCCCCTCAAAAGGCTCCCCCTTGCTTCAAATGCACTTATTCCGTTGTTCCTGCCACATTTGAGGCAGTTCTGAAAGTCCTTTTTTGTGACTTTTTGAGTTGTGGCCAAAATTACTGTCAATCCTGCTGCTTAATGCCACGCAATGGAACGATGAAATGGGAGGCTTCATAAAAATATGACATCGTATCCTAATGCACCTTGTTCACCAGATCTGGCACCACGTCTTCTGGCTCTTTCCCGAATTAGAAATGACTGTGATAGGGAAACATTTTGAATCAGTTCAGGACAGTGGGGCAGCCATAACAGCACAACTAAAGACCCTCCTGAAAGAGGACTTCCGGAGCTGCTTCAGAAAGTGGACAAGAATGATAGGGTAAGTGTCACTGAGATGAGGGGGAGTATTTTAATTGTTAGCAGCATGCGTTTTACTGTAATAAATTTTTAAAATTTTAGACACAGACCACATTTCTTATCAAACTTTGTGGACCTCCACACATTTAAATTGGGTTATGGGTTACAGAAAGTAATTTATCTAATACACAGAAAAACATACCCAAAGCCCCTCCTAGAGAGTTCATGCTCTTTGTCTAGCTTATAAGCTGCCACTCTCCCATTCACTAGAATGGCAGATCATGCTAAAATCTGATTTTATCTCCTCCTTTTCCTGAATTTGATATCTTGGGGAAAAGAGAGAGACAAAGTAAAAGAAAATGTGTGAGAAAGTTATCTTTCCTTACAACATTAAATAAGAGTATTCCTTATCCAAATTACTTTCTGGCCATTTCTTTCAAAATATATTTGTCTAAAATTAAGACACAGTAATAATAAAAATAATCCTCTGGTGTGTTTGGCTGTAGGAGAAAGGTAGGCTATGATTCTATATATAGAAGGGCTTCATAAAGAGAATCAAAATTCTCATCCCAAATTCTTTGTGGTGTGAGAAAAAAGTTAGACACCAAATGAAAAACACTATTCCCAAATCTCCTTGCTTCATGTATTTTAGGGATTAAGAACAGTAACATCAGTGGTGCTCATGTAGGGGACAACGACTCTTAGCATGTCATTTTAAGATAAAACAATTCCAGTCTTAATGCAAGCCTCAAAATGTGTCTTGAGAAACATCCCGGAGGGTTGTAAAGAGTTAATTTTGCAGTCCTGACTTAGCCCTCGAATGCTTCTCCAAAGACAAAGAACATCAGGGCCCAGATAACCATCCATGACTGGGTTGTTTCATTCCTTCCCTGGCCCTAGATAAACATTGTAATCATAAAGGAAATGTATGGTTATCTAAAGGGAGACATATAGAACAGAGGACAGAAAGTATATATCATTGTGGTTGGGCTCATGACCGGAGCCTGACCATGTTAGATGGCACAAGGAAAACAGCATGTGGCCAGGGCTACAACATTCCAATCTGTTACCATGGAAACCAAAAATGTATATAAGCTGGGAACAAAGGCAGATCCATGCCCGCTTCCCTGACTTGCAAGTTGGGATGAGAGGTGACTGGTCTAAATTAAAACTTTGTTCTCTTTGGTCTCTTGCAGAATACAGCCCAAATTTTTGCCATAACACTCAGATTTGGTTATTGTGCTCCGGTCTTTGGTGGCTAGTGCATGAAATCCTTAATCACCCAGGCTTTTGGATATTCCCATCAGGAGCCAAAAGGTTATAACCCAAAGACACCATCCCATTCACCAGGATGGCAGTAGGTATCCACTTGTAGAGTAAAAGAAGTATGGCTGAAAACCACATTTTGGGCCAAGGGAAATTGGTCACATGATCATTTTTCTGGTTTGGATACAGATGTTTAAGTGAAGAGGTAACCACACGCTATTTTATATCCAAGGTCAGTAAGCTATAGTTTGTGGACCAAAATCAACTTCTTGCCTGATTTTGTAAATAAAGTTTGTTGTTGATCCCTCCTCATTTCCCAGTGATCCTCTCACTTATTTTTTACAATAAATAGTTTTTTTTTATTTTAAAGAGAGCAGTAAATGAGATATAAACAAACAAAAAATAGAACAGTAGCAGCATACCAGTATCACAAACACAAGCAAATCAAAGCAAGAACATTCAAAGTGATACAGAGTCTCAAGACAAAATAATATGAATCAACAGTGGTTGTTACATTACATATCACTATCCTCAACTACATTGCTCAGACTAAATAAATGTCCATGGCCCAACAGAAAATCCAGTCTATTGGCCATTGTCTTTATGAAGAAGTCTATGATATAGAGCAACCATTTGTGAACTATAGTGTTGAGGCCAGTTCTGGCCCCCTTCTTGTTTTTGACAATAAAGTTTTATTGGAACACAACAGCACCCATTTCTTTATGCACTGTCTATGGGCATTTTCCAATTACAGTGGCAGAAGTGAGTAGTTCCAACTGGGGCCCACAAAAGCAGAATTATCTATTACTGGCCCTTTACAGAAAAATTGTGCTGATCACTGTTTGACATGAATGAAGGTTCTGAAATATTTCTGCCCAAGATGTTTGAGAGAGGATCAAGTCATTACCAGTACATGGCGGTAGACATCTGTGCTCAGACTCTGATGAATCTTGTGATTAATACAGGGTTGGGCCAAGAAACCCAGGAAGACATTGTTGTCATCTCAAACAATGATCTTGATGTGAAATTGACAGGGCTGTATCTTTGTTAGTATTTAATTTTTGAATTTGTTTTGATTTTAGATTTGTTTAAGACTTGAAAGAATAAGGAATTTGGAGCAGTGTTATAGTTGTTATCTAAAATGTTCTCCCAAAAGCTCATTGCATTGAAGGCCTGATTGCTGATGGGCTTTTAAACTGCCTAGATCATGAAGGTCCTAACTTCATGAGTGGAGTAATCCACTGGTGCAGTCCTAACTTGCTGACTTTATGGATAGGTGGTGAAAGTGGAATGGGAGTCCTCACTGAAGGGAATGGATCACAGGGGTGTGACTTCCAGGACTCTGTCTTGTCCAAGCTCTTCATCTCTGGCTCTTCCCTTGTCTTTCTGCCACTTGGCTGTCCTGAAGAGAACAGTTTCTTCTGCCATGCCCTTACACTAGGATATTTCTGCTTCGAGTCAACCATGTACCCAACCCTCTGAAACCATGAGTCAAAATAAACTTTTCTTCCTTTCAGTTGTTTTTCTCTGTTATTTGGTCCAAAAAACTGACTAGCAGAGGTAGGATTACCTACTTAGAAATATTTAACTTACATTTGATTAAAGTAAGTCAAGTCAGACAAGAGTTGTTACAGATGTTTTTAGGAAGGTCTGTACATTACCTGGGTTTGAAAAGTACTGGTGAAGTCTCTTCTGTCAGACCGTAGGGCTGAACTCACCTCCAGTTTTTCTCTGTCCTCATGTATATTCTTCAACCAGAGCCCAGCAAACTTTTGGTTTAAAGAGAAGATAGTAAATGTTTTACATCTCCTGTAACATCCACTCACCTCTGCTATTGTGGCACCAAAGCTACCATGCACAAGGCATACACGACTAGGTATGTCCATGTCCCATTACAATTTTATTTATGGATGCTGAGTTTAAATTGCATGTAACTTTCATGTGCCACAAGATATTCTTCCTCTTTTCATCGAATTTCAATCATTTAAACATGTGAAAATGACTCTTAGCTCATGTAGTATACAACAAAAAAAAATCAGGAAACTAGATTTCAGCCATGGTCCATAGTCAGCCAATATCTATCCACGAGTCACAGTCAGCATAACTTTTTAAACAAGAAATCGAGCCAGGTTTGGTAGTGCACGCCTAGAGTTCCAGCACTCAGAAGGTTGAGGCAGGAGGATCACTGTGAGTTTGAGGCCAGCCTGAGCTACATAGTGAGTCCAGGCCAGCCTGAACTGCATAGCGAGACCTTGTTTCAGAAAAGGAAGGAAGGAAGGAAGGAAGGAAGGAAGGAAGGAAGGAAGGAAAGAAAGAAAGAAAGAAAGAAAGAAAGAAAGGAAGAAAGAAAGAAAGAAAGAAAGAAAGAGAAAGAAAGAAAGAAAGAGAAAGAAAGAAAGAAAGAAAGAAAGAAAGAAAGAAAGAAAGAAAAAGAAAGAAAGAGAAAGAGAAAGAGAAAGAAAGAAAGAAAGAAAGAATGCAAGGAAGGAAGGAAGGAAGGAAGAAAGAAAGAAAGGAAGAAAGAAAGGAAGAAAGAAAGAAAGAGGAAAAGAGAAAGAGAAAAATTGTGTGTACTCCTGCTTAAAAATCCCCACTTGGTCCTGCATTTCTTACAGGGTTAAATCTTTGCACTAGGTATGGTGTTCAATCTTCAGAATATTTTTCCACCAATTTTCTTCCATACTCCTCCATGGAATTATGCTCTGAACACAGTGAACTTTATGTTCTTCTGTCGTTCTGCTCTATTGTTAGGTCCTCTTGCCTTCCCCAAGTCATCACATCTGCCTAGAATTTCTTACCCTCATTCTTCACATGGCAAAGCCTTAAGATGCCGTGCCCCAAAATCTCTCCAGCAGTGAGAGGTCTTGTACAGGTTCAGCTAGCTGCATGCTTCTTCACCCTCATGCAGTGCTCAGTACCTCTACTGTGGGCAACACTTACTATGTGGAATTCTAATTCTTCACCTAAGTGTTCTGTTGCCTTGATCACGCGAGCTTTTGGGGAGCAAGAATTATGGCAATTCATCTCTCTATCCCTAACATCTACTGTGGTATCCTAACACCAACAAGATGCTCAATGGGAATTTGCTTAGTGAGAGTGCTGAATCCTAACCACTAGACCACCAGAGAGGCGCTTGAATTTGTTTAGTGAATGCCCCAGCAATTAGTAATGGAAATAATGTATTCCATTTACCGAGCACTCTCTCTCCTCCAGCCGCTGTACTAATTGCTTTGTGTACATGATGTGGGTTAATATATCAGGTTTAATGTGTTTTCCCCTCCCCCTCATTTTTATTTTTTTAAAATTAGGTTACAATTTCTTAATGTCACCATAAAGGAACTATACATTCAGTAGTGGAATTTTAGACACTGCAGATAAGCTGGTGAGAGAAAGATTTGGGTCTTAGAGCACACCGACTGCCTCATAATTAAGACAACTCCGTCTACCTATCCTATAGCATCCCTGTGCTCTCCATGAAAGAAAAGCCTACCAAATTCTTATTAAAGAATAAAATCAACATAAAGTGTTGGAATGTTAGCAGAATTCTGCTTAATCTTTTTCACTGAGCAAACTTAGGGGTATGACCTGCTTTAGTGGAGCTGCTAGAACATAAATGAAACCCAACTTGAGTTAAAGAGGGCCTCAGGGATCTGACTGTGCATTCTCCTGGCTGAGGAGAGAAGAGAGCCCCTTTGTTTGGCAGTGGATACTTTCCAAATTTAGAGAGTTCTTAATGACTCTTCAACAGCATTATGTCCTGAGGATAATTAGTAATGTTGCTGCTAAGCTGTTCAGCACTGATCAATCAAAGAGAACCCACAGAACTTGCAAGAAATCCAGAATCTAAACTCATTCCACAGAGAAAAAGGTATCCTCTTCAAGGTTCTACAAAGGAAGTCCCTCATTCCAGGAAATGGATTCAGAGGGGCTAAAATTAAGCGCAGAAGATCCCCTTGTTAGCTTTTGTGCCTTTGCAATTCTCTCTTGTCTTATTTTGCAATGGTTGGGGGTAAGTGGCAGAAAGGCCTTTATGGAGAAATACCACACCGACACAAAGCAGGTGAGATACTGGACTTCTCTAAAAGTGCTAGGTAGAACCACCTTTTCTAATTACTTGCTCCAAAGCCAGATTCCGGAAATGTTTATTGGGGTCTTTCCTATTCTGTGGTATGAACTGTGCTGGAATCTGCGGCTATTATAGACCAGACTCAGGAATATTATTTGCCTTTGCACTGCCTAGGCAGGAATCTCTAATCTCAATGGAAAGGAGAGAGTCAACTCAGGGGTGTTACTGAGCAAGGTGGAGACAGATGAGCACAGAGCATTGCTCGCTGCATCTGAAAACTTGAAAATGAGGCTGAAGTCGCTTATGGAGTGACTAGCTGGAGAGGTGATGGAGAAAATAAGTATAGACAAGTGTTTATTTTTAAAATTTTCCTGTGAATGTGAAAGCAAAACTGACAATTTGCAGGGGAGAGTGGAATCTTTTGTTTCTGTGAGATTACATTGTGAAAACAGAAGACTTATCTATTTAAATTTAAAGGGAATTTTTTTTAATGTCAGCTATTGATCTCTTTTCTGTCTCTATAACTTTGAATTTTCCAAAATGTCACCTACAGGCTGGGGATATAGTTCAGCAGCACAGCGCCTGCCTGGCAAGTGCAAGGTCATGAGTTTGATTCCTGGTACCCAAAGTGTCCCATACAAGGGGTCATATAGTGTGTCGCTTTTTTAGTTTATTTCATTTGGCAGAGTGTATTTCAGTCATCTATGGTGTGTCTATCAATAGTTCATTCTTTTATGGCTACTTCGTGTTTAATCATTCAGATGTTCCATGCTGTAGTTCCTTTGTCCATTCGCTGGCTACAAGACACTGATATTCTCTTTAGTTGCGGGTGATTATAAAGAGATTTTCAGGAAACATAAGTTTTATTTTGTCTTGAGTAACAACTAGGAGTAGCTTTGTTGGGTCTTACATTATATGCTAAACTTTATAACATATTACTTAATATTTCTCTAACATGGGTGTACAAGTTTTCTCAAGTTTAATTGCTTTCAAAAGTTGTGAGTGAAATTAACATTTATGAAAAGCCTAAAGCAAGGACCTGATAAAAGGGAAGAAAGCAAAACTATGCAATGCAGTGGGTACAGGTGAATCCTAAAGTTAATAGAGCAAAAGGAGGGTGAGGATCCAGAGGACAGGTGCAGGGCACTGCCTCACCTCTAGTAACGGAGGAATTCCATCTCTGTCACTAGGGTAGGAGCTTGGGGAGGGCAGGAACCTGGGTGCTTGTAATGGGATGAAGAGGTAATTTCTGCCTCTGAAGCAGAAACTAGCAAGAAAAAAGAGCTTGAAGTTAAGAGGGAGTGGAGAAGATTTAAAACAGTCTTAGTCAAAAGTGGAGAAGCAAATTGGTGAGAAGAATGGAGTGAAGACTTCAGATGATGTTGTGCTGGTAATCAGCAGTGCCGAACTGCTGGTTTGAAGAAAATGAATTTATGATATCAATCAGAGTAACTGAAATGCTCAAGCTGGAAAAAAAAGGCAGTGTGGAATGTGGACAGAAAGAAAGTAAAAGATTTATTCTAGTTATTAAGCTTTGGTCTCAGCTTCAAACGTACCTCAAGTAGAGGTTGGTGCTCAGCAAGTGATGTTCCTTCGTGCCAGCTGGTTCGTCCTGGTAAGCCGTAGCAGTGGTGAGCAGGGGGTCACAGGGTGGGGTGGCTGGAGAGGAACTTGCTCTTTTCTGCACAGCCCCAGCAGCTCCTGTGGCCATCACCCCAGCAGTGCTTCTTCCTGTCAGCAGCACCTCAGTCTAATCTGGAACTTTCCAACACTCAGAGTCAGCCTCGGGGTCTCTTTTTGAAGATACCGGCAGCACATAGCTCTTCTTCAAAGGTCTGGGGCCTGGCATCATGGACTTCTTCTCCCAGCATCTTTTTTTTTTTTTTTTTAAATAAAATGAGGAAAACATTAACAGACAGACAACCTTTTACAAAATAGCAAAAGAACAGTACAGACAATACAGAGTTACAAACACAGTAGTAGGAAATTAACAATGCTTGTTGTATTACACGTTGATATCTTCAAAGTGGTTTCTCATGAAAACAGGTAGAGACATGCAATATTGATCCGTCGAGGACTCCTTGACAGTTTCTTTCAGCAAAGAAATAGAAGACAGTAGAACAACTATGTTAGCTATCCTGTATATACATACATACAAAATTTCTCCTTCTTTCCCTTCTCTTTTCCCACATCCCAGTTACCCTTTACCCTTGAGTGTTTTCCTATTATTTCACAATGTCTACTATGTTCTAACAATTCACATTTTCCCTTTGTTTCTCCTTTTCTAATGGCTACTGCCTCCCCATGACCTTAAAGTCAGAGAATTCTTTCTTTACAATTCCTTAATACCAAGTAACACTTTTTAAATATTAAATTCTCTCTCTCCACGCAAATAACTTGTGTGGTTTTTTTCTCTTCTCAAATGGGCTCTGACTGATACAGAAATTATTGACCCAGAAATATCTATGAGGTGGAAGATCAGTAGTAACAAAAATATTTGAGCAAGTAGATGGGAAGGATAGAAAGTTTGCACACTTGAATTAGTGTTTGGGAATAAAGAGTGTAGAGGTGATAATAGTGTTGAAGGTGTTTTAGTCCAACTGGTGGCTGAGATGGAGTGGATATTAAGGTTATTCAAACAAAGAATTTAGCTGGGAATGGTGGTGCAAGCCTATAATCCCTGTCCTCTGGGAGGCAGAAGCAAAAGGACCACAAGTTAGAGCCCAGCCTGGGCAATTTAGTGACTTTGTAACACCATGTCTCAAATTTTAAAAAAGTAAAAAAGGTTTGAAGATGCAACTCAGTGCAAAGACCCTAAAAAATAGAAATCATACATCTGAGATATGTTGCTTAGGATGACTGCCTGGCTATGAGGGCAGCCACTGAGTTAGAAAAGGAAAATATGTACAAGAATTAAAGAATAAGATGCAAGGTGTCATTAGACAAAAGTGATAGGATGAAGCCAGGCAGAAGCTGAGGCAGGAGACCTTGTCTCAAAGTAAAGGCATAAAAAGGGCTGGGGATATAGCCCTGAGTTCAGTTTCCAGTATTGCCAAAAAAAAAAAAAGAAGTGATAAATTAAGAAAAGGTATTAGATCTGAGCAGCTTGAACTTCACAAGAGTAGCTTTTGGTTCTGGTTTGTCTTTTTTTTT
>NW_004955493.1:3999902-4004928 GCF_000276665.1 Chinchilla lanigera | reverse complement strand
GCGTTGGGTATTTTGTCTCAGCAACGAGAGAAAAGTAACCAAGACACCCCTCCAATGCATAGGTAGGAAAAAATAAACTGCTTTCCCCTGGGAGATTACAAAAGATGTGATATCCTCAAGGGACTGCCAAGGCAAAGGAGTATTTGCTGATCAAATGCAAAATGATAAATCAAATGCTATGAATTTGGTGCACACTTTAAAAGGAATCTGTGTGTTATGAATCACAGGAGCACATATGGGTGCTTGTAAAATTTATGTCCAAGACAAATAAACTTTTCATTCTTCATAGAATGCCTGGTATATAAATGGATCCACTGCAGTGCATGTAAGGGGCATCAGTGGTCACAATTTGCAGAGGAGGGCAGATCCGGAAGGCTCTTCCACCTCGGACATTCCCAAGTAGTAGTAAGATGCTTGAGGGGGTTCTCCGGGAGGAGCATTAGCTTTTTTATGTCACTGCAGATTCAGTTTTTAAAACAGCAGCTGGATATAGGCTCAGTGGGGATGATCCTGGAATCTATGTGTAGACTACCAGGACCCTGGATCAATAAGGCTGCCACCATGGGAGCGTATGAGATTTTGTTGGACCAAATAAAGCAGACAGGCAGCTGTACCTGAGGTCTGCTCACACTCCCTCCCCAGCTGCCTGAGGGTTGAAGGCGGGACTACCCTGTCAGAAGGAGTGAGCTATGAGAGTTACAGGAGTGTGGTTGGGGCAGGCAATGTGGGAATAATAAACCTCCCTGAGATGTGGTCACCCTCACAAGTAAGTGGGAAAATAAAAGTGATGTAATGAATTTCTGTATCCCAAGCTAGTAAACCAGGTCAATAAATAAATGTACATCTCCTAAATTATTCTTCTATATGTACATAAGCATAAGTAACAAGTTATTGCTGAAGGGGAAAATTGTGGCAATAGTTTTTCTTGGTTGCATTTATTTGTAAAATTCACTGTGGAGAGTGGGTCTATCTCTCTCTGTCCACTGAGGGTCCTCGTCAAGAATTATTATTTAATGAATTTGAGAAGCAACTGGCAAGAAACTGCATTGTTTGAAAAATTCCATTCTTAAGAAAAATAATATGTAATGACAAATAGCCAGTTGAACAAGGAAAGCACTATAACTGTATGGTGATGTTGTAACATTTTATTGAAGCTCATCTAAAGATTTAGATAAATGAAAAACTATAGAAATCCTGAGCAAAGTCTTACTATAGTAATTCCCATTATCCCTAATCTCATTCCCAAAGGAATTTCTTTGGATATTGACAATGTTTCTAATTCTCATTTAGAATAATATCATGCCAAAAACAGAACAGAATTTTAAAGTGAAAGGATAATAAGAATTCGATAGATGTCACTCTGTATTATAAAGCTGTAGTTTTTTAAACAGCAAGATGATGATCCAAGGATACGCAGTTCAACAGAACATACTAGAGGATCTAGAAGTAGACAAAAGAAAATTACATAAAAATTTAGAATATGATACAAGTGGCCTTTTACCTTAATAAGGATAATAATTTAGAAATTATTACCTAACCATTGGAAAAAAACAGTATTTGACTCATAGGCAAATACATATAGAAAAATCTGTCTTATGTTACAAAAAAATAGCAAAAATATTTCAAATGTATAAAATATGAATATCTCTAATTAGTAAACAATCTTACAAATAAATATAGAGGAATAAATATCCCCAAAACATCAACATACAAGTAGAAAATATTTATATTATCAAGATATATAAATGATCAAACATGAAAAGATATTCAATTGCATAAATAATCAAAGAAATGTAAGTTTAACAGTTAACATGTTATATGCATTATATTACTTAATTGTAACATCAATGGATATGATGAGATTTTAAGTACTCTGAGTTCTCTGAATTATATTATAAATCGTCCACCTCCACCGTCTCTGTTTTCTTCCCTGCAGTTACACTGGGAATTCAGATACGGAGTCTCAGGAACAAGGCACAGTGGGGATGCCTAGAAACCTGGTCCAAGCAGGCAGCAGGATCTAACAAAGAATGCAGCTGAGCAATCCATTGCCTAAACCCTCAAGGCTATGCCAATACAGACATCAGACAGGTATCAGTATGAGAAAGGCTAATCTGGTAGGGTTGTGGTGTGTGTGTCCATGTCCATGTAACAGGAACCCGAGTGGTACCTGTACCAGTCAGTGTTTTACTAGAGAAAGAAATATAACACAAGATATACAAATGTATGAGAAATTACAGGATTGGCTTATGATAGTCACCCACAGAGTCAAATAAGGAAGCCTGTAAAAGGTGTCTGCACCCTGGAGACCAAAGGAGTCAGTCCAAGGTCTGGAGCTCGCTGCAGTATGTCATGAGAGTTTGTATCAGGAGGCTGATGGGTCTGCAACGGAAGGCTGAAGAACCTGTGCCACAAGGCTGAAGGATCTGCGCTGGAAACCAGGAGATGATGTTCAAGGTGAAAGTGAAGACTGGAGAAGACTGAAACAGAAGTGGATCTGACCTTACTTGTTTCCCCTTTATACCATCCAGGTGATGAGCTGCCCTAGCATGTGGAATTGCTGGCCTTAGTTAAACTACTCTTAACTAAACTCAACTTGATGCAATCACTCCACCATCACAGTGCCTGTACCTGAAGTTCTACTGCAAGGGATATTTTTAGGCAACCAGTCCAATCATGTAAGAGATGGGAGTCTGGTCACCTAGGTGGCATGTAAGGAAAATACCTGCATCTCTCTTCCACCCAACAGGGCAACACGTGGTAATGGACCCCTCTAAGCATGTTCTGTCACAAATAGTGAAGCTTTTTGTCCAAAGCTCAGTGTAGTGCCTAGGGGAAGCAGTGGACTGGAATCTTCAACTGAACCAACCAGTGGGGATAAATCCCAGCTTGCTTTCTTGAGCTGGATATTTTTTGAATCCTGCATGGATCCTTTGATATGATACATCCAAAGCCAGTCCCTTTGGCTAAGACTCTTAATGTTACAAATGAAAGGAAATGAAAACACTAAGACAAACAGAGAATTTTGCACATGCAGTTTAGAAGCCCAAAGATCTATTGGGGAATGGCCTCAGTGGAAGTGTGGGATGGTGTTCTCAGAAGTCTGTGTCATTCTCTGTCCAATCTCTGATTTCCATGCTGTTGGCTCCACCCTCCCTTCCTTCCGCTCCTTGGTGGGAAGATAAATGCTAGCATTTCTGAAGCCAGTTCCTCCCAGGCACCTGTACAGCGGGGAAGAGGACCAGCTGTCTTCCAGCAGTCATAGCAAAAGTCCAACTGACTCTTCCCGCCTTTGATTGGGTCATGGGCCCATTGCAGAACCAATCACAGGGCATGTGCCCTTCCGGGATCAAACAGTAAAGAATGAATTCCATTCCAATCATAATGAATAAGCAATAAATAAGCAAAGGACAGTTTCCCAGTGGAGCTCAGAGAACTATTACAAAAAGAAGAATGAAAAGTAGTGAAAAGTCCCCAGAAACAATGTCTCTTATCTATCCTGATATTGCTGAGGTTCTGCTCTTATTTGTACTTTGTTTTCCTGAATCCATGCCTTAGTTTCCTAGGCTCTGATAATCTCTGTCTCTTTGTGCATGCTGAGGTGTGCCTGCCCTTGGGATCCCATGTTGTGATTTACATTAGCAGTCCTTCCCCTAACAAATATATATCAAACATGTTCAATGTGCAGGAGCTGAACAAGTAGCAGAGAATCAGACAGCGAAGGGGAATCAGTCCAAAAGCTCCATAGAAAGTACAGGGTCTGAATTGATGTGAATTACCTTTGGCAGTCAGACTCACTTCCCCAAACATGCCTGGCTTATTGCTGTGTCTCCATTGGTCCGCTGTTAAAGTCCTTTTATGCATCGTCCCTGACTCTGTGTAGGAGTTCATCATTTTGTAGCACTATGTTAACAGTGTCCAGCGTATCTACTGGCACTTTAAACAAATTTGCCTCGGGGGTCTCCATCCATCTCTCTCACGGATATTACTCTCCAAACCAAAAACATCAGCACTCTGGCTAGAATTGAATAAAAGTCCATCCATCAACATAGTCTCAGAACGGGAAGTGTCACTCCCCTCTAAACATTACAGGGATCCTGCAGTGACCAAAAGATTGTGTGCAGGAGGAAGATGAATAAACTGTGAGCCCAGGGTCCCAGGAGTGTGCTCTAGTCGGGAAGAAAAGCATGATCCCCAATGACTGCACAACCAGGAATAATGTTCTAAATGCAATGTAGTAGCAGGAACAAGAGGTCATAGAAGCAGGGCATTTTCTGGCTGGGTGTGGGAGGCATCAGGGATAGGAGAACTGGAGAGATGCTTTGTGTCATTTGGGCCTGGATCTTTACCTTGTAGAAGGGCCACTGTGCCTTGTAACTTACCCTAAAAGCCTCGCTTCTCATGTCTGGTCATCTATAAATCTGAGTTGCAGTCCCAAACACTGCCTGCTGACACACCGAAGACGCAAGATATCCTTATTTAGCGTATTAGTTATCTGTTGCTGTGTAACAAACTAGTCCCCAAACCTAGTAGCTTAAAACCACACATGTTTATTTTCCCACAGCAGCTCAGCTGAGTGGTTCTGGCAAGGTCTCAGGCAAAGTGTGGGCTAAGGCTGCAGGCAGCAGCTGAGGGTGTCACTGAAACCAGTGGACCTAGTTCCAAACTCACCACTGGACTGCCGGCAGGAGGGCTCAGTGCCTTGCTGGCTGCTGGGCAGACACACGACCAGAGTCCTACCATGTGGACCTCTTTACGGGGTCCTGTGACTCTGCACATCGCAGTGGCTGGCTTTCCCCAGAGTAAACTGTCCCAGAGAGAGGAGGAAGCCACTGCTCTCTCTGACCTTATCTTCACAGCCATACGTGAGCTCTTCTACTTTACTCTTTTTATTAGAAGTGAGTCACTAAGCCAAACCGTACTAAAAGAGAGAAATTCAGCTCCACCGATGGTAGGAAGAAATAGCCAAGGTTTTGGACACAGCTTCAGGCCACCACACTGCCACCTTGACCTTTCACCCTATTAG
>NW_004955493.1:3994330-3999442 GCF_000276665.1 Chinchilla lanigera | reverse complement strand
TGCGCCACTACGCCTGGCTCCCTATTGCATTTTGAAGAAGTTAACACAGGCTTGGATTTAAAAAGCCCAGGTTGTAACTTCAGATCTACCACACACTTGCAGTGTGACTTTAGGCATGTAATTTAACTTTTCTTGATCTCAGTCTCCTCATCTGTAAAGTGGAGATGATGTCAGTACTTCACATGTTTGCTGGGAGAATTAAATTAATTAATACATGTAAATACTGTATGATAAATGCACACAGTACATATAAATACATGTAGAGCACAAGAACAGCAATGACATTTGATATATGTGCAACCTGCCAGCTTTTCAAAATGACCCTGTAATCCCCACTTCGCAAATGCCTGTTCTTTCAAGACTGAATTGCAGTGCTTCCTGTCTTGATAAGCTTTCGTGTTTCCTCAAGAAAAGTTTCTTTCTTCTCCTGTAAGGTTCCCCAGCATTTGGATGGTCTTTAAAACTGATACTTTTCAAACCTCATTACATCTTGATGTCCCCCACCAAGTAGAACATAGACTTTGGCCCATGAACATAGACTTTGGTTCCCATGAAGGCCAAATATGTGTGGAAGGGGAAGGGAGGCAGATTCTCAGAACTGAGGGAGACATCTGTTTTTTGTTTAACCACAGAGTAGAGGCCAGGAGGATACCAGAGTGTTGAGCTTTCATAAAAAGTGGTTTCCTGACCCAAACAGCCTCACTAACTGCTCCCCAGGGCTGTTTGTTGGAAATTCTGGACAGGAAAACCATCTTGGGGACAGACACCAAGAGTGTGAGCATTCACCACACATTCAAACACTCCTCTGGGGAGCTGTTAGCGGCTTTCTCACACAAGGAAGAACATTTTCACGAGCAGGTGATATTCTGAAAATCTTTTCAATGCAGAAGGACCAGGCGGAAGAGGGATTACTTGAAACTTCTTGAATATCTGGGACTGCTGCGTTTACTTAGTGAGCTATTAGAAGAGCCCAAATTAAATCAAAACTAGCTTCCTTCTTCCAGTGTACTAGCGGGGAGCAGGGGGAGGTGTTTGCTTTGCCTCGGTGGAAGAGGGGATGCTCCTAGATATTGTGTCATGCACAGGGGGCATGTTATGAGCCCTCACTTCTAGCCAAAGTAACAGATTTTTGCTGTTGCTAAAATGGCACACAAAAGGAGTTTTGTGCATCATTCCTACGATTGCTACAATCACACACTGTCACCTGTTGGCTCCACACCTTGGATGTAACAAATCTGTCCACCCTCCTTCTCCAAGCCTATAACTTTGCAACACTGGAACTTACAGCCTAGATTCTCGAAGGTGAATGGAATGGACATAACAAACAGGAATTCCAAACAGTTCTGATCTTTTCAAGAGCAACTTCTACCCATTTGAAAGGTGCTCTGAATTCCCCGTATCCATAAGATGGGCCTTGTAGTCATCTGTTTTGATTCTTCTACTCCATTTCCACTTAAAAACCATCACTTTCCCAAGTCATGTAGCTTGGGGTAAATGGAGGTGTTGCCACTTTCTGAGAAACATCTTCTTCTTTACCCTGTTATCACAGTGAGTTACTTACTCTCCACACTTTATCAGTACTACTTAGTAAGTCCTCTCCACTCAGCTTCTGCCTATTTTCTAGCTTTTTTGGTACACATGTGTTATGGTTGATACATTGTGTCAACTTGGGGAGTCTACGGGTTTGGCTAAGTGACTCAGCAGGAAGCCAGGGCACTTACTTTGTATACATCCTGAGCCTGTGGAAGAGCAGGGCATGGAGATTATGTGACAGCTACATGCCCCTTAGGTGGGATAGCCTGTTTATAGTGTAAGGGAGGGAAAGAGGCTACTTGCCGCCATTCCTCCCTTTTGCTCTGGCTGTTTGCTGTTCGGCTGCAATTCCCCGCTTTGCTCTTGTTGCTTTGCTGTCTTCTGCCTCGGAGCCAGCCAAGTATGAACTGAAACCTCCACGAACTGTGAGCTAAATAAACCTTTCCTTCCTTACTTTTGGGCATTGGGTATTTTGTCTCAGCAAGGTGAGAAAAGTAACCAAGAGAACATGGTTTCAGTTACCTTGTGGTAACAGCCCCCTCAAAGTCAGGTTCTGCCACCTTTCTGTGTCTTTTATTTACCCCCGCCACCAACCGTGGAATGTCTTTGGTTGATATATGGTTCCTCCTGACAATGATTCCTATTGACCCATGGCTCCTGCCAACTGATGGGCCTGATACAATAAACAAAAGTTTCTGCTGAACCATGCTTTCTGTGGTCTCTGGTGATTCTCTGCTGACTCACAGCTTCTCCAGATCCATGGTTTGCTCCTGACCCTTGGCTTCTGTGGACTCCCTGGATCCTGATGGACTGCAGCTCTGGCTGATGCATGACTCCTACTGACTCACAGCTGCTGCTGACTCAAGGCTTTCACTGACTCATGGCTACTGCTGACCCTTGATCTCCCCTGCAGATCCCTGTCTCTGTTGAAACCAGCTCTTGCTAATCCATGCCTTGTATTGACCTGCAATGGCAAGCAAAAACACTGAAACAACACCCAGGATTTGGAGGCAGGTTTATTTATGTCAACAGGCACTGATCAAGATCATTCCCAGAATATCATGCCCGGATCTCTGGTGGTCTAGGGCTTATATGAGATAAGCAAGCAGGAAGTACAGAAGCAGGATGACTTGTCAACTGGGGATTGGTTTATACAATGCACATCACAGTGACCAGCTGTCCATCACAGTGACCAGCCATTTCGAAGAGACAGGGGCAACCAGAACTGGAACAGGACCTGTTACCTGGGCAACTAAGAAACTGATATATACTGATGGGGGCGCATTTTCTGCTACAGATCCATATTATCTACTGAGAGAAGAGAAGGATCCAACTGCTCTGTAGATTCAAGACTCCAGAAAAATAAATATCAGTTCAGGTTGGCCTGAAATCTCAACAAAAATCCACAGCACTAATTATAGAAACTGAAAACTGCCTATGTGTCCAATATTGGCCCCCTACACACACACATGCACACAGACACACACACACACACACACACCCCTGCACACATTCACACACACCCTATTGTGTCCTCTCTAATGAACTGATTCCATTCCTGGCTTTCAGCAACATGGTAGAGAAACTGTGAAGACTCTGCCAGCCCTGGACTACTGGAAATAAAGTTCATTCCTGCAGGAGACCCTTAATTTAAATTCCTCAAAATATCATTCTGGAACCTCCCAAAAAGCTAGGTTTTTGAAATATGTGTGATGATTTTTGAACACTCTAGAAAGATTTACCTTCTGTTTTAAGAGAAGTGTCACACCTGGAAACACTACTTGAATATGAAATGCTGAAAATCATGTAAAGAAGATACACAGACACACAGAAACTCAGGAGTAGAGGACACCCTGAGACTTTGAATCACCCACCTTTTGGATGGATGTGTTGAACAGCACCATGCATGAGAGCAATCCAATCTCCCCTTAAATACCTCCGTGAAAAGGAGTGCATTACTTCTGGTGGTACATCATTCCATCTTTGCAGAGTTTTCATTATGACAGAGATTTCTTGCTCGGATTCCAATGTCTTTGTCCCTGTAATTAATTCAGCCCCACAGACCAACAGGGGGAATAAGGGTGAATTTTTCATATCATAATTCTTCAAATATTTAAATTCAACTATTGGATCATTCCTTCATTAATTCATCCTTTAGTCCTCACCAACAAATCATTGCCTGATCCAAAATGCCAATAGTGCCAAGATTGAAAAACGTTATAAGGCCTCATTCCGGTGCACAGAAAGAAATTTTATTGTCCCCAAATGAGGGACTTACCTGACATGATGGATTATTTTTTCTCAAAATGAAACATGCTCAAGGATTGAAGGGGGAGTAATGGAGAAGTGTCAGGTCTTACAGCGTTTTTCTTCTCCCTAAAATTTACTGAAAAATATGAAAATAAATTCCTGCCAGTGTTCACTTAAATAAAGTCCTCAATAAAGTTTTCATCACATTGTTTTTTGTGCCTCCTTGCATTTGTCTCAAAGGAGGGTGAGGTAGCCAGTGTCTTGTGACTATCTGCAGAGCAAGGTAGTCCTTTGCTCTGTGTTAGTCATCAAATTCAAAGACTTCTTTCTGTGTCTTCTGGCTGGCCCTTTCTGGGCTGATTTCCACCCCAGATTAGAACTGTCTTTGATTGTTTGATCAGTCTTACATTCTTATGTCTAATGGACTGAGCAACTTCATTGAGGATAACAGTATGTAATATAGCAACCATTGTAAATTTCTATCATTTTGTCTTGAGGTCATGTATCATTTTTGTTGTTTTTGTGTTGTTTTGATTTTGTCTTCTTTGTTGTTTTGTCAGTTTTTTAATTTTTAAAAGAAAAAAAAGTGTGCAGTTGATACCAGAGATCTAGAAGAAGCTGCTAAAACCTTGCCTGTGAATTCCAGCCACTTAGGACAGACATTAAACTCCTAGAAGTAGAAGCTGTGATTAAGGACAAAAAAAACCTGTTGCTACTAGTCTTGCTGCTGAGTCTGTTGAAGGTTAATAAATGAATATCCTTGTCTAGGAATAAGACAAGTAATTATTTTCCTACTGAGACAAATAAAACCTAGGATTTATATGCTCCAGATAAAGAACTATTAATGTCCTTAATACACAAAAATACTTGCAAATCAACAAGAAAACACTAAAACTTCATTACTTATCAATACAAATAAATATATAACGTAATATTTTTATTCATGAAGGTACCAAAAAGAATGTGGAGCGTGGTAATCTGACTACTGAGAGAAATATAGATTTGCACAAATTCTAAAAAGTCCAATTTAGAATTATGCATACAGCATTTTTAAAATAATTAGACTACTTTAGGTCAATAACAGACATAGTAATTTATCCTAGGGAAATGATAGGAGATTCTAATGCAGATGCATGCACAAAAATTTAAAATATACAACATACTATAATAAACTATAGTCACTATGTTATGTATTAGATTTCTAGAACTTTGTCATCTTAAAATGGAATAGTTACATTCTTTGGCTAATATATCCCAATACCCCTCCTTTAGAACCTGGAAACTGGGGCTGGGGATTTAGCTCAGCGGCAAAGTGCCTGCCTGGCAAGC
>NW_004955493.1:3986448-3993535 GCF_000276665.1 Chinchilla lanigera | reverse complement strand
CACTTCCAGGAAGATGATGAGGAGTGGTAAGCAGCAAAGAGCTTGTTTGAGACTCAGAGTCCAGACACTAAAATACAGCAAAGTGAAGAAGAGAAAAAGGAGGGACGTGAGTCCCTAGGACCCAAGGATCTGAAATGAGAATTGGAGTCAGTGGGCAGAGCAAAGAGAGGACCTCAATGCAGAAGACAGAGATGGCAAATGGCACTTTCTCCCTGAGCCCTGGCCTGTGGCATGGGAGGGGCGGCTTGAACCTGCAGAGACACAGTGACTGCGGGTGATCCAGAGGCCTCCCTGGAGAAACACACCAGAGAAGCAGAGCAGTAGATGCTGTGAACTGCAGTGGGAGAAGAGTTATACCATTCCAGTCCAGCTGAGGTGTCCCCTGGAGAGGGCTACTGTCTGGTCACCATTTTGGAAAGGGGCCAACTGAACTCAGAACTCAGAGAAAACACAGGCTGGCTCCAATTAGTAGCTCCCAGTGTCAGGGTGAGGCACAGCTGTGGGAGACACCCAAGAGCAGGGAGCAGAGTTCAAGCCAGCATGAGGCACCCAGAGTGTCATGGGCTGAACAACTCAGGCCCCAGCCAGAATCCAGAACCAGCTCAAACTTCAGTGGAGCTGAAGGTACAAGTTTGCTGGGATTATTCACCACCCAGAAGTAATTCTAGCCCTGGCTTTCTGCAGTCAATCAACATGGATCTGGTTCTGTCTGCCCCCTTTGTCTACCAGTGACAGCAGAAATGTGCCCTGAAGTCAACATTTTTTCCTTTACTTTGATTTTTTTTATTCTCCTTTTTTGATTGTTCTTCTTTTTATATGCATATGAACATTCTCCTATTTTTTTTGTTGTTGTTGTTTTGTTCTGTTCCTGTTTCTTCCTTCTTTCTTTCTCTCCTGTCATCTTCCCCAATTTGCCAAAGTTTTCATAATCTTCCTTTACTTTTCAGCCTTGCTTCTAATCTCTTTCTCTTCTTCTAGTTCTCTATTTTTCCCCTAACTCCTTTTCAGTTTTCTCCTCCTGAGAATAAAATTGTTATATTGAAGGGATAGTTACTGCATACAATTTTGTGATTTGTTTTAGATTTTGTTACATAACAACAAATCTTCATCATACAGATAAACGTGGCAAATTAATAGTTACCGCAGTTTGTCATTTTCTAGGCTGTGCATGATGTTGTTGTTATGACTGGTTGTACTATAGCCAAGGTGACGTAGCTGTTCCAATCAGTTATTCTTCCCTCTGTGCCAAGACTGAGATGGCCTGAGGGTCATAAATGATACTATAGGCCAGTGCCAAAGAGCCAGGGGCTGGGTCAAGTAGGCAGAAACTTCTCATTCCCAATAAATTGAAGAGGTAGGATCTTGCAACACACTCAAAACCCAAAAGCCAGCTACATGTGGAAGACATCTCTTAGAAGTAGTCATTTCCTAAGGGTTCAAGATACTAGCAATAAAGAACCTACCATAAGACATTTACCAGTATCAGTGCAGAAATTAAACTTTAAAAAATAGAAATAAAGAAGGAAAGAAAGGAAAGAAGAAGCTCCCATTGTAAAAGAATAAGTAACAAATACATAAAATATTTTATTTAGTATACAGTTGTGTGGGAACATAACCATAAATCAAGATGAAAGATTCAAGTTAGTAGCAGAGGGTAAATCTGGATGGTGGATTATGAGTGATTCCTTATTGTTGTCTCTCTTCAAGAGTGCTCTAATTCATTTTAAATAAACATGTATTATTTGGAGAGTTCAAAAATTGTTAAAGCCCTTTAACTCAAAAAGCAAGAGGTAGATTGTTTCTTAGCTTTTTGGCTAAGATCAAGTCAAGAGGCAAGATGGTCTGAAGAAAAATCACTGCATTTAGAGAACCCAGAGTGTGACCTCAGCTCAACTTCTCATGAAAGGCTGACCTTGGAAATCCTACCTTCAGCTCTCAGTGGGGGTAGCACTACACTACCCACCTCAGGCAGTTTTCCCAATAGTTAAATGAGATGTATACTTTAAAAGATCAAGCAGCATGCTGGGCACCTGAGTATTCCCAATAATTACTAAATAACTGAAGAATTGCACCTGCAATACAGGGGCCCAGAATAAGAAGACTCCTCTGAGGACAGAAGGTTTCGCCTGGACATGATGAAATCCTGGGCTGCTACTTACTTGCTCTGGAATCTCAAGCAAGTTGCTTAGCCTCTCCAAATTTCAGGTGTCTTCTCTGTGAAATGAGCAATAATGAAAATATCTACTTCATGGTATCATGAGGGTCAGAGACATAACACAGTGGGCAACAAGCTACATAGTTAGTATGTCAAATCCATTCTACTACCTGGTTTTGAATGTAATATTTTCTTGGAACAGACAATTCCATGTTTATGTAGTATCCATGGTTGCTTTTGTGGTGCAAAGGCAGACTTAAATTGTTTTACCGGAGACCCCGTGAGTCACAAAACCTAAAACATTCACTGTCTACCCTTCACAGAAGTGTGCCAACCCCTGACACCATTTGTACACAAACTACCTAGAATAATGCCTGCCATTCAAAGGATAATAGCTATTATTATCCTTATCCTTATTACCATTATTATTGACTAAGCCCTCTGCTTAGAATTCTGGAAAAATCACATAGTCTCCAACCTGTTTTCTTCTGTTTTATGCCTAATTAATCCCAGTGGATGAGTCATTCCTACAGGGCCACTCTTTAAAAACTGTCAGAGTGAGTTCCTGAGTAACCTTCTGCAGTCTCTGCCTGCACATCTCCATCATCACATTCAGGGACATATTTTGTCTCCTCACCCCGCTTTTCACTGTTGTCTCATTGTGTGATCTGTTCCTTACTAACACAGAGACATTTCTGGTATGAAACTTCTGTAGGCAACTTCTGCCTAAGAAAACCCAGTTCCCCCCACCCCCCACCGAGGGTTGCATGGCCCAGATTCCTTTCTGATATTAGTCAGGCAGGCTCTGGTCTTAGCCATCCTAGGTGCTAGAAATTCAGCCAGTGTAGCAGGGAAGAGAGGCAGAGATCAAGGATCTGACCTTACAATAGAGCTGGATCATCCATTCAATACATAATGTCTAAAATGCAGCAGTGGATCCAGAATAGGTTTAGGAAACATGATCTGAGGATGCTCATGACTGTGGGTCTGTCCATTCACAACTCAATCTCCTACTGGGTCAACTAAGGCAGTAAGTGCTCTACCCAGATTGGGAAAACATGGTGACAAGAGACGAATCTGACTCAGGTGCCTGTGGATGCACACACACCAAGTGTGAGGGTGGCTACCCACACACCAACTCTTAGCCCAGCAGGGTTGAGATGAATGAGCCAGTTTCTGTCACAGCCAGCATTGGGACCATGGGAGCATAGACTCTCCTGCATGAGCAAGCACAGAGATTCCAGATTAAAGGGGCTGTGAAAGCTCCATACTCCGCAGACTAACCTCATCTCTTGATCGCTCTCATCTCTTGATCTCTCTCATCTGCAAAACTTCGGCCACCTCAAGGCAGGACATAGTGGCACACACCTGTAACCCCAGCACTCGAGAGGTTAAGGCAAGAAGATTCCCGTGAGTTTGAGGCCAGCCTGCGCTACGGGGTGAGTTCAAGGCCACTGGACTGCATAGGAAGACCCTGTCTTAAAAAGCAAACAAACAAAAACAAAACACTTCAACCACCTATGAGTCTTGATTGACCTCTTGACCCATAAATTATGGCACTCATGGTGGGCTTTTGAGCCTGGTAAAATTGAGACAGTTTCACTTTCTCCAGAAACTTTGTAGTTCAATAATTATTTGGGGCCAGGGTGGAGCTTGAGCGTCTGCATTTCTAGCAAGTGCTCAGGTAATGTTAATGCTCCTGGTCCAGGGAGCATACTTCAAGAAACTCCAGGCATAGAAACTTCTCATGTGCAAAACAGAGACATAAAATGTAAAAAGCATGAGCTCTCCGTCTTCATTTGGTCTTTATCAGAACTGTAAGTTTGCACTCTCAATTCATTTCATAGATGAACAGAGTGAGGTACAAAGAGATAAAATGAAATGGCTCAAAATACGGTGCTTGGGAGCTTTAATTCCCAATCAGAGAACAGGCACTGTGGTGAGGGTATGAACCGGCAGCTGCAAGCCTCAATGCCTGCAGAAGTCATGGAGCTATCAGTGAATGGTTGTAGCTTTGAGCATGTGTAGAGTGTCTCCAGTTGTTAGCATGTTTGAATGGACACTCAAAGTTGCTAGATCCTCCAGTTGTTCAAGAGAAGCAGAAATCTCAGTTCTTTTCAGTATTATTAATTAATTCTAACTTTGGAAACAATATTGTGCAAGCCAGATTATATACATCTGCCAGCTAATCTGGCCCCGGTGCTGCAAATTTGCACCTTCTGTGTACGACTCCTTCTTAGTCCTTGCTGTGCATGCAAATCACTTAGAGTCATTTTTAAAATATGGATTGTGGGGCCGGGGATATCGCTCAGTGCATAAGTGCCTGCCTGGTGAGCGCAAGGTCCTGAGTTCGATTCCCAGTAAAATTAATGTGTATATATACACATGGATTGTGTTCTGATAGTTCTGGGGTGGGGTCTGTAGCTTTTAATGTCCAGAAAACTCCTGGACAATGCCTGTGGTACCACTTCATGGGCCACACACTCAGGAGGAAAGCTCTAGAGCAGAGCTGCTCGCTGACAGTGTGGTTTGTAGATAAGCAGCAAGAGCATCACCTGGAAGCTGGTTAGAAATGCACTTTCTCGGGCCAAGCTCTAGAAATACTGAATCCGTACCTCAGAGTGGGGACTTGGAAATCTGTGTTTTCATACTTGGTGAGCTATTCTTCTGTTCACTCATGTTTATGAAGCCCTGTTGAAGACCAGGACACTGGTCTACAGGTCCTAGACCGCCTCTGCCATGAGGCATACTGAAATCCCTAAAAGTACTAATGCTGAGAGGCACTTTTAATTGGTCTAAGATGGATCTAGGCACCAAGATCATTAAATTTCCCAGCTCCTCCTTGTAATGCAGCCACTTTTGAATATTCTAGAAGTTCACGTCAGATTCTTCTGTGTGTTTTGCCCAAATTGGAGAAAGAGGAGGAGAGAGTAGAAGAGGTGATTTCAGCTAAAGCCCAGGAATGGCACAAAGTCTGTTGTGCTTGTGCAGGAGCTCATATACCTGTGGGGAAAAAATGCCAAGAGGCTAGTGAGGTGCAGACCATGACTCTGCCCCAGGTCCCAAGAAGCCAACACTGCTGCTTTCCACAGGACTTCATGATTCTTCCCACAGCCAAGACCTGCCAGGACAAGAAGCCAACAGCACAGTTGGCCAGTTGGACAGTGATAACCAGCCAATGCCTGGAGGGAACAGTGGCCAAAATAACTAATCCACAGATGGACCATCTGGCCAGGAATAGAGACCTGGCTTTAGTACCTTGTCTAGGTGCATAGTTAATATGAAGGCTACTCTGTTTTCTGGTTTTATAAGTTAATTGGTGACTAGTTAAATATCCTAAATATCAATCGTAAGCACAGTGGGGAATAATATCTGACTTCTTGTCCTGAGGGGTGGCCAAAGGTCTGATGTGGACTATACTCTCAACACACCATTGAGCATGGGACAAAATGGAGCCATTTCAAGCCATCCAGGACACAAAGGAAAGAACAATAGCAAAATCTCAGGGGAGGACAGGTTTGTTTCCAGTGGTAGAGTGTGGTGCAAAGGAACAAAGCAATAAAATCATTGGGTCCACCAAGCATGCAAAGAGAAATGATAGACACTAAAGGAGATAATCAGCAATAGAGAGGGAACAAAACAAAGTAAGTGAGTTTTGGAAGTAGAATTTGCAAACCAGCCCAGAGGACACTCGGATTCAGGTGGATGCTAACATTGATACAATGTCTGTGGCTGAGCTGAGAGGTTGGAAAGGAGACAGTGAGGGCAGTGAGCCTGTTTGGACAGCCACCTTCATTACTTCCTTCCATATCTGTCAGTTGGTCAACAAATATTTATTGAGCCCCTGCGATGAGCCAGCCAGTAGGTGGAGCTGGAATGAGGTCCCTGATTGTCATTGGTGAGTAGTTCTGCCTTGAACAAACATATTCTGAAGGTTAATTCATACTTTGGGCAAACATGTGTTGAGTATCTTTACTATTCCAGAGCTTGTGCTTAATCCTAAAAATGGAATAGTAAAGAAATGGGCCTGTATAGTTATTTCTCCCATAGAGATTACATGCTGTAGGGGGAGGCAAATCATAAGCAAACAAAAGAACAATATCAGTACGTGGACTTGAGTTTCCTGCAGAAAGACTATCAGGTACCAATAAGAAAACTTTTCTTTCAGGGGTACAGAAAAGATTCCCTGGAGAGGGGCCATTTGATTTGATGTCTGATGGGAGAACAGAAGTTCATTAAACTGAAACTGTGCTAAGACTCCAGCACAGGGAATACAAAGTGCAAAGGCCCAGAGATGGAAGGGAGCATGATGCTATCAAACAAAAGGAGGCTGGGATGGCTGAAGTTAGTGTCCAAGGAAAAGGAGCTGGCTCTTGCCAAGCCAAGGGCTCACTGAGACAGACTTGAGTTTCACCCAGGAGGAAAGAGACATCAACTAAATGTATTAAGCAACATATCTGACAAATGAGGCTGTGCAATTTCTTCAGATTGTCCTATAAGGATGATCCCTCTCTTACCACCAATAAGAAGAGTTTTGCCTGACCTCAAAATCTTTTTTGTTGTTTTTTAAAATTTTATTTTAAAGATAAAAGAATCAAGACATATTAACAGACACACAGGCATAAATAAAGCTACATAAAAACAATAAAAGCAATACAGAATTTCAGACAAGGTGACAGGAAATTAATAATGGTTGCTGGGACGTCTTCAGGAAGCCCAGTGAGTCACTGCTGCACCTCCCTGACCAGCATGCAAGGCAGGCAGAGCCTCAGGCACCCTTTGGGACTATGGTGGCTACTCACCACACCCATAGTGTGCCTGCAGGGGCTAGGCTGAATCCCAGACATCTTCAGAAAGTCTGGTGAGTCACTGCTGTGCTTACCTGACCAAGATGGAAGGCCGGCAGAGCTCGAGGCACACTCTGGGGTACTG
>NW_004955493.1:3983793-3986348 GCF_000276665.1 Chinchilla lanigera | reverse complement strand
GAACCCCAGTGAGCCACTCTGGTGCCTCCCCCACTAGGGTGTGAGGCACATGGAGCTCTGGACAACTTCTGGGGCTTTGGTGGTCACTGCCAGAACAACTCACACCTCTCTGGGAGCTCAGCTGAAACCTGGACAGACTCAGCAGCCTCAGGGATTCTACCCTCACTCTCCCCTCCCAGTGTGGGAAGCAGGCTCTGTGATGGGCAATATCTGAAGCTTCAGTAGCCATGATCTGCATGCTCCTTACTCTTGTGGAAGCTGGGCCGAATACCAGACAGTTTCAGGAACTCCAGCGAGCCTCCCTCACCCTTTCTGCACATGTCTCAGAGCCAATTGAATGGAAGAAAGTTCAGGAGCATCTGGAACCCCACCTTGCCACCACTCACTAGCACAGGAGCTGCGCTGAGCACTGTGGATCTTCAGACAGTCACCCTGTCACTCACATACAATCAGGAGAGTGAGGCTGCACTCCAGGGAACTAGATCTTCAAAAAGGATAAAATGAAGGAGCAAAATGCAACCCCAGACCTCCACACCACCCAAAACAAATTCAGGATGCATCAACACAGAAGAACCTGGAAGTCATACACCTGAAATTTCTGAAATGATAGCAACTGAAGTAAAGAAACAACTCCATTAGGCCATAGAAGACATCAGATCAGAAATAATGTCTCAGGTGAAAAAAGAAATGACAACAATAATGAAAGAAATGTTCAGCATATCCAAAGATGACATAGACAGGAAAATAGAAGAGCATAGACAACTCAATGAAACCTTCAGGGAACAATATAGAAAAGAACTAGAAGGTATGAAACAGAGGCAAATAGATATCCAGGAACTTAAAAATCCCATTGAAAGTTGGCAAAACCGCCTGAATGAAGCTGAAGATAGACTTTCAAACCCTGAAGACAGCATTGCCACTGATGAATGTGAAAGGAGGGATCTCTTAAAAACAACAAGGAACCAGGAAATAACAATTCAACAACTGCAAGATGAAGCAAAGAAAAGCAATGTCAGATTAATAGGTATTAATGAAACAGCAGGTGTCAACACAAGTGACATGAAAAGACTATTTGCAGAAATAATAGCAGAAAATTTCCCAGGCATGGAAAAAGAATTGGACATTCAGATAAGTGAAGCATATAGAACTCCAGTTAGCCATAACCAAAATAAATCTACACCCAGACATATAGTGATCAAGATTCCAGAAGCTCAACAAAAGATCAGATTGTTAAAAGCTGTTAGAGAAAAGAAACAGATTACCTATAAAGGAAAGCCTATCAGAATCATGGCAGACTTTTCAACACAAGCCATCAAGGCAAGAAGAGCTTGGAGGGAGTTATTTCAGGTACTGAAAGAAAACAACTTCCAACCCAGATTGATGTACTCTGCAAAACTATCCTTCAAATTTAATGGAGGAATAAAATATTTGCATGATAAAGAACAACTGAAAAAATCCATTAGCACTAAACCAATCCTATAAAGAGTACTAAAAGATATTCCAGAAAGAGTTAAAACAGACCACAACTTCAAGAACAACAACAGAAAGGAACCAAAAAGTAGAGCAAGCAATTAAACAGAGAGAAAAAGCATTATCCAACAGCAGGAAAATATCATGACAAAGATAAGCCAGTACATATCAGTTATAACCATCAATGTAAATGGTCTCAATGCACCAACCAAAAGCGGCTGACTAGCAGAGTGGGTCAGCAAATAAAATCCAACTATATGCTGTATACAAGAAACACATTTAATGCAAAAGGAAATTCATAGACTGAAAATTAAAGGATGGAAAACGATACTGCATGCAACAGGAACCCAGAAAAAAGTGGATGTAGCTGTCTATTTGCAGACAATGTGAACTTCAAACCAAGAACAGTCAAAAGAGTTAAAGGATGTGAGGGTGATCCGGCTTCGAGATCTGTCACCCCATTGATCACCAGGGTTGATTCAGCTGATCTGGCTGGCTAGGCAGGTGTCCTCTTCCTCCCTCAATGCTCCATGTGTGTCCCTCCCAAAGCTGTGTGCTTGGCAAAGAGGATGACCACCCCTGATAGAAGAGGACCATTCCTCGGTTAAGGGTATAGGAGTAGCTGCACTCCCCTGCTAGAACCTCCAAACAAGCTCTTGAGATAAAGAAGGTCACTATACACTTGTGGGGGGAAAACTTCAAGAGGAAGAGATAACAATCATAAACATCTATGCACCAAATATAGGTGCACCCACTTATATAAGACAAATTTTAACAGACATGAATCACGAAATACAGAGCAACACAATCATAATGGGGGACTTTAACACACCATTGTTACAAAGAGATAGACCAACTAGACAAAAAATTGGGAAAGAAATAACAGAACTTAACCAAACTTGTGAACATATAGACTTAGCGGAGCCTTTACAGAAACTTAGTAGAAACTTTACAGAGTGTTCCACCCACAAGCATCAGAATATGCATTCTTCTCAGCTGCACATGGGGCGTTCTCTAAAATACACCATATACTAGCACATAGAACATGTTTAAGTAAAATGGAAAGGAATTGAAATTATCCCATG
>NW_004955493.1:3961006-3980251 GCF_000276665.1 Chinchilla lanigera | reverse complement strand
AATTTGCAGTGGAATTACAATGGTGAATTCTTACCATCTTGTCTAGTGAAATTCTGTATTATCTCTACTGTTGTACTGAAGAATTATTTTCTTATTCTCTTTAATGGTTTGAAAATCTTCCATTCTTACATCTGGTAATCTGAGCAACATAGTTGAGGATAGCTATATGTAATATAACAACCACTGTTAATTCATATTACTTTGTCATGAAACCCTGTAACATTTTAAATGTTCTTTCTTTCATTTGTTTATGTTTGTGATACTGGTATGCTCCTACTGTTCTATTTTTTGTTTGTTTGTTTCTCACTACTCTCTTTAAAATAAAAAAACAATAGTTGTTGGATTACATATTGTTATCTTCAAATCGATTACTCAAAAAAACAAAATAGATATGTGTTATGGTTGATATATTGTTTCAGCTTGGGGAGTCTAGAGGTTTGGCTAAGTGACTCAGCAGTTCTACATCCTGGGGTGCAAAGGACATGCCCTTCCCCCTCTAGGATGTTGTTCACTGTGTCAGTGTTAGAAGTTTAGAAGGTTAACCATGTGAGAGCCGCCCCCTGGGTGGGGATAGCCTTCTTGCAATATAAGGGAGGGAAAGAGGCTTGCTTGCACTGTCATTCCCCTTTGCTCTTGTTGCTTTGCTATCTTCTGCCTTGAAGCCAACCAAGTATGGACTGAAACCTCCACAAACTGTAAGCTAAATAAACCTTTCCTTCCTTCATTTTGGGCGTTGGTTATTTTTTCAGCAATGAGAGAAAAGTAACCAAGACAGTATGTAAGACTGATCAAACAACTAAACATTAACTGTTCATTTCACTAAAGCAATAGACATTAGCAGTACAATTATCTTAGCTATCGTGTGTGTGTGTGTATCATATTTATTTTTCTTTCTTTTCTCTTTTTCTTCATCCCGCTCATTCTTTCCTTTTGAGTAGTTTCTTTTTCACAGTGTCTATTTTACCTTTTAGATTTTATTAACTCTTTCAGGTTCTTACACTAGGGAGACAATATGATGTTTATACATGTGAGTCTGATTTATTTCACTTATGAGTAAAATCTTCAGATGCATCCATTTACCTATAAAAGCCTCAGGTTTATCTTTCTTTATAGCTGAGTAATACTCTATAATATAAAAAATACCACATCTCTTTTATCCATTCCACAGTGGGTGGACGTTTGGGTTGTTTCCATGATTTAGCTGTTACAAACTGCGCTGCCATAAACATGAGTGCACATATATTACTGTGGTATGATGTTTTCAGTTCTTCTGGAAAAATACCCAGGAGGGGAATAGCTGCATTGAAAGGGACCTGTAATCCTAGTTTACTGATGAATCTCCAGACTGATATCCACAGTGGTTTTCTGGCTAGGTACCCCTATGCCAGTGAAAGCTGATTTTTCTTAGCACTACCTCAAGCTAGCAACTAAATCTGGGTTTTTTAGCACCTGATGCCCAAATATTTAGAGGGCCCATGCTCCTTCTGATCCTCCTTCCTAAAACATAGAGCCAGGGTCACGTAACACAGCGGGGTACCCTGAATGCTTCGCTTGGCTATAGCAGAGTCACCAAAGCTGCTGCATGGAGAAGAGATTAGGGAAGGCACTAGAGCAAATATACACCAGGGTGCTTTCTGTGCACATTTGTATATTGCAATGGTTGGAGCAGATTCAGAACCTCCTCAGCATGCTCCCTATGTGTATTGCCATACTAGGATGGTCAACTTGAAACCAGTATCTTCTTAGTGTGCACTGCTTATATGTGTGTTTAACTGGAATTGTTGGACTGGCACTCTTTCTCTCTCTCTCTCTCTCTCTCTCTCTCTCTCTCCCCCCCCACATGCAGTCACACATACACACACGTAGACAGATATCTCTATCTATATATCACACTGCAGTTATATTTACATATGTGTATACACATCCCCATATATAATTCAACCTTACTAGTATTTCCACTAGTATTATTTCTCATTATTATATTACTAGTAATATTTCTCATTATTTCTCTATAAAAATATAGAGAAAACATTCATTAAATAAAGCCCAGAATCAGACCCAAGATCTTACATAAAGAGAGAGATTTGACTATTACAACAGCTTAGCAGGATCCAGGGTCTCCTTAGTAGGTGCTCTATATATGTACAAAATAGTTAAGTTCAATTCTACATTTCTTCCATGCTCTTTTATTGTGTATTCACTTAATAGAATAACCCTAAAATAATGGAATTAGATCCAGAATCTTCTTTAAGATGCACAGAAGTCTGATTCTCAGTGATGGATCTGAGAATCCTAGAGGATGGGCAGATTCTAGTGGTAAGAGGCATATGGAGATAAAACCTGCAGGAGTGGTGTTTATCTCTCATGCTGCCCACATGAAAGATCAGCCAAGAAACAGCAAACATCACAACATCTGCTTATCTGCCTACCTGCTGCTTCTTACAGCAACCTCTCCAAAGTGCAAGAGGCCTCCTTTCCATCCTTTCTGGAGGAGGCCTGGACAAAAGTCAATTCTCATTACTAAGCAGAGTAATTAACTTACTGTCTTAAAGAGGCCTTCTGTGGGAAATTGGATTAACTGCTGGAATTTTCCCAAACTGAAGTTCTCCCGGGGAGGTGTGGCTCCTTCAACCGCGCTGCTAACCTCATCTTCTGCGTTGTGCTGGCACTGACCAGATGACCACTGTCAGGCCCCAGTATTTCCGTTACAAAAATCAACCCTGCAGGATTGCTGAGGAGACCAAATGAGACAGAGAGACCATATTTTAAACATATTGCCGTGTGCTTAGAACAGCTCCTGGGGCATAACAAGAGCGCTATGTAAATGTTTGCTAAACAAAAAAGCAACATTTTTCTATTTTCCATTTTCAGGCCTAAAAAGCCCATTGTCTGTTGTCTAGACCCTCATTTGCCCCAAGAACACCTTCATCTTCAAAAGAACAGACTTACTATTGGGGTCCATTGCCCCAGAAAGAAGGTGTTGGCTATTGTGCAGACCGAATAAGATGATGGCTTTGGACTAAGACAGAAGCAAGGCAGGAAAAGTAACCTACAGCTCTGAGAAGGGGGTGTGGTGTAGCATTCTCCAACATCACCTGCCCACATGGCATGTGGCATCCTGGTACCATGAGGTCTTTATTCTTTAGCCAGCTGGCTGTAACCAGGCTTATTTTTATGCTCATTGACCTGAGAGGTGGGTAAGCCCCAAACAATCACCTCCCTATACACTGTCTGCTCTCGGCTGCTGGTTCATTCAACAGTTCTCTGATTCCTACTCTAATTTCTCACTGCACAGTGCCTCTGATACTTCAGTAGTTCACTTTAAATCCTGTTCCCACCTGTAAACAGGCTATACCATTTGTATCCAAGCACATGGCCTCGAGTTCCACTCTTGCAATCTACTTGTTTGCCTATGTTATCCTTCAAATCACCAGCAATGCCTAGAAGACCGGGAAGAAGTTGGGTGCTCACACTCTGAAATACTCATTATCTACTATTAAATTGTGCCAGCACAACGCAGCACAACTGGCTTCATGGACTCTGCAACCATCCTTGGTTTGAATCCCAGCTCTACTACTTTCTATCTAGGAGAACTTAGCACTTCACTGTAACTCATTTTACCCACTTGGATAAGCTGAAGATGATGATATTTCCCAGCTCAAAGAGATCAGGTGAATCAGTACCTGTAAAGCAGTTCAAATGTGACCTGAGATGCAGTAAGTGCTGTAATTGTTGACTGTTACTTTGTGCTCAATATCTCATTACTTTATGCTCAATATCTCATTAGTCTTCATAAACTGGAGGTGGTAAGTACTGTCTTTCTTTCACAAGTGCGGATATCTAGGTTTAATGAAATTAAAAACCAATCCCAAGGTCCACCTTATCCAACTGACTCAGCTGTGACTTTCTTTGTGAAACTAGATGGGAGCCTTTGAATACGGAGACTTTCTGCATTCAACTCCAGTTTGCTAGGGACACTGAACTTTCAAAATTGGCCATTAGACTCCTTCCTTTGCCAGATTCTGTGCCCTCTTCCGACCTACCCAACATTCCCAGTTGCTGTGGCCCATATCTGAAACGCCCCACAAAGCCTCATGTACTCATGGGTGGGGCTCTTGGGAGGTAAATGGATCATGTGTGCGTGTGTGATACTCACCACTGCATTAGTCCACTGATCAGTTATAGCTGGGTGTGATGTTGGTAAGTGAAACCTGGAGTGAATAGGTAGGTCACTGGCAACATGGCCTGGGAGTATACATTCTTCCTAATCCCTTGATCCCTCGCGGCTTCCTGTCTGCGGTTCTATAAACTGTTTCTCCTCTACCATACCCCTCTGCCATGCTGTCCTGCCGTGGAACCAGCCAACTGCAGACTGACACTTCTTCAAACTGTGAGCCAAAATAAACTTTTCTTCCTTTAAATTGTGGGTGTTGGGTATTTTGTCCTAGAAATGAGAAAGAAACCAAGAAACAGATGGATCTGTATTAACATTGAGTCACATCAACGTTAAACCCATAAGCAGCTGAGCAGAACTCACTGACACCTAAATCAAGGTAGGTTACATATTCTAGACCCTGGCATTCAGCAGGTAGCAGAGAAGATAAAGCCACTGCCCTCTTGGTCCTTAGCCTCTATTTGGAGAGACAGATAGGTAAGTGCTGTAAAGAAAGATAAAGCAGGATGAATAGTGCAGCATAATAATCTTCAACTTCCCTTAAGCCCTTGTTCTCTCTTAATGCAACCATTTGCTGTGAACTACCATCTGACATCTATGGTCTTTCTAAGTGGCCAAGAAATTTCAGAGCACATAGGAGAGCAACACGTAAAAGATCAACTCCGCGGAGCAGATGGCTTAGTTATTTCATGCCAATTAAATCAACGATTCAGCTGTCTGATCTACTGCTCACTGATCATTCTGCAAAGAGTCTCTTGAGCTGGTGCAAATACCTGATTTAATCCAAAGAACGCTAATAGAGACAGACATGAGGGTCACATAGACAATTGAGCAATATTGAGAGAGAGAGAGAGAGAGAGAGAGCTCACGTTGTATCATGGGGAGGCAGAGGAGCAAGGGGAAACGGGGGGGGGGGATGATGAGCGATAGGAGCTAAAAAAAGAAAAAGCCTGCTGTAATGAGGACAGTGTTCTGGGGAAGCGTGTGACAATGCTGGCTCTTCAGTCCACTAAGGCTCAGGCTGGAATGGTGTGGGACTTCATGCCAGACTCTGCCAAGCACTGCATAACAGCAGGAGGAGATTCAAAGATGCATAAGATGCTCACCCTGCCTTGAAGGAGCTCATAGTCTAGAGCTAGAAGGAGACATTGAAACAAAAAGCTGAAACATAAAGTCCAGTGCCAACAGCACAGCACTGCAATGCAGAGTGGCCCTCAGCTCCATGCTTATGTTTTTTCAACTCTTGATAAGGGACTCGATGGTAACGAATTTGCTTTATCCTGAAACGGACAAGGCTGTGACAGCACACTTGTGGTATAATTTAACAGTACATACCAAGACACTTTGAAATAACTGATACAGGATCATAATGTGATTGTCTTGTAGGAGCTCTAGGGACAGAAGAGTGCGTATTTAAGTGGGGTCAACCCAGAAGTGAAGGGATTCTCCCGCCCTCAGTCATTTGGGGAAGAAACGAGTCTGGGGTAGGACATGCAGATTGGAGAGATAGGTATAAACTGAGGTGATATGGAGAATTTATTATCTCCTTTCTAAACTTATTAACAAACAGTGAGTGAAAGTAATACCTGTGACTCTTTAGTAGTGGGTGCAAGCTTCCCACAGCACCAGGAAACAACTGAGGGGTTGAGTCAGAGTTTCCAGGGAGACATTTGCACAGATACAGGGGACCTACGTCTTTCTTTCTCTGTCTGTCTCTCTGTCTCGCTGTGTGTGTGTGTGTGTGTGTGTGTGTGTGTGTGTGTGTGTCCTGGAGATTTAACTCAGAGTCTTTGCATTGAGGTACATCTCCAGCACTTTTTCAAAATGTTTGAGACCAGACCTTGTTAAGTTGCCCAGGCTGAGCTCAAATGTTTGATCCTCCTGCCTCAGCCTGCTGTAGTTTTGGGGATTAGAGCTACATACCACCACATCTGGCTCCAAGTCGTTCTTAGTCATATGCGTAGTAATTCCTTTATGTTAATTCTGAAGCTTCAGGAAACTCATCCTTAAAAATTATAACCTGTCAAAATGTGGCTCTGGTATGAGAATAGCCAAATAGATTAATACAGTGCAATAGAGAGTCCAGATAGATGTGTGCATTTAATATACTAAACAAATAGTATTTCAAGATGATGGAGAAGGAATGAGTTATTCAGCAAACACTATTTGCCCTTAGGGGAAAAAGTAGATATCTACTTTTTACCATACTCAAAGATACAGTCTAGATATATCAAAAAGCTAAATGTTCTAACAGTAGAGCTCAGTAGCACAGCACCTTCCTGGCAAGCGCAAGGTTCTGAGTTCAATTCCCATTACTAAAAAAAAAAAGTAAGGTAAAGCTAAATGTGCAAATTTTTAAGTGTTAGAAAAATATAAGGTCTTTTGTAATAATTTCAATGTGCACTCTTCCTAAGTAAGACAAAAACTCAGATAACCTAATGAAAAACACTGATAAACATGACCATAAAATTTAATGACATCCTAGATGTTAAAAAATGCCCTTAAAAGGGTTAAAAGTTAAGTGATAGGCTGGAAGAAAGTATTTTAAATGTATATAATAGCCAAAAGATTGATGCCCAAATTTATCAAGATTTCTCAAAAATCAATAAGATGAAAACACTAAAACCTAATAGAAAACTGGACAAACAATACAAACAGACACAAAAAGAAGAAATGCAAATGAAAAAGATGTTTAATTTTATTAGTAACCAGGACCATATAAAAATAAAACAACTGACATTTCACGGAGACTTTTTGTTTTGTTTTGTTGTTGTTTTTCCGGTACCAGGAACCGAACTCATGACCTTGTGCTTGCCAGGCAGGCACTGTGCCACTGAGCTAAATCCCCAGGCCCTTTTCACGGAGATTTTGTAGTGCAACAACAAGGTTAAGGCAGTGTTAAGTACATATTGATAAACATTGTTGGTAGAATATCAAGATGGTGATGCTCTTCTAGAAGACAATTGAATAGTGTCTTAAATTTTTTTAAAGAAATTCACCTAATCCTTTACCAAGCAATGTGGGTAGATAGTGTAGAGAAATATGTGAGCACAAAGCAGTACGTAAATGTTGTGAAGTGGATGTCTGTGTTCCCTCAGAATTCATATGTTGAAATCTAATCCCCACTAGCATGGCATTTGAGCATGGGGCATGGGAAAGGTAATTAGCTTACTAGAGTAGAGCCTTCATGAATAGCTCTAGTGCCATTATGCAAAAAGGTAGAGGCCGAGCATGGTGGCACACACCTGTAATCCCAGCACTCGGTAGGCTGAGGCAGGAGGATCTTTGCAAGTTCGAGGCCAATCTGAACTACAAAGTGAGTTCAATACCACCCTGAACTGCATAGCAAGACCCTGTCTCAAAAAAGAAAAAAAAAAAAAATCAATAACAAAAGGCAGACAGCCAGCTTGTCCTCTTTGTGCTGTGTGAAGATACAAGGAGGAGTAGGCTGTCCACAACCAGGACAGGCTTTCACCCATCCCAGCCACAGCAACACACTAACTGCAGACTTCTAACCCCGAGAATTGTGTGAAATAAGTGTTTCTTGTTTGAGCAATCTACCACAATTCGTTATAGAAGCCTAGGGCAATACAGTGTAACTGGAGATAAACAATATACCCAGTGAAAACAGAGTGGTTGAAAATGGTGCAGCATCCAGACAGTAGAATGGCATGCCTTTATTAATAAATGTACATGTTTATATAGGAATATCTTCAACATATACTGTTAAATGTAAAAGTTGCATTGAGTATGGTGTTATCTGTGTTAAAAGAAAAAGTCAAATATTCACTGTATGATATATAAACATGGATGTAGATATAGTTGTAGATGTACCTGTATCTATAGCTACAGACATAGATTTATAGATACTTGTTATAAGGGAGAAGATACACATCAAACTAATACCCAGGGCTACCTCTGGGACGGGAATGTGGTAATGGGGTAGAGGGACATAAAGGGGATTATTCACTTTACTCTGCATGTACCTGAAATAAATACACACATATGAATATAAACAATTACAATAAGAATGCATTTATTTTATTGTAATTATTAGTGCATATTAATTGTATAAATTAATGGGCTTCGTAGTGATATTTCCTTATATTCTGAAACAAGAAAAAAAAAGAGTGGAAGAAAGAAAGGAGGAAATGTGGGAGGAAGGAGGAAAAATAAGGAAAAGAATTAGATGTGAAGGGGCTTACATGAAAATAAAAGATTTTAACCTTAAATTAGGAAGAAATCATTAGAGATGTCTAAACAACTTGGAGACATTCTGAGTCCTGTACGTCATAACTGGTATCAAATGATTGTCAGAGTGCCTGGAGGCAGATCAGTTAGAAACCTGTTGGACCCATTCTTAAAATGCCCTGATAGAGCAGTGATCTAAGAAAGCCTCCTTGAAGGTGAGAACTCAGGTGGAACTAATGCAGCAGAGAAGAAGGGAAGCTGAAGGTCAGTCAAGGCCATGGGTTAGAGCAGCTGAGATCACCAGTTAGCTGCACCTGGGATCACCTGAGGAGCCTCAAAACAATTAGTGACAATGGAACCTAGACCTACCAGATGGTAGAGGTAGGCTTAAACCCAGGTCAGTCTCTCTCTCTCTCTCTCTCTCTCTCTCTCTCTCTCTCTCTCTCTCTCACACACACACACACACACACACACACACACACACACGCACACACACACCTGTTCTTTTAATTGTTATGCAGTGACTTTGCTACCATTTCACTCCCCATTTCCCTGTAGCCTCACATGTGACTTAATAAAGTCTTTATGATCACACAGCTACTAAGTGGCAGATGGGGCTTACCCCAGTGTCCTCTAATTTTAAATTTGTTGTGCTTTCAACACACCTTTGAAGGCGATAAGCGTGTTTCTCAAAAAGACCCTGTGAGGTCTTTAATTTTACTCCCATTTCCCTCTACAGAAACTTAGGCTGCAGTTAAAACACTGTTCAGTTTTCGAGCGCAGGAGTTAGGTTCACAAGTAAGTCATTCAAAGTTAAAGGCCATAATTTTCCAGCCGTGGCCATTGAGATAGTCCTTGATATCTACAGCTATCACAGCAACATCTGTGGTAAGAGTGTCGTGTGTAGGATGACGGTCTGTGAGAAACTGTGATAGGTCTTCTTCCAAGTGCCACCCAAACCAAGTCTTCTGAGAAGCGTGCCTGAGAAAGCATAGACCCCACATGTTGGGGACCACTACCAAGTGGTTCTGAGCAAGATTTAATATTAACCAATTGGCTTTCCTTGTTTACTTGTGAGTTGTCTGAAGGCCACAGCTGAGGATGTCTGGCTCCAACCCCAACTAACTTAAAGGAGACTGTAGCTACAGGCGTCTCACTCCTGCTGTGAAGGCCTTCCTGGAGATAACATAGTTCTCCTAAATTAACATACCGTATTACTTGGAGAAGTCCTTAAAGGGATTCCGAAGTCCTGCCCAGATTCCTACGTTTTCTTCAGTATTTCCCCTCCCTTGTTTATAAACCAAATAAATACGGGCCGCCCAGACCAGTCTTGGGCTAACTCAGAGAATACTGAAACTGTAAGGGAGTTATTCCCTCCCGGTGCCCTGAAATCATTACATTGTACCATTTATTTAAGCCTTTGAGGCCCACTCACTTGGGAGATTGCAGGCCCAATCAGCCTGCAATAACTTAGGGCTATTCAACCCGGTTTTCGATACCCACAGTCCTGATTTGTCCCATGCCTCTGCCCAATAAGCCACAGCTCACTGGGCCATCCTGCATAGGAACACCTGGATCCTCTGTCCTAGGAATTGGGAACTGGGTACAGAGGCTCTAGGTAGTCTCCATGGGCTCCCTATAAGAGGATCATGTCTTCTCAGGACTCACGACGCTGTGTTGGGTCAGGCCCTGGTGAGTGTGTACAGCAGTAATAAGAAGCTGGTCTATGAAGGGAAGAATAATTTGGACTCACCAAGAAGAGCAGAAAGGCTGACATGAGACACCATGTGTCCCCAGGCAGAGCAAAAGCAAGCAGAGCTGCCGTGCTTCCACAGTACTCACTAGCACCCCATCAGGCTCCAGGGTGTATCTGTCCCTTGGGCTCTGTGAGGCATCCTGTTTACTTATGTGCCTGACCTGTCATTTGGGAATTTTATGCACACATATTCCTCCTTCCCTTCCTTGAGGGACGCGTCAGAGTAGAAACCGAAGTGATCCACCAAACACTGCTTCCTGTCCTGTATTTCTTTTCAAAGAACGTTCATTTTCAGTGTCCAAGTGTTAACAGAAAATAGCACGTGTTTCCTCTCAGATACTTCCCTAGACTTGGAGAAAAGAAGAGAGAGAGAGGGTAAGATTGCATGAAGTTTACCATTTATGATCCACAAAGAGAAAACCTCTTCTCTGCCTCCAGCAACACCAGCAAGAGAGCACCTAGACCCTCGAGAGGAGGTGGCTCTATGTCGTGAAAAGGCGGTGTGAACAAGTGTGAACAGGTGTGAACTGAAGCAATATCACAGGGACAAAGGAAATAAGAAGTAGCAATGACCGCATGCAAAGGGCCGTGTGTGCAGATAGGATGCACTGCCAGCAGCAACCTACAAAGACCAGAAATTGAAAACCTGACCTATCCCATGGCTACCTTCATGCCTCGGAGCACCACACCTTGACCACCGCAAGGGGTGCCCCAAAGGATGCATTGGAGTCCATTCGGATGCCGTTGGGAGACCAGGAACTTGGGCAAAGAGGCTAACTGCTTCAAAAAACAAAGATATATTTCACATCTCCAAGCTTTAGGGCTGAGATTTGTACCCACTCCATTTAAAAGAATCATCCCTGTCTCTGACAAACTATCCTTGACCAAGGTAGCCCGTGTGGAAAGTAAATTAGCCATAGCCCAGCACACTTTTATCAATATTCTTTTACTGTCTTGGTGGCTGGTTCATTTGCGGTTTATAGCAAAGTTCTAAAACTGCAGTTTCCTGGCCACTACAGGTTAGTTAACTTCAGGGTGTTTTATGTTCCCAAAGTCAAGTCTACACCTGATCAATTTTTTCCCAAGAATGCATTGAAAAAAAAAAAAAAAGAATGCATTGAATACTGCGCAGGCCTTGCTGTGCAACTGATAGTTATACCATCTGAATCTCAACTCCGTTAATTCTCAGTGTTGTCCTTGACTATTCAAGGCCGTGTCTGGATTCTGTCCAGCTGAGCACTTGATGGGATTGTGTGTGATCTGACTCAGCCTGTGTCTCAGCTATGTGGATTCTAATTCAACTCTCTGGTTTAGGGATGTAAAAGAGCCAATTTTGTGGCTTAGTGTACTGGTGGAGACCTATAATCCCAGCACTCAGGAGGCTGAGGCAGGAGCATGGCTGTGAGTTTGAGGTCTGTCTGAGCTACATAGTGAGTTCAAGCCCAGCCTGAGCTACATAGCAAGAACCCTATCTCAAAAAAAGGAATCAATTTTGTGACCATATCCCTGCGATCCAACTGACTTTGAACTCTATCTCCATATCCTTTCACAGTGAGACTCTCCCATTTTCCGTTGTACCAGTATATCCCAAACAATATCCCTGTGCCAGTGCCCTTTAAGTATTCAGAACATAGGATTCCTTTGATACCCAGGAGAATCAGCCACACAGCAAGGCTGTCTTATCTCGATGCCTGCCCTACTTTTACGATCTAGCTACTTAGAAGTTTCAAGCACAGATTCAGTTAAATGTGCTATGGTCTGAGACTTTGCTCCTTTAACTCTTTTAGTCTGTTCTTGGTATTAATACAATTGTAAATGCAGAGCCCTGGTTGAAAGGAAAGAGAACATCTCTGTTCTGTGCTCAATTTGATTTTTCTCAAGCCCTAGTGAAGGTGACAGTCAGGAAGTAAGGTTCCCTCGCAGCTAACTCCTGAAATTCCTCCTACAGCAAAAGCTTCTTCTGGATGCAGAGCTAACACATCAACACCATCAGGTCTCAGTTTTGCTGCTTGGAAACTCTCAGAAGTGTGTAGTGATGGACCTCCAAAGGGTCCCTCCAAGCACCAGTCTCCCTGCACAAGCTAACCCAAATGTATTAAGTAACATATGCGACCGAATAGACTGGCCTGAATTACTGCAAGCAAATCATCTGAGGCTACTGGACACCCCGTCATCTACCCGTGTCCCACTTAGGAACTTGATTTTGTGTTTGGAGATAGTCAGGGCATGAGCTGGCATACCAAAGGCAGAGCGGGGTGCAGCGTGCTGCAGCTCAGCCGCTCACTACCGTGCATCATTCATTAGAAGGGCCGGTGCGTCGGAAGATGAGAAACACGGAAGCTGATTAGAAGGAAAATTTATCACCCTGCCTGGAAGAGCAAACAAAACAGAGGAGCTGTCCATCACAGCAGGGTCTGGCACCACCTTGGTGGCCAACATCTGCTCCACGGGCTGAATGCTTGCCTCAGAAAAGGAAGAACGAACAGAAGGCTTCCAGAAAAGCTCTGCGTCCTGCTGGGTCTGGGGCTGACGGGCCACTTTCCAAATGGACCTGGAGTGTCTAAGGCCCTGTAGGTTCTCGAAGAACAAGGTAGTCTGTGGAAAAAGGGGGGTATTAGGTATTAAATACTGTCCCCTCACTGTCCCTGTGCCTGCCCCAGCCACCCCATCACCAAGGAAGGGTCACACTTCCCTGCTCTGTGGAAGGCAGGTGTCATGTGTCTTACAATGGCCAAGCAGGTGGAAGCAGAAATGTCATTGTCTTACTTTTGTCAGCACTTCGGCACGATATTTGACACTCACAGTCAAAGAAAGAGAGGTTTATTTTGGTTCATACTTCTATTCCATAGTTGGTTGGCTCTGCGGCAGAACAGACTGGCACGGGGGCTTGGTGGAGGAATAGCTGTTCACCTCGTAGCATCCCTGAAGTAGAGGGCAAAGGGCGGAGCCAGCCAGGCAGGGACATAAACCATATCAAGTCCAATCAACTCCCAAAGTCCCCCGTACAGTCATAGGAAGTTTATGGGTATTATATCTACATATAAATCATCACAGTCGCTTCCAAATAGAATCTTTAAGAGACAGTGTGTGCTTCCTTTGCTTCTTTTCCCTGTGCCATGGGTGCTATGGTGAGCCCAATCATATGGAAATTCTATGAACCTAACTCCAGGATAAGACAGAGTGTTCTGGAACAGCAGCCGAGTAACGAAGGACACATAATGCGAGCAAGAAATCAACACTTGTGGTTATAAGTTACTGAGCTTTGGGGATCATTCATCACTGCTGCTTCATCTACACCATCCTGACTCAAAGTGTAGCCATCAGTCTCTCACACGTACACATCCATTTGATGTTGTGTTCAATTATAAATGGTACCAAAGTGACGTCACCTTGTTATGTAAGTTTTGGTGAAATGTTTCTTCTAGTTTTTGTAGACAACTCTTTCTACCCAGACACCAGTACTTAGCTCACAGGGCTAACGAGGGATAAAACCTTGTGCTAGCCTCTGTGCCAGATCCCTAAGCAACCCTTCACTACAAACACTAAATATAGAGTCAAAGTTAACATACTGTTTATTTTTCCAGTCGTTGTCTTTCTTCTTGGGAATCTTCTCAGTCTTTTATAAATTGTTTTCTGAAGTCTGTTCTAATTAGGTTACCACCATCTAAGATATATGGGGCTATCCATTAAAAGTACTATTCAAAATTGCTGAAGACCATCATGGAGGCATAGTGTACTGCTATAGGGCTATGCGCATAAGGTGATCCCACTGCATAAACTTTATGTTACATATTTACTAAGACTTTCCTCACATAGTTTGTTATGGTTTACATGTAATTTACGTTTTCTTCCTCAAAGGGTTCATGTGTCAGGAGCTTGGCCCCCAGGATGGTGTTGTTCAGAGTGGTGTGAACCCTTAGGAGATGGTGCCACATGGGAAGACCTTGGGTCACTCAGCCTGCTGCCCTCACAAGGGGCGAAGGAAATTCTCACTCATATGAGTTGATGTATAAGCCTGAGCCTTTCCCCCAGGTTTCCCATTGCCTTTTGCTTCTCAGTGTGATTTCTTTCTTTTTTTGTTGTTGTTTGTTTTCTGGTACCAGGAATCGAACTCACAACCTCACGCTTGCCAGGCAGGTGCTGTGCCGCTGAGCTAAATCCCCAGCCCCCGTGATTTCTTTCTTACCCACACACAACTACCATTGTGACACCATCACTCTGAGGTCCTTGCCTCAGAGGACCTGAATCTTCAGGACTGTGAGCTACATAATAAACCTCTTTTCCTTATGAAGTAGCCTGTCTCAGATACTTCACTATAGTGATGAAAAGCTCACTAATAAAGAGCTTCATGTTTTTACTTAGTCATTTAATGTAGATGGAATTAATTTTGGTACAAAGCATTAAATCAGAATTCAAATTTTTGCAAATAATTAACCTTAGATGTATTTATTAAAGAGTCTATCACCTTTTTATTTGTTTAAAATGTCAACATTCTTGGTAATAAATGCTTACTTGTACTGTACTTAAATATATTTCCATGCTTGCTATTCTATCGTAAAGATCTGTTGGTTTCGGGGCTGGGGATTTAGCTCAGCGGCAAAGCGCCTGCCTGGCAAGCGCAAGGTCATGAGTTTGGTTCCCAGTACCGGAGAAAAACCAATAAATAAATAAATAAAAGATCTGTTGGTTTCTACATGTACCGTAGAATTTTAGCAATGTGTGCCTTTATATGTTTAAATACCTAGAGCATATCACATTACATTTCTTTTTCAAAATATTACTGGTTATAATTTTCTATTTTTTCTCAGATGAGCTATAAAATTTTTTTTACATTCTTAGCTACTCAAAACCTATTCTTAGCTACTCAAAATACTTATTGGCATTTCTTTAAACTTACAAATTAATTTTGGGAAATTAGAAAGAAGTCTTTATGAAATTTCAATTTTCTAAGGACTTGATACGTCTTTATTTAAGTTTATTTTGAAGACTTTTTCACACCTTCCAGTCAAGCTTATTCTGGTTTTGTTGACAAAAATTCTACTGTTATTTGCTGAGTTTTAGGAATAAATGTTGTTTTACTTTGAAATCATTATATAAATGGCACTTAAAAAGTATAGTCAGTTTGCACATTATTTTTTCAAGCGTATGTTTAAATTGTTAACTTTTTGTATTTCTTTTGTGTTGGGCCATATTAATTGAATATCCACATTACTCCTCAAAGTTTTAAAATTGGTTTTCAGGGGTTTTACAGGTAGATTTCTCTCATCACTTAAAAATAATAACGTTATCTCCGCTTTTGTTATATGATATACTGAAAATCTGTCTTTCCTCTTCTATTATATTGGCAAGAAGTTCTAGAATAATGTGCATCAAGCTTTTGCTACATTCTAATTATTGTGTTTTAAGTATCTCATCAAAAATTTTAAAATGCTTTGTAAAAGTACATTCTATTTTCAAATATAACTATGGAGCCAGAGAATTGTAGATTAATAATAACATTTCTTTGGCCCTGCAAGAATTTAAAGAAAAATTCTTTGAGTGTATTTTTGTTATTTAAGCAGAATAAACAAACAAGAAAACAAACAAAAACAGACCTAAACACTTCCTTAATCTTTTTACAGTTTACCAACTTAGCTACTTCCTGGACTCCTCTATCATCTATAACCTTGAAACTGAAGGGTTGATTGATTGGTAACAACCAAAGATAAAATAATGTGGCATATAAAGTACATCCAATCTCTAAAACAAAACAAAGTGTGTCTCTGGTCAGCACAATAGCTTTTCCCCTGTTCATAGAAAATTGAAGTTTTGTTACAATTCTTTTAGGACACATGGTACAAAAGGTGTTCCCCAATTAATCACTCACTTGTATCTAATTCTTGTTTTTGAAAATGCATTCAGCTATGAAAATACCTGTAGTAGAGATAACTGTTCCCATCCATGTCTTGTCTCTGCCTACTATGGGACAACCTCAACTCTTTCACCTTGCACCATGAAGGGCCATTTTGATAATAATCTATTTCAACATCATGAGTAGCTAACAGCTTCAAGCTTAAGCTTTCCTATCTGCTCTTTAAAAGCTACAAAGATATGGAAGATGAAGACAGTAAAAAATAAAGCTGACAAAATGTATAATACCTGAATCTGTGCAGCGTTCAGCTCAATTAAAGGATGAATGGACCTGAATTAACAACAACAAAAAAAAATAAGACTTGCTCAGATTTTCCTTTACATTGGTTCATGAAGGTACATCACCTGACAAGGGAAAAATAGCTTTTTTGAATTCAGTTGTTTCTCTCCCTCACAGACATGTGTTGAGGGTAGAGTGTAGTGCGTCAATCAGACAATTGCTCAACTCTTCCTGAAGCCCTGCACGACACATTTCCACATTCGGAGAGAAGGCACATCGGAGGGCACAGCTGAAGTGGATTGACTCCTGCAGACACTGCCCCTGTGACATCAGTGGTGCAGACAACAGAAGCCTGATAGCAGCATTTGACAGCAACTGCTGTTTTAGGTAGAATTTCAGGTCACACATCTGTGGGATTTGGCAATGGGAATAACAGGAAGAGGCTGCTTCAGAGGACTGGGGTTCGTGAGAATGGAATTGGCTAGAAACACGATTTGAAATCGTAGGTCACATACTCACAAGATTCCAGCTGGTGATGGACTGCACATATGACAGAGGTCCCATAAGATTATAAGGAAACTTGAAAAACCAGTGCCATTGTAACCATCACAACGTCGTAGAGCGACTCATTGGGTGTGTGTTTGTGGTGAAGCTGCAAACCTACCCTCCTGCTTGTCCTATAAAAATATACACATATATTTATGTACACTGCATATTTGATAATCGTTACATATAATCACATGCATGGTTTACATATTTGCTGTGCTACACTTTTATCTTTATGTTAGAGTGCAGTTCTTTTACTTATTAAAAAACAAATTAGCCACAGAAATAGCACTGTACTTTTTATGTTTACTGTGTCTCTCAATTTCATCATTTTCTCTTGTCTTTGGTTGTTTTATTTTGTTCATCATGACCTTAGGATCAATAGGCTGTAAACACACACACACACACACACACACACACACACACACACACACACGCACACACACACAACCATATAACCTAGAGATACAGTAGGTTTCACACAAATGGCACACTTTTTATGTTCAAAAATATTACTTCTTTATTTTAACAATTGAAAATATACATCCTTACAATCTGTGATGTTTCCTTTCTAAATTTAATGAAGTGTATTTGGTGTAGTTTAGGTTTATACAGTGGTCACATTCATCATAGGGAATTTGTACCTGTACATGATATACTTCCTTTGTCTTTTTCCCCTCCCATTCCTCCTCCCTTTAACCCCTCTTCCCCTCCCTATCTACAAATCTTTGTTTCCATTTTATCCTTCTTTTCTCATTTTTCCTTTTCTCTTCCTTCCTGTCTGCCTCACCCTCCCTAGTTCTCCTTTTCTTTTGAAAAATTTCTTCCTATTTCACCATATTTATTGCACAATTTGGTTTTTACTTCCACTTTAAACTTCTCACACCAGTCAGACAATGCAATATTTACACATGTGAGGTCAATTTATTTTACTTCAGAGCATAGCCACAAGGTGCACCCATTCACCTAGAAATGTCTCGTTTATCCTTCTTTATGGATGAGTAGTACTCCATTATATTAGTTACATATCTTTTTATCCATTCATCAGTTGATGGGCATTTGGGTTGTTTCCAAGATTTAGCTATTACAAACTGTACTGCTATAAACATGAATATGCATATAATGCTGTGGTATGATGCTTTTAATTATTTGGAGAAGATACCAAGAAGGGAAATAGCCAAGTCAAATGGGACCTCTAGTCCTAGTTTTCTGAGGAATCTCCACACTGATTTCCACAGTGGCTGCACCAGTCTGCGCTCCCATGAACAGTGGAGAGGTGTTTCCTTTCCCCACAGCCCTGCCAGCATTTGTTATGGGTTGATATTTTGATAATAGCCCAAATGGCAGTCTCTAAACCCTCACTTTTTTCAGACAAGTATGAATGGGTTTGTGTTTTTACATTTCTCTTGGGTTGGACCTCACTGAAATTTTTTACCCTTATGGTAATGGAACTGAACCCAAGGCCTTCACACTCAGCTACCACCCAACCCTTATTTTCATTTTTTATTTTGTATCAGGGTCTTACTTCATCACCGTGCTGCCCAGCCAGGCTGTGTTCAAACTTCCAATCTTCCTGCCTCAGCCTCCCAGAATGCTGAGATTATAAGCATATGTCTCACACCTGGCTTCCATTATTAAACTTTCATACTAACCCTAGCAGAAAACATTCAACAACACGTATGCCCGCCATTAAGTGACCGTGGCTGTGCTCTGCCTTCTACTCGGAATTTTGGGAAGTCTTCACCAGCTCCCGCCCACCACTGCCTCCCTTCTGGATCTTTGCAAGAGCTCCTTTTGGTCTCCTTGGTTCTCCCCTTGCCTCCTCCCATAGTCTATTTTTCACAAAAGGAAATACTTTCTTCTTCTTTCCCTTTTAATTCTGTCCAGGATACAAGCCTATTGACTGGTGCCACCCACATCCAGGGTAGGTTTTCCCACCTCAGTTTGCTGGCCTCTTGTCAATCACCCACAAATACACCAAGGACTTATGAATTTGCTAGGTGATTCATACTCAAGTCAATTGAAAAAAGTGAACCTACCACTCCCCTCTCACTCACACTGCTTCAGCGAGAAGCACCTTGTTCTTCCTTAATTGCATTTCTAGTTCGTGATTGGCAGTAACACTTCCTTCTTCCCAGGGTATCTGCCTGGGTTGTTTCCCCCGTCTCTCTGGGTTTCTGTGCAAACGTCAGTTTGTCAGAGAAGTACCATACTCTTGCTGCTTCTTGATCCCATCTCCCAGCTTCCTCTTCCACAGCACTTACCACATAATATAACAAACACTGATTTTTAATTTATTTGTAAATATTTGTAAATTATTGCACCCCAAATCTCACACTACATGTTCCTTAAAAATTTAAGTTCTACAAAAGTAAAAACTATTTTGTTGAAATTATTTGGGGTGCTTAAGAAAGATATCTCTCTCTCTTCCATCTCTATCTCTATCTC